>NC_090022.1:130434591-130746591 GCF_037176765.1 Anolis sagrei | reverse complement strand
AAATGGGAAACTGCAGTTCCCATTGATCGTAGGTCCATTTAGTTCAGCCATATTTACTGACTGGCAGAGAGACTAAAATATGGACCCTGTATAAACAAAAAACATTATTGGACCCTGAATCTTTCTCCATTTTCCATCTATCTAAGTGATGAAGAACTGAAATTAATAATGAAAAGCAATCACAAAAAGGAATAGCAACCCAAGGTGTATCGTTCTTTGAATAACATGGAGGCAGTTGGACCTACCCCTCCCATCCCTTTGCTATACCTTTCGGACCATGGGACTTCCATCATTGATGAGCTGAGCCAGCATCATTGCAACGTTGTGATCAATTGTAGTAGAGTGATCAGTCCGCTCAGCTGAATTGCCTACGAAGCTACCAAGTGCAAAGACTGCAGCACAGCGAACCTGCAAAATAAATTGACCACAGTTGACCAAACTGAACACACTGCAATCCTTATGTTTTCAAGAATGCATTCCATAAGCACAAAATGAAATATTCCTCCAATATTGTTTAAAATGCCCTAACTTTGGTGGGAGAGCTATAATGGTGGATCTCTCCTGTGGACCTCATCTGGAGTTTAACTTCAATAAACCCTAAACATAACCTATGATGGCTGGATATGACAGCAATCTTAGCCCAATACATTTGAGTAGGGAAAAGGCCGCTTCGGACAGTTAAACTAATCAATAGGGCTTGAATCCTTAATTGATTAATCAAACTGACTAAAAATTATTTGTTGTTTATTCATTCAGTCACTTCCGATTCTTCATAACCTCATGGACCAGCCCACACCTGAGCTCCCTGTTGGCTATCGCCACCCTCAGCTCCTTCAAGGTCAAGCCACTCACTTCAAGGATACCATCCATCCATCTTGCCCTTGGTCAGCCCCTCTTACTTTTTTCCTTCCATTTTCTTCAGCATCATTATCTTCTCCAAGCTTTCCTGTCTTCTCATTATGTGACCAAAATAGTTCATCTTTGCCTCTAATATCGTTCCTTTCAGTGCGCAGCCAGGCATTACTTCCTGGAATATGGACTGGTTTGATCTTTTTATGGTCCAAGGCACTCTCAGAATTTTCCTCCAGCACCACAGTTCAAAAGCGTCTATCTTCTTTCGCTCATCCTTCCTTATGGTCCAGGTCTCACATCCATAGGTTACTATGGGGAAAACCATTGCTTTAACTATGCGGACCTTCGTTGTGAGCTAAAAATTATAAAGTGCTCTGAATTTTTAAAAAGGTGTCTATGATTAACAGAGCAGAGTGTTTGTCTGCTTGTTATGCTATACACATCCATAGGCACAGAGGATTACCAAATGTATGTATTATCTAATGGGACAAAATCAGACAACAGTAAGGTTTTAAACTGGATTCATCAACTAATTCTGGTATCTCCTGTATGAATATATTCCCCGTCCCTCTAAAATGCCAGTTTATGAAGCAATCTTTTCAAATTATAATCTGGCCCTCCAACAGTTTGAGGGACTGTGACCTGGCCCTCTGTTTAAAAAGTTTGAGGACCCTGGTCTATATACTAGTCCCCAGAGGAGCAGAAAATAAACCAGCCCCCTCTATACTATACTCCTACTGATGCAGCATAGAATTGCACTGACTTTTTAGTTGCTGTATCACACTGTTGAATCATGTTTAGTTTGAGGCCTAAAAGACTCCTAGATCCCCTTTACATCTATTGTTTCTAGCCAGGTCTCACTCATTCTATATCTGTGTGCATTTATTTTTATTGCCTAAGTGAAGTACCATACATTTCTCACTGTTGAAATTCATTTTGTTAATTTTTGCCCAGCTCTCTTTAAGGTCCTTTTTATTCTGATCCTGTACTTTGGGGTACGAACTATCCCTTCCAATTTGGTGTCATCTGCAAATTGGACAAGTGTGCTTCTATTCCATCATCCAAGTCATTGAGAAAGATGTTGAACAGCACTGAGCCTAGGATAGACCCCTGTAGCATCCCTCTGGTCACTTCTCTCCAGAATGAGGCGGAGTCATTGGGAAGCACTCTTTAGGTTCAGCCAATCAACCAATCCATAGCCACCTAATTGGAGCATTATCTGGCCCAGATTTTATTAACCTATTTGTGAGACTGTCATGTGGAACCTTGTCACCGGCCTTAATGAAGACAAGATAGATTATATTTACAGCATTCCCTTCATCTACCAAGTTTGTAACTCTTATCAAAAAATAGATAAGGTTCATCTGGCATGACTTGTTTTTGAGAAACCGATATTGACCTTTTATGAGTATGATATTCCTTTCTAAGTGCTTATAGACTGTCTCTTTAATGATGTGCTCTAGAATCTTTCCTGGTATTTGTGTCAGGCTGAGTGGATGGTAACGGTTTGAGTCCTCTTTTTCTGCCTTTTTAAAAATAGGGACATTTGCCTTCTTCCAGTCTTCTGGAACTTGTTCTGTTCTCCAGGAATTCTCAAAGATTATTGCCAGTGGTTCTCAAATGACTTCTGTCAGGTTTTTTTTCAAAACTCTTGGATGTAGTTCATTGGGCCCTAAAGACTTGAATTCATTTAGATTAGCCAGATATTCCCATGTTGCTTCTTTATATATTCTGTGCTGCATTTCCCACCTACTGCATCATCTGCTCCATCATCCCCAAGTTGAGAACTCCTAACGTTTTGGGAAGAGACTGAGGCACAGAAGATGTCGAGCCTTTCCTCTGTCCAGTTAGCATTTCATCATGATTTGTACGCAGCTCTCTGCATTTCCTTGTTTTTTCTTTTGCTACGAACATAACAAAAAAAGCCATTTTTGTTGTGTTTAACCTTGTTTGCCTGGGCTCCTTCAACTATTTAGCTTTTTTACAATTATCCCTACACATGCTGGCTATTCCTTTAAATTCCATTTTGGTGATTTCTCCCTTTTCAATTTCTTGTACATGCTCCTTTTAAATCTTAGCTCAATCAAAAGATCTTCAGACATCCATCCTGGTTTCTTATACATCTCCTCATTAGAAAAGTTTGAAACTGTGCTTCAGTATCTCACTTTTCAAAAATTCCCATCCATCCTGAAATTCTTTCTCTTTTAGTATTGAATTTTCCCTAAGTTTACTGAAACCAGTTTTCTTAAGGTCTAAAGTGCATGTCAGACTATGCTTGACTTCTCTATTCCACTGTATAACAAACTCTAGGTGAACATCGTTACTCCCACATCAGGAACCTATCACTTTCACCCCATTTATCAGGTCATCAATGTTGCTTAGGATAATGTCTAAATTAGCGGATCCCCTTGTTGCCTTTTTCACTTTCTGGACCATGAAATTGTCTGCAAGGCAAGTGAATAATTTGTTGAACTTCAAAATCTTGGCAGAGTTTGTCTTCCAACCAATTTCAGGATAGTTAAAATCTCCCATTAGTACTGTATCTCTTTTTTGTGAATGTGTAATCATCTGTTCTAAGGGGGCATCATTCAGCAGCTCTCTCTTGGAGGTCTGTAGTACACTCCAACAATAGGATTCCTGTTGTTTCTTTCCCCCTTAATTTCTACCCAGATACTCTCAACATGGTTTTCAGAATTTATATCATGGACATCACAGGTATAAATGTCCTTGATACACAATGCTACTCCTCTGCATTCACCTTTCCCATTTGGCCTGTCTTTCAGAAGCAGGTTATACCACTGTATTACTGCATTCCACAAGACCAGAAAACAGGTGGCCAGGAAAAGAGATTTAAAAATGGGCTCAAAGCCAACCTTTAAAACTCTGGCATAGATACTGAGAACTGGGAAGCCCTGGCCCTTGAGCGCTCCAGCTGGAGGTCAGCTGTGACCAGCAGTGCTGCAGAATTTGAAGAGGCATGAATGGAGGGCGAAAGAGAGAAACGTGCCAAGAGAAACTGATCCTGTGCTGAGAACACTGATCCTGGAAGACTATCCTAATCGGCCAACGAGGGATCGCCTAAGTAAGTAAGTAAGTGCTGCATTCCAATCATGAAATTCATCTCACCATGTATTTGCGATGTCAGTGATGTATTTGCTTTATTATATTAAGAGTTCAAGTTCACTGTGTTTATTCCCCATGCTTTGTACTCTAGTATAGAGACATCAAAGACCATGGGCCACTAAATGCTTGTTCGAACTTTTTTCCCTTTCTCTTTGTTGAGTTCTTTTTTTTTTTTTTTTGCCCAGTTCTCTCTATGACAGTTGGGATATTCTCTCTGCCTACACAAATGCTGACTACCTCCCTCAGATAACATTTTAAAAATTCCCCTCTGGATGCTGACTCTTCCAGGGGCACCTGCACAGTCCCTGAGGACAAGCTCTGTTGCACATCTTCTTGCTGTGCATCATCACTGATGCTGGAGAGAATCTCAAGTTGATTATGCAGCTCCAAATTTACAGAATGATTCCTGGTTGTTCTACTCCAGTATGAGCTCTCTCAACGTCTAGTCTGGTAGAATTAGGAAGAGAATTAAGTAGAGAATGGAACAGAAATCCGAGCCATATTATATTTCACCCAATTTTAACAGAATGAGAAATGAAACAGATTTTAAGGACTGTGGGCACTACTTTAAGATCATTCAAAATATAGATGAGATAATCATCAACCTGGCAAAAACGAGGCACACTTTCTAGTACTAATATATTTTATTTATTTATTTATTTATGGCATTTATATGCCACCCTTCTCACCCCGAAGGGGACTCAGAGCAGGTACATTTTGTCCCTGATAACTGCATTATTAAGCATTGTCTTGTAAGAGGAATGCCTCGTTTAACTCATACCATTTCTGCAATACACATATTTAATCACCAGATTAATCAATTAAAATTAATACAATTAAATGAGCGGACACTTCTTTGATCAAGTTGCAGCCCTACTGATTAAGATTTAACAAAGATTTCATAATGTTAGGTAAAGACTTTCAAAAGTTCAAAGCTGCAAAAAAGATTGTGTGACCAAATTCAGCACAGGTTCCATTCTTTCCAATGGATGATTAACTCCAATGTTAGACCCTTACCTCTGGGATTGGGTCAGACAGAAGGCTGTAGAGCTTTTCATGGGCACTGTCTCTCACTCCACACCACCTGGCAGAGTCAAAATTTTGCCAGATACGTCCTAAGCAAATAGCTACCCACTGGCGTAGAAGAGGATGTGGGTCATTTAGCTGCTCCAGGCAAATGGCAATAAGGTTCCCTTGAAGACAGGCTTCCTACAACAAAGTACAGTACATGAAATTGCAGTGAACTGCTTTCAAATATAAGGATAATTTTCCAGAATGTGGGGAGAATTCACCAATTTAAGATAGTAATACGTAGACTTTTAAAACGCAAAATTATTCAATTCAGATGTGGAACCTACCATTTATTTTCTCAATGGTACTCACCTGTCCTGTATTGTAGTTGTTGACAATCACTGCCAGGATGAAAGCTGTCATTGTCCTGTGTTCAGCCTTAAAAAACACAATAAATATATTTATTTTGGGAGCTTCAAGAAAACAATAAAAGAAGTCTTTAGAGTAAAGTTTTAAAAGACAGATAACATCCTTGCTTCAGGAATTCATGTTCTTTGACAAGGTGAGATGTTGAGAACTTTCTGCTTGAAATATAAGAAAAATGTGGTTTAATGAAAACAAGAAACTGACCATGAAAATTATGCAGCCCTTTTCATGCAGTAATAGGGCTTCCCTTTGACAGGGAATTTGTTCATTCAATTTTTAATGTGAATTCAAGTCTTCCAGTATGAGGGAGGTAAGTGCTGTTTTCAATGTAAATGTCAACTGTCAGAGAACAAAACTTCTGCTAATAAATAACATGCAGAGAGAAATATATCAGACAAAGAAAAGACATTTCAAAAAAATCATTGTAACCTTCTATAAAAGAAATTTGGGTATCTTCTGAATACCATCAATGCCAACAATGCTGTTGCTCTGTGCTTCAATTTAATATATTTACAAAATGATATAAACAGTGTTCAAGGCCACTTTGGATCGCAAGTGGAAGGAGAGACTGGAAATCATTTTGTACTTTGTTACATTTTTCCTCTTAAGTATAAGATTGAAAAAAATTCAGAGAAATATAGTGTCACATTGATTCATGTAGGCAACCCTAGCATAATAACAAAGGGGAATTGTCCATAAGGTAGCCACTTCTCCTGACAGACTGAGCTATGCATTTTGTAAAAATGTGTACAATACTCTTTTCAAATGGAATCGTATTTTACATACCACTAACAGTAAATTCAAATCCACTATGGCCTCATTTTCAAGGAGGAAAAACACAGAGCAAAATAAAAAGGTAAAGAGCAAGAATCATTAAGATCCTTGAAATCTTCTCTTTGACTTTTTAAGTACACGATGTTCTTGTAAACAAAAACGTAACTTTAAAACATAAGAAAACCCATAATGGATCAGATCTAGTGCTCTATATCCTAATAGCTGCATACAGAGTCTTCTGGGAAGCTCACTCCAACACATCCAGTGACATATTGCCTCCATGAACACTTATTTCAGAGAAAACGATTAGATTTTAAGATGTCACAATATAACGTCTGAGGCTTGTTTTTGTTTTGTTTAGATGCAAGAAACAAGTCCGTGGAAACTTTTTTTTTTTTTTTTGCTGTGAATACGTCACTTTCACCCAGTAATACGCCTTTAAAGGAAAGCAATTTCAATCAGTTTGCTCTGCATTACTTAACAAAACATTATTCATATTACAGTATTTACTCAAGTCTAAAGCTCACCTTTACTGGCTAAATTACTTTGCCAAAATTAGGGTGCACATTAGATTAGATAATACGGTAATCTTAACGCTGAGTAATGCAAAAGAAAAAGCTACTTCAGGAGCACTTGGAGCTCCTATCTGAGGGATGTCATCTCTAATTTAATTGTCACGGCTTAATGCTATGCAATCCTGGGATTTTTAGTTTGGTGAGACATCAGCATTCTTTGGCAGAGAAGGCTCAAGGCCTTATAAAACTATAGCCCCCAGGATTCCATAGCATTGAGCCATGATTCATTTTACAGCATAGATGCCCCCAAGATTTTTTACCCCACTGTTGAAAGCTTTGGTTCTCTAACATTTTTATTTTTTTAAAAAGAATTCGAAATATGCAGCAATTATAATGGCCAAATTACAAAAAGTGCACTTTTTCCTGCTCCACGTTACAACTGGCAGCAAATACTTTTTTGGGTTTCAGAGTTTTGGAAAGTGAGATGCGCATTAGATTTGATGGCACATTAGACCCGAGTAAATGGTATATGTACATGATAAAAAAAACACCTCTCACCATGTACAAAACAAATTGTACAACTACATCATAAGAGCAGCTAAAAATAAAGCAAGGAGAATTTATGTAATATTTTTGGGTATGAGTAGGACTGATTATTTGACCTTACCGGCATGTAGGGATCTGCCAAAACAGAAAGGAAGTATTTGTGGCCATTGTCTTTCACAAGGTCAGCTTGGCATGACTGAAAAACAAGAAAGGGGGGGGGGGGGGAGAGAAAATAAAGAATACAATAACCTGAAAGGAATTTCTTTTATGCCATCGGGAGACTTATGAATATTTCATGACATAGTAATTTTTTGGCTTCAAATCCAATTTTCAATTGATTTGAGAAACAAAGAACTTGAATGTCCTTTTTCCAGGATTCTGGCCAAGAAACCTTGGTCAAGATTTATATTATGGAGGCACGAAATAACTGCTCCAAAACTCAAGAGTCCATGGCCCTTGGGCAAGGTTCCACATGCTGTTCATTCAGTTTTTCGACTCTGTTTGGAAAGCCCTTGGTAGCAACTACCAATAAAACGCATCTGCAGAGAATATCTCAGTTGTTGCTCATTCAGTCCAGGCAATGTACCAAACATATAGTCATTTACAAGCCAGGTGTAGGTTATGTATATTATATAAACGTATTTCTTCCCTAACTTGTTAAAAATTCAGGGTTTTTCTTTGTCTCCTGTTGTTTTTATTGTTGTGGTTGTTGCTATTTAAGAAATTTATACCCTGTTTTTCACCACTTAAGGATCCAAGGCAGCTTACAGCAGATAAACACATGCCTAACAAAAGTTAAAACATTTAAAACCAAATATTAGTAGTTGCTGTCACACGTCCTAAAACATACATTAAGCTATAATAAAACTTTAAAACCATCCACAAATACATCATGCACTCCAGGTTCTTCTTCAACTTTGTAAATCCTGAGTGCAGTCAAAAGCTTCCTTAAAAAGATAGGCTTCCAGGCTCCTCCTAAACTCCAACAGAGAGGGCACTGCTCTAATTTCCCCTGGGAGGGCATTCCAAAGGAGGGGTGGTGCTCCCTAAAGGGATGCCTCTCTGGAAATCTTTAACCTCTGAACTTAGTCAACACCAGACTTTCCCCACTAGATCTGAGAGTTCTCACTGGCATGTATTGTGGGACCTGCTGTCGCAAGTAGTCTGGGCCAATGCTGTGAAGGGCTTTAAAGGTCGAAACCAGCACCTTGAATCAGGCTTGGAAACTAATTGGCAGCCAATTAAGTAGCTTCAAGAGTGGAGTAATATGTTCTCTTACATCTGCTCCCATTAGAAGTCTGGCTGTAGATCTTTGAACAAACTGAAGCTTCCAAACTGTTTTCAAAGGCAGCTCCATGTAGAGTGCATTACAGCAGTCCAGGCAGGATGTAACCAAAGCATGTACCACCATGGCTGTCGATTTTTTCCAGGAAACAGTCGAGGTTGGCGTTTCACTTTAGGTTGTGCAAAGGTGATCCTGGTTACCTCTGTCATCTGGGCTTCCAGGTTTAAGAAGGCATACAGAATCACACCCAAGCTGCGGACCTGGGCTTTCAGGGACAGTGTAACCCCATTCGGCTCAGACTTTAACCCTATTTCTCGATACATACGACATAAGACCAGTAGTACTTCAATCTTTTCTGGATTGAGGTAAAAAGTAGTAGAGTTTGGCACTGTCTGCATATAGGTGATACCGGACCCCAAAACTCTGGATGATCTGTCACTGGTTTCATGTAGATGTTAATTAACATTGGGGGAAGTGATGAGCCCTGCAGGATCCCACAGACCAACAGCCATGAGGTCGAGCAGGACTCCCCAACACCATCTTCTGCCTATGACCCTAGAGAAAGGACCTGAACTACTACAGAGCTGTGTCCCTCAGCCTTCTCTTCATCCTAAAATCAGAATGATGTTGGTAAAAAGAATGAATGTGATAGTGGGTATGTGCCTCCTTCCCAGAGATAACTTTGGAATGCAAGTGGGTCACTGGGCATTAGCATTTTTCTTTGTTCTTCACATAACATGGGACAATATGATAAGTTGCAATGCTCTGCTGAAAGTACTTAGTCCATAGTGTGACCATATTTATATCTCAATCTGAACATGTTTCATAACAGAAACGTCGTTCTTTCTAGTCTAAATCATCAATAAGGAAATTAGAGACATTTCAGGATGAAAAACAGCTCATATTTATAACATCTAGAGATTTGGGCTGGTCCATGATGTCACAAAGAGTCGGAAGTGACTGAACAAATAAACAACAACAAAAGAGATTTGTTTATCTTTAAAGATTCCATTAGATGCTCTCCAGTTTTCGTTTTCTCCCCTAAGTATTTAAGATGCAAATAGAGAGATATATACTATTTCAAACTTGCAACTATATCATTAAATGGCAAAATGTGGCTTTCAGAGGATTTTTAGGTATGAGATTTGGAAATCAAAAGAAGTGATGGTTCAAGTGCCAAGTGTAGTAAATGACTATTTTATCCTAATTTACTGTCCTATGATATTAATTAATATTACATTTCTTCTCAAGCACCTAAATTTCTGAGAAGCAGACTAATGTCAATATTAGTGACCATTAAGATTAGCACCAAATAGTGTATGTAATGGATTGTAGTTTTATTGTTGGTTGTTGTGGTGTGCCTTCAAATATTTTCTGACTTATGGTAGGCCTAAAATGAATTTGACTGACTGGCTGAAGCAGACCCCCCCCCCCCCCAATATCTGAATTTAGATTCTAAACAAGTAAGTATAGGTCACTGCAGTGTACTAACTAAAATACTTTCATATAATGATATATTATGTATAGTTATAAGCTTGCCCCCTCTTCAATATGACATTCTTTCAAATATTTAATACATATTTATGTGTTGTCTTTAAATATTTTTATAGCCCCTGGAGGCTTTGAAAAATAGAAGCTGAAATGTTTTAGGGTTTTTATACCATTAATATATCCATCAACTGAGTGCCATGAAACATGTTTTCTGAGCCTTCTAAAGATCGTAACCAGTGGAACCACATGTACCATTTCTAATGGAACTTCCTTGTCTGCCTTTTCATCCCTGAACCCAAATGACAGGGAAGACATACCTCAAGCAGCTTTAGGACATATTCTCTGATAGCCTGTGCATGTCTTAAGACTGTCAGAGAAATTTTTGCACATTATGTGGCAAGGAAGATAGTCTTCACTTTTGTTGAGGTTGGACTAGAGATTGTGCTCTCTCCTGGGAAGTATGACTGCTACTGACACTTTAACCTTTTCGACATCTGCTCAAAACCAAATTGCTGCCCTAACATTTTAGCTGCATGGCACGGTATTTCAATTTACAATGATTCTGTCCTTCTATGGGTTTATACCGCTAGGTCTTATTGTTTTTCTGGTATTTTGTATGACTTTTTGACCATACTCTTGTACATACCTTGAGGTTTGAGAATAGTTCAAACAAACAAAGCTGGGGTCAGAAACTATATCACAAATCTGTTCTAAGGGAAGAGCACAACAGCATCCAACAGTTTTCTTTGTTTGAAATCGTAAAACTAAAGCAATGGTAATACCCTCCCCCTTTCAAACCAGGGCATTGATAAGGAAAGGAGAAGATTAGGCAGTTAGGGAGGAAATGAGTTAGGCAGGAAAGAAATGGGCAGATGTGGAGAGAACAAAGACAAAATTAGCATCTGAGTGAAAGGATTAAGACTCATCAAGACATGGTGATAAGATGAAAGTAAAGGTAGAGCATAGAAGGAGGAACCTATCAGCACCAGAAAGAAACAGAAATAGAGAAAGGAAATGAGAACTGGAAAAATTACTATTACTGGAGAAACTTGATAAGCAAAGGCAATGTATAGGTCCCAAAGAAGAACCGTATATTCTGTTGAGATAATGGAACTTCAACTGAGAGACAACAGGAATGTTCCAATGAATTCTCAGAGCATACATATATATATATATATACTGCAGCACCCTCATGGTAAAACAAATGATAGGTAAACTATGAGTCTACAAGATTGCTCTGTCAGATAAGCAGATAAGCAGAACTCATTCACCTTAAATTCAATGGATTTCTTTCCAGTTCTGCAGAGTTCCGTGGATAGCCCTGAGGCTGATCTGTTCCAAAGTAAAAGGCACATGAAGAAGCTGCTACTCAGAACCCAATGTACATTATTCTCCTGTAATGGTTGCTTCATAGAGCAAGCTATGACGGCAGCAGCTTCTGACATACATCAAACATTTTCTTCAGGACACTTGAAGTGCCATCATCAGTCAGCTTGCAGAACAAGGTTTTTTTAAAATAAGGCTTTGATTAGACAGTAAGCCCATATATTAGAGAAAGTTAGTTGATAAATAGGTTGATCAGCTGCTATACATCATTATTGCTTTTATAATGTTACTTTATGTACTGCTACAAGAAGCAAATAATAGCAGTCTTTTTTATGTTATGTTACTTTTTATTCAATGTCCCGGAAGACTATTTTTAGCCTGTAATACTGTTTTGGTTTTCACCCAGGGGCCTTTAAAGGGGGGGGGGGTGCCTCTCAATAGTGCATCCTTCAGATATACATGTCCTCCTTGCACATGCATTTCACTCATCATTTTGATAGTGCCTAAGAATGAGACACAACCAAGTTCTTCTGATGAATTTCGCTTTGAAAGTAAGCTTTCCCCACATTTCACACAGGATGTCAATTAAATGAGAATCAGGGAGCCTGGGTAGTTAATAATTCTCATCCAATAATGCTTTTCCAGGCATCCCATGTTTTGGGGATGACATATTAAGGGCAGAAAAAGAGGATGAATAAATATATACATATATATTTTTATATGAAGTACTACAGTAACATTGGTAGAGAGGAAAGAAAGAAAATGCAGTCATCGCTAATAGTCAACATGGATTTATCAAAAACAAGTCATGCCAGACTAATCTGATCTCTTTCTTCGATAGAGCTACAAGCTGGGTAGATGCGGGGAATGCCGTGGATGTAGCGTACCTGGATTTCAGTAAGGCCTTCGACAAGGTCCCCCATGACCTTCTGGCAAGGAAACTAGTCCAATGTGGGCTAGGCAAAACTACGGTGAGGTGGATCTGTAATTGGTTAAGTGGACGAACACAGAGAGTGCTCACTAATGCTTCCTCTTCATCTTGGAAAGAAGTGACAAGTGGAGTGCCGCAGGGTTCTGTCCTGGGCCCGGTCCTGTTCAACATCTTTATTAATGACTTAGATGAAGGGCTAGAAGGCATGATCATCAAGTTTGCAGACGACACCAAATTGGGAGGGATAGCCAATAGTCCAGAGGACAGGAGCAGAATTCAAAACGATCTTGACAGATTAGAGAGATGGGCCAAAACTAACAAAATGAAGTTCAACAGTGACAAATGCAAGATACTCCACTTTGGCAGAAAAAATGAAATGCAAAGATACAGAATGGGGGATGCCTGGCTCGAGAGCAGTACGTGTGAAAAAGATCTTGGAGTCCTCGTGGACAACAAGTTAAACATGAGCCAACAATGTGATGTGGCGGCAAAAAAAGCCAATGGGATTTTGTCCTGCATCAATAGGAGCATAGTGTCTAGATCAAAGGAAGTAATGCTACCCCTCTATTCTGCTTTGGTTAGACCACATCTGGAATATTGTGTCCAATTCTGGGCACCCCAATTCAAGAGAGATATTGACAAGCTGGAATGTGTCCAGAGGAGGGCGACTAAAATGATCAAGGGTCTGGAGAACAAGCCCTATGAGGAGCGGCTTAGGGAACTGGGCATGTTTAGCCTGAAGAAGAGAAGGCTGAGAGGAGCCATGTATAAATATGTGAGAGGGAGCCACAGGGAGGAGGGAGCAAGCTTGTTTTCTGTTTCCTTGGAGACTAGGACGCGGAACAATGGCTTCAAACTACAAGAGAGGAGATTCCATCTGAACATTAGGAAGAACTTCCTGACTGTGAGAGCTGTTCAGCAGTGGAACTCTCTGCCCCGGAGTGTGGTGGAGGCTCCTTCTTTGGAAGCTTTTAAGCAGAGGCTGGATGGCCATTTGTCAGGGGTGATTTGAATGCAATATTCCTGCTTCCTGGCAGGGGGTTGGACTGGATGGCCCATGAGGTCTCTTCCAACTCTTTGATTCTATGATTCTATGAAAACAAACTTTACTTTGAACTCTACTTGTAACAGTGCATTCTACTTTGTGCTACATACCAAAGGATAGGTGGATGGGTACAGTAATGCATTTTTAATCAGGAATAAAGAATGAAGAGAAGAGGGCTCAGATTGCCAAAAGGAGGAGGTTAAAAAGACAAAGATGCAAGGGAATATTACATTGTTCAGGTTACATTGTTCAGAATAAACACCAAGATCCAGGAAGCCCTGGCCCTTAAGCCTTCCAACTGGAGGTCAGTTGATATCAACAGTGCTGTGAATTTTGAAGAGGCACAAATAGAGGTCGAAAGGGAGAATGTGCCAAGAGGAAGGACTGCCAAGGAAACCCTTGTTGGGACTGTCTTTCATCTGGAAACGTATGTCCTCATTGCGAAAGATAATATAGAATAGTTCTCTATAGTCATTTATGGACCCACAAACAAGACTCTACCCTTGGAAGACAATATACTCAGCCATGAGGGATTGCCTATGATGAATAAGTTTGGTGATGAGTACTCAGATTTATGTAAAAAAAACCCCGTAGTATTTATAACAGAACACGACAAATGTATCATTCTCCATCTCTTTTTTAAAACATGTCTGGAACATTTTTGTCAGGCACAAGACCTCACTGTTCCCAACACAATCTTCTTAAACAATATTTACATGGTACTTGAGACCACATTTAAAACAGCAATTTCTTTGAAAAAATCAGAACACTTCTATTTAAATGCAAATTGTTTGAATGCATTTTAAGCAATCTTTCTCTTACTGATGTAGTTCTTTCTCACTCTGTTATAAGCATTTCACTGGCATGCTTGTTAACATGGAGCCTAAATCAGCACTACTTAACCTATATGCTTCCTGATGTGGGGCGGGGGTGGCCCATTACAATCTTCTTTCCTGAGTATACTGCAGTACATGTTACAATTCATGTATCAGTTCTGGTGCCCTCTAGTGGACTAAGGACCTTGTTTGTATTGGACTTTATTGCGTGCCTTCATGTCCAAGCTGTGACAATCCTTAGGGGAACCTAATGACTATGGCCACACAAAGCGTAGAGTATGTGCATGCCTTCAATTTATCTGCAGATTTATGGCAACCACATGAATATCAGATGGTTTTCTTAGACAAGGACTACTCAGAAGTGGCTAACCAATGCCTTTCTTTGAAATATAGCATACAGTGGTCAGTATTTGTTGCCAGTCTCCCATCCAAGTACTAACCAGGCTGACTTTATTTAGCTTTCTAAGAGAAGACAATATCGGATGACTCTAGGGTATTTAGGTCCTCTTTAAAAGGATACCCTAAAATCCAAAGAGGAAAGCTGACATTCCAAACACATTTAATGTTCTGATTATGTGTGTAATGTCTGCAAACTTCTCCTTTCTCATCTGACCACAGGCAAAAACAAGCATTCTGAAATTCATTTAAAGTCTGGTTAAGGGAAAGATCTGGATGCCCTACAGGCCAATCAAGAGAATGGGAGAAGCAAACAATGTTGGGAATGTTAAAAGGTATTCTCCATCAAATCTGTAACGGATGTTCATGCATATGGATCACTCGTCCTAACCTCACCTTTACAATGACTTTTGATAGCTCATCACATTTTCATCCCAAAATAAGATTAAGAAAAGTGCCTCTCAATTTTTTCATAGCTCATTAATATTCCCTGCAAAAAAACGGCACAGAAAGAGTTCCTACAAGACCAAGTCATTTAGTGCATTGTAATACCAAAGGTCATTCTCTGGTCAAGCTCTGGCTAAACATTATGTGATGAGGGAGCCCAACATCACCAGACCTATTTCCTATATAGATTTGGAACCAGAGCACAGCCTTAGGCAACACACTGCCACAGCATTGAAATATTTCAGTGTACTTTGTTCAATTGGAAACCTTGTGCCACCTTTCTCTCTTTATGTGTACACAGATGGACAATGTAAAATGAACACAAATTTAAAAATCATTTGTCAATAGTGCAGCAAGAACTGACTGGATTAAACAAAATGTCCTTAAACACTGAAAAGTTTGCAGGGACATAAAAAGGTTCACAAAAATATGAACCTTTTTTATCAAATTTGCCAACATTTACTGAATGGCAAATAAATACATTATTTTCAATGGGAAGTACTATTCCAAAACCAATATAACACGTATTTATGCATACAATTACACATTCGTGCCACTCTCCTCTTTTCTTTTAATTACTCATGTCTTTGTTCATCTTGCAAACAAAGCCAGAAAGTGTGGGATTTTTTTTCTGGCTCATGATATATAAAGGAAGAGCTCATAGAGACAAGTAGAGTCTTCCCTGCTTAAAACAGATGGAAGCATTGTGTAAACAATGAAGTATTCAAAAACTATGATCCATGGATCAGCATGCTTGAAAATAAAATTACGCCATAGTATATGCACTGAAGAGAATATCAACAAAGGTCTAATGGAACAAGATCTGAATATAATCTAAACTCTGACTTAATCAAATCCAAGAAAATGTTTAAGCTAGAGTTCTCGTTAAGATTATGATTATTATACCTGATATTACCAGGAAGACCCTGTTCTGATTAGTAATACTGACATCAGGGAATATTCTGGCAATAGCAGAGTTATGGAAGGTCATTTCGTGTTTCCAGAACTTAAGTACTCCCAGGACATTCCCTAGTGCCTAAACAAGTGTATGCAATTAAATATAACCGGTACACATTGGAAAAGTCCGAACCTGTCCGAACGTATCTGTCCCTATAAACCAGCTAGAACATTAAGATCAGTTGGGTAGGCCCTTCGTCCCACCCTCTTTGTAAGCATAACCGGTGGGAATGAGATACAGGGCCTTCTTAGTGGTGGCCCCTCGGCTATGGAACTTCCTCCCCAATGATATTAGATTGCTCCCCTCCCTCCTGGTATTCAGGAAAAAAGTCAAGTTCTGGCTTTGGAACCAAGTGTTTGGCTTTGGAACCAAGTGTTTATTTTTATCTGTTTTATTATTTGTTTTGTATTTATATTTATATTTAATATTTTGTATGTTTTGTATTTGCAATGTGGCACTGAAATGGCCAAACTGTAGGCCACTCTGGTGACGCAATGAGTTAAACCACTGAGATGCTGAACTTGCTGACCAAAATGTTGGTGGTTCAAATCTGGGGAGCAGGATGAGCTCCCGCTGTTAGCCCCAGCTTCTGCCAACCTAGCAATTTGAAAACACGCAAATGTGAGTAGATCAATAGGTACCCCTCATACAGGAAGATAATGGCATTCCATGCAGTCATGCTGGCCACATGGTCTTGGAAGTGTCTACAGATAACACCAACTCTTCAGCTTAGAAATGGAGATGAGCACTATCCGCTAGAGTTGGACATGACTAGACTAAATGTTAAGGGAAACCTTTACCTTTACTTTAGCTCAGTCTGTCAGCCACTATACCCCTTCCCGTACTTCCTCTTTTTAATTCTACAGCACAGAAATGCTTTCCTGCAGCTAAACAATTAATCACTACAACTGTGCTTCATTCAACATCATGAAGAACAGCTCCTCATGATTGCCTACAGAACCAAAGATAATACTTTGACTTACATTCACAGGGTATTCCTCTGCTATCATCACTCCTGACATAAATTTTACAAAGAAACTCACTCTGGAATGCCATGGTCAAGCAACAAATGCACACATCGGGACCTAAAACAGGTAGGCAAAGTACAGTCCACTTTGAACCTTATGGCATGAATGCTTTTTTTCAGTACTTTCATAGTTCTGAGACATGAGACACAGCCAGGAAAATCTACTTATATTGTATTTCTGATTAATACTGGAAATGACAGGTATCTGCTCCTGGGCAGAGCCTCTTCAGAAACTTTCAAAATCACTAGACAGAAACCTTTTGGTGGTAACTCCACCCACTTTCCTGAGACTATAAAGGAGCCTGGCATGGCACAGTGGGGAGGATGGGCAGGGTTGTGTGAATTCAAAGATGATCACCCAGAGAAACACAGTTACAGTAAGTAACCTGCCATTCTTCTTTGTGGTCTCTGTGTATCAAACAACTAGGTGACTAGCAAGAATTCATGACCAAGTAGAGGTAGTCATGACATCAGAATAGTAATAATAATCCATTTATTTAAAGCAAAATAGCAATTCTGAAAATCAGAAAAAAAAAATGATAGGTACTCATTGATAGGGATTAAAAGCATTAAGTTGCATGCATGCATAAGTAAATTGCCATATAATAGCACTGATTATGTCATCTTCTCTGCAAGAGACACACAATGTAAACAGGAATATTACAAAAGACATGAAAACCTAATGAAATCGTGATGACCTGAGGGCTATTACAACAATGCAACTCTTGCAGAAATCAAAATAGGTTCTGCCTAGTGATCCATCCGTGTTGTTCTATTCTTTTTGTTTCTAACAATACAAGAATACCAATAAAAGCTGAGAATTGAATAAATTTAGAGAATAATGTTATTCTTTTAGGCATAAACCCTAAGATACATTAATAATTTTTGCAACTATGTCAGGATACACAAGAGAGCAAAACTGAACATCCAAAATGGTTGAAAGCTAGAGATCTAGAGTCCAATCAGTAGTGTAATATAAAGATCGACTGTTTTAACCATGTAGCAGCCTTAGAGATATTATCTATGGGTACACCCTTGAAGAAGGCAGTAGAAGCTGCTGTGGCCCTAGTTGCATGGCCTGGATCTGACCCGGCCCATTTCTGATATATACACATTATATATAATATAATATAATATAATATAATATAATATAATATAATATAATATAATATATACATATTTCTTGGGGCTCCACGCGAAACTTTTGCTTCAAAAAGGGCCCATGTGCTAGGGTATTGAGACTGGTGCCTCTAATGAGTGTGAAATGCAGAGTATGACCTCAGGGCAGTGAGACCATTGTTTTTGGCCACAATTCTCAGTTCTCGTAAGGAAACTGGGCAGAGTTAGCATCAAAAGGTTTCTGTCTAGTGATTCCAGAAGGTTTTGAAGATGCTCTGCGCAGGAGCAGATACCCAGTTGTGTGTTTCACAGGGACCATGAAGAAGGAGCACACATGTTACACCTAGAGTTTTATACTGTATTTTACCAGTATTCAACAGCAACTCATGAGAATGAGGAAAGAAATGATCTGACATGATTCCTCTTCAACTGGCAGGAAATCCTTTTCAAGCTCAGGACTTAGTTGTAGACAACTCCCCCAAGACTGCTATTATATTTTGGGAGATAATGGAAAATCAGTACATGGATGTATATGGATGTAGAAAGATACCCCTATAAATGATAAAGGAGGAAAAAAGTATATACATTTGCTTGGCTTAGACATATAAGCTAAGCTATTGGGAAGAATAGTATGTGGGAAATGGGACAGGCAAGGTGAGAAAGTCTACTGAATGCAGGATCACACAAAATATAATGTATAAGCACAGTCTCAGATCTAAAGGATTTATAACTCTTGCCTTCTGAGGCATGCATTTCACCAGTCTAAGCTGTAAGGATAGATCTGGACTTATTTTTGCTAAAAGCAAGAATTTGTCCTATAGTCTCTGACAACAATATTATTGGCATGTGGGCCTTCACAGTGTTGCGTGCCACAATGAATATATTCCTAATCTGAATTATACATGGAGGTTTGAATCCCTAGCCAAACATGAGCATATTATCAGAAATAAGCTTCCCTCATCACCCCAGAGCAGCTTTTCATTTTCTTTCCTAGTTGAAATCCTCTTAAAATGTTTTCCAAAATATATTTAATAATACTAAGCATAACTACATCCGTAGAAAAAGATGTCAGCATTTGGTCATTACTCCCTCCTGCTGCTTGGACCTAAAATTATTTATCAAAAATGGAATAGTCCACACTACATTCAAATTTGTCAGGCATTTCTGAAATATTGGTTTTTTATACAGTAATACTTTCACAAGGTAATAATGTCAGCTTGTGCAGAACAGGTGCAGAATGCAACCCAATAAGCCTTTAGATACAGGTTATAAGAGACAAACAAAAAGACTGTCTAGCACAGCTATATGTACAGCATATGAACATCTGTTAACCTATAAAGAACAACCAAGCCTAGACTGAGCCAAGTGGGAAAGAACTAATTCTGGTCCTACAAAAACACTTTAGTGTTTCTTTCTTTTTAAAAAATAATCTTTATTGCAAGATAGTGATGGGATTGGGGTAGGAATGGGGTTGTGGATAGGTTGGAGAAGAAAAAAAGAAAGAAAAAACATAAAGATAGCAATTCCATCACAGCAATTCCATGATCTCATTCTATGTGTAGTTTTAGCCCTGTGTCTTCTTCTTGGAGTTCCCTATAGACCAAACTATGTGATAATGTAATTAATTAATTAATTAATTAATAACTATAAAAACTTTATACCCTGCCCTATCTCCCAACAAGGGACTCGGAGCGGCTTCCAATCATAAAAACATAATAGAGACATAAAGCAACTGGGTGACATAATGAATTAAAACAAGTCAAAATTAACACAAAATAATCAACACACAAACAATTATTATATAAAACAATTTAAACAAACTTTTAAAAGTCCAAACCATTGCATTGACCAATATGAGCCATGTAGTCTGTTTAGTGGTTAAGAATTCTTATTTTAGTCATTGTTGAATGCCTGTTTGAACAGCCAAGTTTTCAGTTCCTTCTTAAAGGACATGAGTGTGGGTGCTTGCCTAATCTCTCTGGAGAGGGCGTTTTAAAGCCGGGGGCCCACTATAGAGAAGGCTCTCTCTGTTGTCCCCACCAACCATGCTTGTGATGGAGGTGGGGCCGTGAGGAGGGCCTCCCTGGCAGATCTTAAAGCCCAAACAAGTTCATAGGGGGAGATGCAGTCATATAAGTAGGCTGGACCCGAACCGTGCAGGGTTTTGTAGGTGACAACCTGCACTTTGAATTGGACCCAGAAGCATACAGGCAGCCAGTGAAGCTGCTTGAGTAGGGGGTGGGGGTGGGTGGTACATTCCCTATAGCTTGCTCCTGTCAGCAGCTTGGCTGCAGTCTGTAGCTTCTGAGCCATCTTCAAAGGCAGCGCCATGTAGAGTGCATTTCAGTAACCCATATGAGATGTAACTAAAGCAAGGACCACCGTGGCCAGATCTGGCTTTGCCTGTCACATTCATTAACCAGAATAAAGGGCCCAGAATTGAGTCTTTCAAGAGTAACAGATGGATTAGAAAACTCAGAGAAGGGTAATCAGATATGCTTCATTAGTAAAAACGTTAATGAACTTGCGGTTTTCTGCAAAGAATAATTATGCTTGATGTTCCAATTAATGCAGATGTCACATCAACACAAGAGCAAATGGTCCCACAAGTGGGAAAGTATCCCATTTTTCAATCTTTCCCACATTTCATCACAAAATCTCTAATGTGCCATCTTATTTTTTGTCAGAAGTTGTTGAAACTAGGTTAAATCTACCAATAGAAAAGAACTAATGTGTAACACGTGGACAAGGTAGGGTGCATTTTATCAGCAGGGTTTAAGAGTTTTTTTATTGGTTGCAAATTTAGTCCTCTTGAGTAAGTCATTCTCATCTCATTTCCAATCATGAATCATTGGATGCTGCAACTAGTGGGAATATTCTTTTACAGTAATCTGCATCATTAGAAATCGAAACTTAGTGGTTACTTACACTGTCCACTGCAAGGATTTTGGCCCAGATGAAGACCAAAAGAGGTCTTAGCTCCCGAGCAGAACTCTGAAGCAGCTTTAACACATAGGGAAAAATGCCAACAGATAATGCCTGAAGAGAAGAAAAAAAACCCAATAAAAATGGGACATGAACTTGGGATGTGCAGATAGAAAGTTGATAGCATTAATCCGCCCAACAACATTAATACCCTAAAATATGTTTGATAAGCAATCTTCATTACAACAATGCTCCTGAAGTGATAAACTCTGCATATTTCTCTCAGGTCAATTTTAGTCCTGGATGTCACCTAGAATTTCAAATCCACATGGCTTGCCAAAACCGAAGCTTAATTTAGTACAAAATTTTGCTCAGTACACAATGTACTTGTGACACATTGTTACCCATATAATTCTGATTTGTTCTTCCATCTAGTCACTTATCTTTCACTAACATTGATCCTGTTTATAACAGACATGGTGTTTTCCTCCTCTAATCCTAATCATTCATTTTTTTACAAATAGTTACCTGGATCAATGGCTTTTGTGCACCCTGCCCTGCATATTTTAAAATCCTCAAGATTTTTTTTAATCCAAGGCTCTCTTTCTCTTTAGATCCAAGGAGTCATAGCTCAAATGCTAACGTTTACAAAAGCTGGGAAGATCTGTCCAATTTTTTATTATTTTGCTGAAACAGCTTGCTCATAAGTCCAGCATGCCCACAAGAATGTTTCTGCACATACACATCTCCCCTTCTCTTATCGCTGTGCCCAGCCTCAGATGGAATTGGAGAGGCTGAACAAAGAGGAGCATTGCTTTCTTCGGCTAATGTGAACTACATATAAAAAGGTATCTCATCACCTTCCACAGCCTGCTGGACTCTGGCAACCCGATTTATGTTGACCTCACCGTCATCTGATTGCTGACAGTTCATTATTTATACATGCTGACTATATAGGAAGCAGTATACTGTCTCTTCCCAAAAAAGATTTCTGTAATATGTACCCACCAAGCTAACAGCCCAAGGACCCAGATCCAAAAATCGACCCAGTAAATCAAGAGCTCGCAGCCGATGGACTTGACTCAACAGCACCTGCAGAAAACAACAAGAAAACCAGATTACCTTGAAATTTTGGTGCACATTTAACAAGGTA
Organism: Anolis sagrei; assembly: GCF_037176765.1. Classification (NCBI taxonomy): domain Eukaryota; kingdom Metazoa; phylum Chordata; class Lepidosauria; order Squamata; family Anolidae; genus Anolis; species Anolis sagrei. The sequence continues at coordinate 130,724,405 of NC_090022.1, read as the reverse complement.
AGAGAGAAGAAGTTATGTTCAAACATCAACTTTTCAGTATCAGAATCAAGGTAACAGTTCATAATCTATATGGTGAGCAAGGTATGTTATGAGGGAACAATTGCAATACATACTTCGCACAATACATATATACCTTTTATGACCAACAATTAAGTAACTTCAGCTCACTGAGGAGTTTCTAGACAATATTCACATATTGCAGATATGAAGATATAATGAAGCCATAGGGAAAGATGAACATATATATGGAAAATGAACATGTATGCATATGTATATTTGTGGAACTGTTTCCAAAACATACAAAATCCATCTGAACAAATTTTACTGGACATGCTGAGGATAGGCAATAGAAGTGACCTCAGGCATTCTTTGCCCACATGTTCTTTCTGTGCCAAATATCATCTTTACATATTCCATAAAGGTATCTTGCCCTTTATTATGGATTTTTTCAAGAAATAAATTCAGATTTGGTAGTTTTGCATGAATCTATCATTTAAAATATTTGTAGCTCATTTATTTGATGAATAATGTTTTATTATTTATTATGTTATTTATTGGGAGGGGGAATGGGGGAAGGAGAAGGAGAGCCCTGCCCTCTCACTGCCACCACCTCCTGATGCCATGCTGCGCTTGTTTTGGGGAATCAATGCCACATCGCCCTGGAGCCCTTCCCTCGGGGTGCTCCATGCCCCATCCCACGCTACTGCCCCCCGCCCCCCGGGTGCAGGCTTCCAATGCCTCAACATCTTCTCCGGGCCCTATCACTAGCCATGTCTTATTTTCGGGATATGACTTATATTGTGCAAATTCTTAGAAAACGTGCTACAGCTTATTTTATGGATATTATTATTATTATTATTATTATTATTATCTTTATTTGTACCCCGCTAGCATCTCCCGAAGGACTCGATGCGGCTTACAAAGGCCAAGGCCTCAAAACATAGCATAACAAATACACAACTCAAAGCAAATCAAAACAATTAAAGCAATATCAATATGTCTCATTTTAGGGGAAACACGGTATAAGCAGCATGAAACCCAACCAAACCCGATTTTGCCTGAATTGTCAGTCTTTTTGCTTCACTAATTCTGAACCCTTTCCTGCTATTTCTTTGCAATTCACCCATTTAAAATCTCATCCTAGAATGTGAACTTTCCCAACACTCTTAAATACTTCATCATATTTTTCAGATGAAATAATAGTTTTAATTTTTTCTAAGCTTTTTCTCAACAGTGCCAAATGACTTGTCTGTAGGCATATAGGAGTAGCCATGGACAGGAAAAACACTCAATTTAAAAAGCATAGTAAGGTAAAGGTAAAGGTAGTCCCCTGACATTAAGTCCAGTCATGTCTGACTCTGGGGTGTGGTGCTCATCTCCATTTCTAAGCCGAAGAGCCAGTGTTGTCCGTAGACACCTCCAAGGTCATGTGGCCAGCATGACTGCATACAAAACATAAACCCACAGCATCACAAAACAGCCAGATGTATTCAATTGTCTTAGCATCACAATATGGTTTCAGATATGTACTGAAGAAATGCCACAAATAAAAAATAATTTCTGAAGGACATCTACCCCCTTCTCTCTCAAGCCACCTATACAAATGAGTAGATTAAGTATGTTTTGTTATGGAATGCCAACTGGATATGATACTTTTGATTTGGTACATTTTGGAGACTTTTATCTATACATAATATTCTACTCCCAGCCAACAACGTGTTACCACCTATACCTCATTTTTCAATTTTGGGGGATTTGGTACCTTTTGGAAACAAGCTCCACATTTAGTCTCTCCAATGTTTTTTCTCTCTGAACAGCACATGCTATGGAACTGAAAACCAGATTTTGATGTGGTTTAAGCTGTTCAGAAGCTTTTGACTTCTCAGGGGTGGAAACACTGTTGGATCATATGAAGATCCAACATATCTTTCTCAAACACACAAATCAGATAGGTGGGGGGGGGGGGGAACAGAAGGGTATCCAGAAAATATATATGTATTGTAGAAATGAAATTATAATAAAGCCTCAAGGAAAGATGTCCCAACTTTCAAATAATATTTGCTGGCATGTTTGTTGCTGTGACATAGAAAGCAAATGAGTGTCTGATTGTGAAGTTTGAAGTTGCAATTTCAAAATGTACATCTATAGCTGCCTCGTCACACTAGAGAAAAAATCCACTTAAAATCAGGTTTCTGTCTCCTGCAGAATTCTGGGGTTTGTAGTTTAGGGAGGAACCTTTAACAGCCTCAGTAAACTACAAACCCCAGAATTCTGCAGGAGGCAGAAACCTGATTTTAAGTGGATTTTTCCTCTAGCGTGATGAAGTGAAGCAGCAGCCAATATTGCAACCCCCCACTCTTTAAACCAAATTTCTCCACTCACCCTTCTCCCTTGAACTGGCAGTGCAGGTGCCCACTTGACATTTCAGAGGAAATATCAGGAGCACGTCACAGTGAATGAACACTACAACTCACATTTCATCTCCTATTGCGATGCACTGAAACTACAGTCTTATATAATTAGGCCATGATGATCAGCACATTTTGAGGACAGAAAATACATTGCATTTTTTCTGGATTCTTTTAATTTTAATGTTAATCTCTTCTCAAGATGCTAGTGCATCACTGTGATCAAACTAAAGAAGAGGTCACTACGGATTAGAAGGGATTAATCTCTAATATTACATTTCTTTATTACAGTGTACAGACATTGTGCATGAATAGTCTCTTGTTTAGACTGTGCTAAAGCAGTATGGGTGGGAGGATGGGTGGTTGAAGACGAGGGAGAGTGAGGAAGAGATACTCAGGTGAAAATTAAATTTCTAGTCTATGATATAATGAACAGCAGGAAACTATTCAAAGGGATTTGGAAGGAACAATACGGCTTTGCTTTCATGAATGGTAGCAACTTAGAATTAAAGGGGTGTTGGTGGAATTAGCGTAATACAAATCTAATAGAAACTGATTAAGGCCATGTCTAACTGTGCTAATGAACGAATAGCTCTGTAGACTTAATTTTAGATGGGCACAAGTCGGTGTCCCATCTCTGATTTCACTGTCTTCACAGAATTAAGATTCTGAATAACAGTATTCAATCTGTAGTTATAAACTGGTAATATTTCCAGCCTAGATCATAACTTAGTGGTTGCCATCCTCTCTTTTTAACATTGTAATGTTCTTTGGCCTGCTTTACTACCTACTGGTATTTGCACTCCAAAATTTTATCTCATTTTGTATTTGTACTGAGACTCATTTTGTCTCCAAAGTCCCGTTTTAAATTAAAATAAAACAGTTTTGAAAAGTAAAATGACATATTATGATCACATTTCAAAACTGTATTGAGATATTATCTAAGGACCAGGTTGTGGTGCAACGTGTTGGGAGTCAGCTGCATCAAAATCACTACTGACCGAAAGATCATGAGTTCGAAACCAGCCCGGGTCGGAGTAAGCTCCCGGCCATTTGGCTAGCTTGTTGTCAACCTTTGCAGCCCGAAAGACAGTTGCATCTGTCAAGTAGGAAATACAGGTACCATTTATGCAGGGAGGCTAATTTAAGACACCATAAAAAAACTCTCCAACAGCATGCAAAAAAATGAGGAAGTACGCAATCGGTGTCACAAGTGGATGGTGAAGTGACAGCTCCTCCAGTGGCTGGAATTCAAAGCATACCCTCATGAAGCTGGAAAGTTAAATAGCCTCTGTGTGTCTGTCTATATATGTTGTGTATCTATGGCACTGCCTGTCTGCCATGTATATGTGCATTGTGATCCGCCCTGAGTCCCCACCTCCTGCACAAACAGTACAGGAGGTGGGGAGGTGGAGGATCCCATTGGTTATGAAGACTTGAGTAAGGGGAAGCTGGGAATGAGTGGAAACATTAAAAACATCAAGAGGGACTGGCGGATACCAGTGAAATAAAAGAACAGAACACTTAAATCAGATTATGGGATTAGATTTAAAATTCATTAAACTTAGCACTTGTCTTCAACAACGCCTCTATAATACCTCCCATTTGGTATTAAACACAATTCTTTTATTAAATTAAAAGAGTTCTGAATCCACAAGCCTCTCTTTACTAGGTAGCTGCTCAAGCCATTTGATCTTTTTACCTGTTCTCTACAGTAACTATTGTGCAAATGAGTGTGTATTTAAAAGAAGAGGCAATCAGACTTCTTAAACCAATTAAAGACTGAGTACTTTAATGAATAAAGATTTTAACCTAATAAGTGATGCATAAACATATATCCACAAGCATAAATACATGTAAATTTATATATAACAAATCTCCTAAGAAATGTATATTTCAAAATAATTAAAATTATCTTTTGTATGGAAACCAAGATCAGCCCCCTTCCTCCTGACTTTCAGAAAAAAAAGGTGAAAACATGGCTTTGTGGCCAAGCCTTTGGCAACCAATACAGTGCAATAGATTACTTGGATTTATGTGTAACCGATCACTGGAATGGCCCAATCTTGATTGTGGATAATGTGATATTATAGAAGTGGTATTGTTTATGTTTTAATTGCTTTTAACCTTCTTTAGATTTTTAACTAAATGTTATGTAATTGTTGAATTGTTTAAGGCACACTGAATTTTGCCTCTCCTGTAAGCCACCTTGTGTCCCCTTCGGGATTGAGAAGAGCAAGATATAAATATAGTAAATAAATAATAACAAATAAATATTTCATTTCTCCTGAAAACATTAATCTTGCCTTACTTTAATAGTTCACCAATATAAGTGAAATGATAAAATCTGCAAGCCAAAATTCTGTGATTTCTTATTTATTTATTTATTTATTTATTTAGGAATATCTGTATTTGTATTTATGTGCATATTGAGATACACTAATCTAAACAAAAAAATCATGTATATGTCATATACATCTAATTTTATACATAATTTCTATTCACTGAACCATCCGAATGTACTGGAGTCAATATTTCAGTCAACAATTTGGACAATTTTGGATTTTGGGGATATTATATGATGCTATTTATGCTATTTAACAACTACATGAAACCGCTGGGAGAGGTCATCTGGAGTTTTGGAGTACGGTGCCATCTCTATGCAGATGACACCCAACTCCACTACTCATTTCCACCAGATTCCAAGGAAGCCCCTCGAATACTGGACCAGTGCCTGGCCACTGTGACGATCTGGATGAGGATGAAGCTGAAGATCAATCCTGCCAAGACAGAGGTCCTCCAGGTCAGTCGCCCGTCTGACCGGGGTATTGGGTGGAAACCTGTGCTGGATGGGATTACACTCCCCCTGAAATCACAGGTCCGGATTTTGGGGGTCCTCCTGGATTCAGCGCTGACACTTGATGCACAAACTTGTGCGCCAACTGCGACCTTAACTCGTGAAGTCTGACTTGACCATGGTGGTCCATGGCTTTTAGTTACCTCTAAACTGGACTACTGCAATGCACTCTACATGGGGCTACCCTTGAAGACGGGCCAGAAACGACAACTTGTCCAATGTTCGGCAGCCAGATTAATAACTGGGGCAAGTTGCAGGGAGCAGACGACAGCCCCCCCCCCCCCTGTTTAAGGAGCTCGACTGTCTGCTGTTTATTTTCTGGGCTCAATTCAAGGTGCAGGTTATAAAGCCCTAAATGCTTTGGGACTTGCCTACCTTCGTGACTGTATCTCCCTCCATGAACCAGCTCAGGCTCTTCGATCTTCGGGAGAGGCCCTCCTCTCGCCTCTGCCAGTTTCACAGGCTCGTCTTTTGAGCACAAGGGAGAGAGCCTTCTCCTCTGTGACCCCCCCCCCCCGAACTCATTACCCGGAGAGATTAGGAAAGCCCCTACCATAGAAACCTTTAAAAAGAACCTTAAAACCTGGCACCTCTGTCGCCTTTGGTGAGTAGTTACAGAACCTCACACTATTGCTCCCCTCAATGTTTCTGTCACTGGAGTACACGTCCCGTCCCGTCCCCCCCCCCCCCCCGCTTCTTGGGAAAGTTTGATTCTACAACCCCGTTTCTATGAGCTCTCCTTTGCAAATAACCTGTTCCTCCTTTATCTCACCCTGAGTTTTTAACATTTTATCCTGCACATGTGGCCCGCCGATTGTCATTGTGTTTATTGTAATTTTATATTGTTTAATGTATTCATATGTTTTTATGTAATTATGATGTCGTTTGTTGCTTAGTGTTTTTAGTTTTATTTTGCTGTAATCTGTTTTTCAGGTTGGCCTCATGTAAGCCGCCCTGAGTCCCCGCTGGGGGAGATGGTAGCGGGGTATAAATAAAGATGATGATGATGATATGGAAATACAGATATTTTCAAAAAAAATCCAAACACTTCTGGCCTCGTGAATTTTACATAAGGAATACTCAACCTGTAATGTTAGTGCTTATACATATGCACAAACGCACATGTTATCATTACCTTACCTAGTTATGCATGTGTGGGACATTGTATGCACACAACACACACACACCACACATGTGATTGGGTTGCTGTGACATTTCGCCCACATCTATGGCAGGCATCCTCAGAGGTTGTGAGGTCTGTTGGAAACTAGACAAGTGAGGTTTATATAGCTGTGGAATGTCCAGGGTGGGAGAAAGAACTCTTGTCTGCTTGAGGCAAGTGTGAATATTGCAAATGGCCATCTTGATTAGCACTGAATGGTCTTGCAGCTTCCAAGACTGGCTGATTCCTGCCTGGGGCAATCCTTTTTTGGGATGTGTTAGCTGGCCCTGATTGTTTCCTGTCTGAAATTCCCCTGGTTTGTTTTTTTTTAGTGTTTCTCTTTATTTACTGTCCTGATTTTAGAGTTTTTTTAAATACTGGTAGCCAGATTTTGTTCATTTTCATGGTTTCCTCTTTTCTGTTGAAATTGTCCACATGCTTGTGGATTTCAATGGCTTCTCTGTATAGTCTGACACTGTGGTTGTTAGAGTGCTCAAGCATTTTGGTGTTCTCAAATGATATGCTGGGTCCAGGTTGGTTCATCAAGTGCTCTGCTATAGCTGACTTCTCTGGTTGAGTTAGTCCGCAGTGGCTTTCATGTTCCTTGATTCGTGTTTGGGCAATGCTCCGTTTGGTGGTCCCCATGTAGACTTGTCCACAGCTGCATGGTATATGGTAGACTCCTGCAGAGGTGAGACAGTCACTCTTGTCCTTTGTTGAACGTAGCATTTGTTGGATTTTCTTATTGGGTCTGTAGATAGTTTGTAGATTGTGTTTCTTCATCAGCTTCCCTAGGCAGCACCTTTCATTTATGAAAGATACTGGGGACCAGACGGTTTCCTTCCCCCTCCTTTATGGAAATAGTTTGCCCTTTAATACACGCTGCCTTCTGGTTGTTTTTCTTACCATTTATCAGCCTATGAAGTGATGCAGCCTCTTATTCCCTTCTAAGTCTTTGGCAAAGAAGTTCTTGAAAATCCAAGGACACAATAACCCTGAAAGAATTCCCAAAAGCTAACAGGCAAGTATTGCTTTGCAAAATTAGTATTTTTTTTTTTCAACAACGCATGTCCAAGATATATTCTCTAATGTCAGGATTTGACTTTTCCCCCCTTTAGGGTCATATTCCCTAAAGACAAAGTAACACACCATCAGGCACTCACCATCACATATAGCCATTTATAGATTTGTCCCATTCACATAACTATAAACATACTTAGCACTATCTCATTGTTTGAGCAAGTATTAATCCTGTTTTATACCCTTATGTTTTACTGTATTGTGTTTTTATCTGATTGTTATGTTTTGCTATGTTTTATTTTAATCATTTTTGTTTTGTTTTAATAGATTGGTTTGCTTTGATGATTTGTGGACATTTTGTCCCATGTGTAAGCCTCCCCAAGTTCCTTCGGGGAGATGGGGGGGGGGGGGATAAAAATAATGTTATATATATCCCATTCTCAAGTTCTTCCATCCCCATTTAAACATCCACCTATCCATCCTCCTTCCACCTTCTTATACCACGAGGATACGGAAAAGGGAACCTTTTCCCTCCTTTTAATACGCATACTGAGATTTTCTTTGAAGCTAATCAAACTGAAGCCATCTGTTTCACCAGAAATTTCAGAGTTCTACCTTCTTGCTACTATGCCCACATAGTCAGGAAATAATGGATTTCTCTACTGTATTCGGCCCCTTCTACGCTGCCATATAAAATCCAGATTATCTGCTTTGAACTGGATTATATGACAGTGTAGCCTAAGATAATGCAGTCAAATCAGATAATTGTCTTTGATAATCTGGATTATATGGCAGCATAGAAGGGGCCATTGTCATAATTAGTTGTTAGTGTGACTCCCTACACTGCCTAACTACTAGCACATGTTTGAGTGTTCCCTCCTAGAAAAAGGCAGAAGGGTCTTTTAATCTGTTTGCTTATTTTTGAGCAGAGCTCAAGAATGATCGTTTTTGGATTACACTTCCCAGATTTCCATTTATCATACTGGCTGGGTGATTCTGGGAATTGTATTCCAAAAGATAATTTTCCAAACCATGTTTTAATTTTCAAAAGGGAGTGACAGGTGGAAGAGTGTTTCTTTGCTTTGTGCCTAAAGTTCCACAGCCACAGCTGATGCTTCCTAAGTACTACAGATGCTCCTCAAGGACTGCTCAAGTTAATAAGAAGTTAAAAATGACAGAATCTCTTTGTGGCAGGAAAAGTGAATGAGTTGGTTGCTGTGGAAATTCTGGCAGGTGGTCACCAAAAGATACAGTGGAGGCCCCGGAAGAAAGGGGTGAAGTCAGGTTGAAGGTGGGAGAAGGCTTGAAACAAGAGGCTGGCAGGGTAGCCAGAAAGATCTGTTGAGATCCCAGCCTGCAGACTCTGTTCTGGCTCTGTACATTTACTGTTTCTCCTTCTTATAAATGTTTCTATCAATTTATTTGCAGCAGAAGTGTAGGCATATGGATCTGCAATTCCCTGGATCCATCACCTCTCCCTTGATCTAGATACACTCCTGGAATTAGAATTATGGCCAGTTTCCAGTCTTCTAACAGCAGTGATTTTAATAATTAGCAATTTTATGTTTGACTTTTAAAGAACCTTCATATGAATTATCATCTGGCTCCAAGAGATACTCTGACCTGACTGAAAATAAAGTAATAAGAAAGATCTTCAAGTAAGAGATTCTGGTAGGTAGCCTTGCAGGATGTGCAGGAGTATGAACATGAGCTTCAGCAATAAGTGCAAAGAGAAAAACATCATTCCAGTGATACTGAAAAGAATTAAGACAAAGACAGGCAATGCCTGGAAAAGGGCACCACAATTTTTGGTAAGAGCAATTCACGTGGAGCAGAATGTGTGAAACTAGTTGGGAATGGATCTTGAATGGAGTGGGAAAATGAGCATAAGCACCATCAGACACTTCAGAGGTAAATGAAATGATGCAGTAGAAATAATATTTCAAATTAAAGAAATTGTACATACATTAGACATAGTAGATTATTGTTCTGCACATTAACAACTACATTCTATGTTGGAAACTGGTACATAATTATTGGAACACATATGAACTGGGTCAATATTTTGTTTCTGACCTTAGAAAGATGTCCTAAAACCCATTAGGAAAATGCAAAGTAGCACAAACTTTTCATCTCAAATCTAGCGAACTGCAGTCCTTAGACCGTAAGAGAAGAAGCTGGGTTCTTGTTTTCAAAACAGTGAGGCAAATAATACAGAAAACAGTGGAATTTTAATAAAATTACTTGGTGTTTATGCAAATACTAAAAGTCCTATAGAAGGCAGGAAGAGATAAATTTATGAAGATTGTTTATTAAAATTGCAAGATGCCACAGGTCAAGCAGCAGCACCATTATTAAAAGGCAGCAGTGGAGTAAAAAAAACATATTTGCATCTGCAATTAGATTTCTCCTCTACAGGACAACTAATAATCTTATTGAGCTATATTGGATATACTCTAGAAGACAAATGCCACAGTAAGCATTAACAGCTATTGCTCAGCTATGCTCCAAAGTAGGCAGCATCATTGCCTTGAAAAACTGCCCATCCCTCTGTATTTCACTTTCTGCATTGGGAATCTGCATTTTCCTAGGAGGTATTTCCCAGGGGATCATATTCTAAAAGGACTGTGACTTTTAAAAAGGCAGTAAGAGAACTTTTATAAGAGCACTGTTTTTCTAGGACTTGCTAAACTGGGCAAAAATATCTGGACAGGTTCTCATATGTTCCATATCTTCAGTGTCAGACAAGGCAACATGGGGGATTCCTGTTTATGTCAGTTAGTCCTTCACGAGGATAAAATGCTTATGCTATTTGCCAAGCTTGATTAAGTCCAAGATGATTTAAATCTATAATAGGAACATGACTGTCCTAATGAATTTGCCATCTACATTAGCATAGTGACTTCTCTCTGAAAAGGAAGCAGGTAGATATTTTAATACTGCTGCAAAATTAATTACAGTGCAGTCTCTGGTGTCGAGTCACTCAACAGAGCTGATGCCAAATAAGGAATCTGTCCCTCCCATCGGCTTTGTCAGAGATAAACTATCCCACTATCACTCCCCCAAGCATCTCCTAGGCTCCAGATATTCTACAAAAAGAGGAGCAGACTCACAGAGATTGATGATACTGTCAGCCATGATGCAAGAAAGTAGATCTAAATGGGAATGAGAGTCTTTACCCATTATAAGAGGAGAAAATGGATGCCCTTGGACAGGTTAAATAATATATGTAGCTCTATTCCTCTTAGTAGGAAGAGCCCATGATCCTTGGGGGGGGGGGGGGGGAGGGGGGGAGAAAAGAATGATCAATTGTCCTGTGAGAATTGTTGGGAATAATTACAGACTTTCTGATTGTCTTAAGAACCAAAACGGCACATTATTAAAACGAGGAAAAGGCAAATATCAGTGTATGGCTCTGAATGACTACTGTGGGATTTATTTGCACCTCTAAAGGAATCTTACGATTTGTCTTGCACCTTAAAAGGTTATTAAATGCACTGATGTCTGCAAAGCTCCACCACTCTGTTTTATGCTTTCTAGAAACTGCACTACTGGTACACAACTGGCTTTTCTCTCTGTCTTGATTTGCTTAAAAAGTTTGAAGGACATTGAAGCTAATTTGGCAGCACATAAAAAATAATTTTATATGTAAATTGTCTATTATGTAACTTGTATACTTCTTAAGTAGAAATGAAATGTCTAGACAAGACACAGAGATTACTATCAGTACCACTTAACTGCGCACAAAATGGAAATTCTTCTTGACTCCTCTGAACTGAGACTTGTCCATGACCTTGGACACTGTTATTGCTAATCAAGTTAGCTTTGTTTTATGGCAACCCTATGCCCGACAGCCTTCCAAGAAACTCTGTTACTGGAAAGCCCTGTTCATATTTTGCAATTATTATTATTATTATTATTATTGACACAAAAGCACAGTATGTCACAGCAAACAAGATCTATATGCTGGATTTCATATCACAAAATCACAAGTCGAACACTTCCTAAGCATCTAGGACTGTGTGATATATTTTCAAATGATGCGTGCAGATCCAAGTAAGGTGGCCTTTTGCAGTTGACAGATCGTAATTTTGTTGATGTTTATTGTTTCCAAATGCCGGCTGAGATCGTTTGGCACAGCACCCAGTGCGCCTATTATTATTATTATTATTATTATTATTATTATTATTATTATTATTTTGCAGTAGCTTTCTTTAATGAGTTCGTTAACTGGAAATGTGGTCCTTCATTTTTCTAACTTGACCAAGCATTATCACCCATCTATCTTTGAAACTAACTGACATAAAGAAATTGGCAGCAGAAGCTTTCATAGCTTTAGATCCATAATATCAGATACATAAAGGGCTAAAGGACAAGCCTTTATCAGCATGAAGTATGGATGAATATTTGTGGATATGATAAGGTTTCCTTTGCATACTGATCCAGACTAATACATCTACTTCCTTGAATTCTACATTAAGCCATTTAACCATTTTGATGTTCAGTATTAGTTAAGACTTCACTGCTCTCAGATTTGTCTCTTTGGTCCCTTCTATATTGTTATATGACATCCAGATTATCTGCTTTGATAATCTGGATTGTATGGCAGTGTAGAAGCCCCCTTAGATGCTGCATTATATTCACCTAGCAAGACATTTCAAATTAGTTGGTTCTTCCCTCTATTCAGCATTCTTTCCTGTCCAGTTTTTACATATATTCATCAAAATACTATGGCATCAATGATTCTGGCTATAATGTTCATTTCTATGTCTTTGCAATTGAGAAACTTGTCTATTTACTGGACAGCTACCCTTGAATTTTGACTAGATAGTTGTTAATCTATGAGAGAATTTTTTATCAGTTTGTCCCCTGATGCTTTTTTAAAGAGGCAGAATAACTAAAAAGATCCATTTGTTTAACACGAAAAAACTGCTGCAGGTTTCTGGATGTAAACAGAAAAGTTATTACTGTTCTTAGCAGTCCACAAATTGGGCATTTTAAAATAGCCTGACACATTCCAATTCTGGCTGCCTGAAATAAAAAAACTTTCCTGATACAGAGATAAAATAGCCAAATGAAGGAGTTAAATTTTGTAGCAGCAGCTAATAATCTACAGCCTCAATTTATACTCATCTAGAGAGCACTCAGGGTGGGGCAGTGGAATGGCACTTATGTGTAATGTATCTTTGTCAGCAAAGACCCTGCAAACAATCAGCTCCAATTAGTCTTGAACACAGTCCACATAATTTATTTACCCAAACACCATCTGGCAGAGAACAAGACAGTCAGGCAAAGAAAGGCCCATAAATACACACAGAGAAGACTGGCGTCCACATGTTTCAGCAGCAGCAACTAAGCCAGCAGTCTAATTGTTTGCCAAGACAACTCACCTGCAGGACAATGGGAAGCTGTTCGGGCGGATTGCGGTTTTCAACTCCCATCGTCAGCCATACCTGAAATGCTGTGAGCTGTTCCGCAAAGAATGGGCTGTGCTGTTGGGAGAACAACAGACATTGAATCATTGTAAATTGTGGTGACAGTGGCATGGCAGAAAACAAACAGGGACCACATGTTTACTTATTTGTTTATTAATTGCAAGCTCTAGAAATACCTGTTTGTGTCTCCTTTTACACATCGTAATAGAGAATTACCAGATTTGCTCAATGGTGATTTTACAGCTCCACTAGGAGTTAACAAGTCCATCTTAAAATAATTTGACTCCTAAAGAAATGCCAAATCAGTAGGAGAAATCTTTTATGGAACAATGCTAAGGCAATAAATTTCACATGCACATTTTCCACTCATAAACTTGACAGGGTCTTAATTCATTTCCTCTTCTTCATAGATATGCTTTCATATATTTAGTCTTGAGACCACCTTTGCTGAGTCCAAGGTGAAAATGATTCAGCAACAATGAAAAATGTATTTCTTTTCTTCCCTGTTCTTCAGGAAAAGAGACTCACAATTCAGACATGAAATCACTGGCCAGTACTTGCCAGATGGGGTAGTCTCTGTTTTAACATACTCATGCAAAATTAATCTTGCCAACGACAATGCTGATGTTTTTGGATGTGCTTTTCATTACATTCTAAAAAATGCAAAAATAAGGAACCTCCCGATTATCTCCAAATTTGCTAGCATTTTAACAGCATTTGGATATAGAAGTCATAATGGCCTATAGCATCTTGGGTCATAGATTCTACTGTTGCTGTGGGAATCTAATGTGGTTTGCACTTCAGAGGCCTCAGCTGTCTCAATATTTTGATGGGGTTTTTTTTGTTGCTGTGGCCCATTTAGAAATAAAGAAATAAAGTTAGTTATTCCAAAGTAGATAAGATTGGTTTCCAACAAGAAAATTGGAAATTGATTTCTAGGTCACTACCTGTTGACAAAAGGTTATCCTAAATCTCAAACATTTGGGGGGGGTCCAAAAGGAAGCAAATGAGCCCCACATCTTCTGGGGGGAGGCATCGGAGAGCAATTTTGTGCCAAAAAAATCTTTTGACAATGTTTTGGGGAACCCCAGGATCACACATGGCCCATGGCCTGTGCTTTCCCCACCTCTGTGGTAAATCTTTGGTTTGTTATGTTGGATGAATGCAGCTAGAACATCAGAGACAGCTTTGCCTCTAGAAAGGAACAGGCCCCTTGAATGCAAACAGTTTGGAACTATTCACAAAACGGGACAATCAACATGGTAAGACACTCTAGATATTGCAAACATCATTTCCTAAATATATTTCATTAGATATATAAACTACTTCTTCATAGTAATAAGAGATACTTGTGTGAGGTATGATGAACAAACATATGAGGAACGTTTGAAGAAGTTGGGCATGTTTAGCTTGGTGAAGAGATGTCTGAGGGGTGATATGATTGCATTCTTCAAATACCTCAAGGGCTGTCACAGAAAGAAAGGTTCAGGCCTTTTCTCTGGTGCCTCAAAGGGTAGGACCAAATCTAATGTTTGAAATTACAGGAGAGCAGATTTTGAATGAACATCAAAAGAAACATCATGTAAGAGCAGTTTGGCAATGGAATTGATTGCCTAGAGAGGTAGTTTGGATTTCCTTCTCTGGGTATGTTTAAAAAATGGCTGGACAGCTACTTGCTGGGGATGCTTAACCTGGGGAATCTGTACTGAGCCAAGAGATGGATCAGATAGCCTATGAAGGCCTTCAGCTCTACGAGTCTATGACTCCATGTGTCTACATTCGCGCTTTCAAAACAGAAGAATGTTTCAAGGCTTAATAGAACATTTAATTTGAATGAGGAAGTTATTGTGATCTCTTGTTATGTGATTACAGCTCCCCCTGCCCTAAAGCAGTCCCCATAAAATACCCAAACTTTCATTTCCTTTCTTCTATTTCCAGAACTATTTGGAGTATATGGTATAAAAAAAATTAATTAGAGTATATTTTCTGATATATATATAACACATGTTTATGTATTTTACTGTATTTTTATCTGCGCAATGCATTTTGCATAAGACATTTTGTTTATAAATATCTCAGAAATTAAATAGATAAAGTATTTTATGTGGTGTTTTAGCAGACTCTGAAGAACCACAGGTCCTCTACTTCTCATATATATACAAAGATCTATATCATATATTCCTGCCATCATTCTGCTCAAAAGTAATAAATCATATCTGATTGAAAAAAGTGGAATGGCAACACATTTTTAGTATTATTTAATTTCTCATAGGCAATAATAAGAGAAGTGATGAAAATAGAGAGTGATACTTTATTGTTTGGCCATCTAATTACATATATTTAGTTTGCTACTGAAGTATACATGTCAGGATATTCTGCCACGGGTTCATTTCCAAGGACAAGATGTCTCCAGCATTTCAGTAAAGAGTGTATAAGAAAAAAGTCACTGAGTACAGCAGTTTCTGAAACTGAGGTGTTGGGAGTGTGAAAAGCACAAGCTAAACACATACACGAGTGACTATATTACTGAAAGCGCAACTCAGGACAACAAGCTCTACTTGATCAGATGACAAATATTGATTTGGATGGGAAATAAGACCAAATTAACTCATTTCAGCTCAAGCTTTTCTTCAGACAGGGTTTTCTAATGTCAATGGAGCCCTGATATAGCCTAGATCAGGGGTCCCCAAATTAAGGTCTCTGAACCAGATGCAGCCCTCCAAGATCATTTACCTATTCCCTGCCCTAAACTTTAGACTTAGGTTGAAGACAAACAACAACAATCTTAATCAAGTTGACTATGTCATCAGCCAAAAGCAGGCCCACACTTCCCATTGAAATACTGGAAAGTTAATGTTAGTTAAAATTGTTCTTCATTTTAAGTATTGTATTGTTTTTTCATTCTTTTTGTACTAGAAATAAGATATGTACAGTGTGCATAGAAATTCTTTCTTTTCTTTTTTTTTTCAAAATATAGTCAAGCTTGCCAATAGTCTGAGGGACTGTGAATTGGTCTTCTGTTTAAAAAGTTTGAGGATCCCTGGCCTAGATATTTTAGATATTTTATGGCCCCAATTCTACCATGACTCAATATAACACAACACAACTTCATTTCTCAAATTTATTCCAGCAAACAGGGGAGCAAATGGAATATAAAACTATCTGTGATTATTAGTAGTGATAGCTATAATTTGTCTCCAATATCATAAGCTGTATGACTCTGGAGAAAATTTGCTAGGGAATATGATCAGGAAGTTGCCATTTCTCTCATGTTCTGGTATCTAGCTGTCCATTGTGGGAACACATTGCTGGATTTGATGGCCTTTTGGCTCTGATCCGTAATGTCTGTACTTAGGTTCTTGGGAATATGGTCTTCATGCAGCAGAAGTTTCAGACTTAATTCCTAGATATTCTACTGCAACTAAGAAACACGTTGACAGATTTTTTCATGCTTTGGAGTGGTGAGTGGCAAATGACAAGCGAAAGCATAGTAATGGAAGAATGTACACTTTGATACAATATTTTTTAATACTTTTATGCATAAAACGAAGACTTGGTATGCAAGCAAGGGTGTTACTATCTCAGCCACCCATGTAGAAAATTTTGGATAATGGAATTCTAGATAAGAGATGATCAATCTGTATAATATCTTGGGAAACAACTTCTAGAAGTAGGAACCAACAAACTGACCTGGACTATATTCACACAAAGCTTTTCTTTTTTAAAGCAAAATTATGAATTACAGAAGGATGACTACCACAATATCGAGACAGCTGTCAGTCCAACACAACTGTAAGCATTTGTTTGGGGGAGACTGTTCCATAAGAATCACACATGATATGAAATCACATGCTGAAAGTTAAAACTAAATGTTAAATAACTCTATCATGTTTTTGAAACAAAAACAAGATGCAGGTCTATTGTGATGCCAGCATTTTCATCTTTCTTCTCCTGAATGCTTTTTAGCATCCTTGCTCAATGAAGAAGCCAGTGATCTTTGAAAGCAAGCATATTTTGCAATATTTAGTTAGCCTAATAAAGACTGTCACTGTCATGTGTTTTGAATTTTGTCATTTGAAAGAGTTAGATCCAGTGACTTTGCTTTCTCTCTACTGAGCATCATAAAGCAGGATGTGCTCCATCCTCATCAGTTTGACGTAGTCCACTCTACACCCAAGGTGTGAATGAGCTCTGCCTATTAATGGGTGCTTGGTACTTTCAATGCAGTTAAAATTATTTGTTCTTTGACCTTGCTATGACAATGTAAGAAAGTCTGTATGAGAGCATTTTGACATCTGAGATACTGAGCGTGACGTCTGCCAGTCCAGTTACAAAACTGAATGACTAACCTTAATAATACTTAAGTTCTCTTCCCCCTCGTGGCTAACGCTTGAGCCTCCATTAAACCACAATTTCTTATAGGATTACTGCTGGCTGGCAGAAGCTAACTTAGTTGGTGCACGGTATTTCCTGATGGATTGGAGAGCAAAATGTTGATTAGGAAATGGGAATTAGAATCAAGAATATTCAGTAATGTTCAAATCAGCTGTGTGTGAAAAGCAATGTAATGGAAAACTAAGCCCCTCAATTTTACAATGCACTGAGTTTCTGGATACAAATTTGAGACAAAAGCTGAATAATAGCTAAATGCCAGACAAAGGCAAGGATTTAGTGGAAAGATGGGCACTTTGTCAACCTATATGGAAGAACAAAAATCGATTAGGAGTTGGCAAAAATACTATTATGTGGTGATTTGTTTGTTTGTCTTTTTAAAATTCTCCAATGCTTTCAGGAAAAAAGGAAAACCAGATTAATTGAATAAAGTATAGAAAACCAGCATGCATGAACTGAGCCCTCAAAAGTAATTTTCTTCTCAGTCCATCTGTGATTTAAACATGGTGGCTTCTTATTAAAAGGGTTATAGCATGAAGCTATGGTGCCAAGATATTAAAAACGTAATTATTAAACTGAAATAAATTTTCAATGACAAATGGAAGTGGGATAGGGTAAATAATTATTTCAAATTAACAAGAAGTGACTTGAGTATACATTTTGATGAAAGAACTCTGAAGTCAGTCATATGTGCACAATGCATTTTTCTGTCTACAAAATCTAAGAAAGAACAGGTAGTTGCATATTACAATACATAGTTGTGAGATAGCAAGCTGTAAAGATAAACACTGAAATATATGACAGGTTGTAATAAGGCAGAGTAGAGGGAAACAGTACTGATTTGTTTGAATACATTCCATAATTTGTACCACTGTCAATTAGAATTAATCACGGGTTTCTGAATACCAGGGACTGTGCGCAATTGAGTCACTGTCACCATCAAGATATTCATTTATTTTTCTTTGTTTATGGTTTTTGATCCCTTCCCATTCTATATAATACTAGTTGAACATTCCTTATGTGGAAATCCAAAATACTCCACAATGACATCTTTGCTTGCTGGTTGTTCAATGTACAAAAACTTTATTTCACACACAATTTGATTAAAAATATTGTATAAAATTACATTTAGACTATATATACAAGGTGTATCAGAGACACAAATCAATCTTGTGTTTAGACTTGATTCCCATCTCCAAATATAATTTATTATTTTATTTCTAACATTTGTATCCCGTCCTTCTCAACCCCCAAGGGGGGACTCAGGGCGGCTTACATCCGGCAACAATTCGATGCCACTACATACAACAAAACAATATAACACTAATTTCACATTAATTAAAACAGTAAGTTATAAAATATCCAATTAAAACATTTCTAACAGCAATATAACCACTGTTGTTAGAAATGTTTTAATTAGTATTCCAAAGCTGAAAAAAATTCAAAATCCAAAATGCTTCTGGTTCTAGAATGTGGCTACATAGCCCGAAAAACCCACAACAACCCAATGATTCCGGCCATGAAAGTCTTCGATAATACACATTTTGGTATCTCAAATGTTAGCCCTGTTTCTATGTACATTTGACTTGCTGATTCAAAAAATGGCACCAATTTTCCCTTATCAATTCTAGTTTTTGAGATACACATTCCATCTACCAGTCACCATCTGCTTGCCCATAGAAAACCATGATCATCATATCTAAGAAACTAGAGCTGATCCAATCTATCCAATGTCATCTATCCAGCACCCAAAATAGCCTCAGGAACAGGCCTATAAAGCAAGACTCTCAAGATTTATTTATTTTTTGGGGGGGGGGGGTTGGCCTGTGTTATATTTAGCTCCTGAATCAACAACTTTCCTATCTTATGTATATTTGTTCAATTGTTTAGATAAGGCAAACCACATTAGAACATCTGCTACAGATAAATTCTGAGAGTTTTCCGAAAGCAGTATCACTGGAATAATAATCACCAAATCCAATTGATTGAACAAAGATCACTTGATATTTTCAGAGGTGGCAAAGACTCTTTATTTTCATTACTATTTTGGTGATAATTTGTAGACACAAAAATGTAAGAATATTAAATGCCAAGTATAAGTTGAATTGTGTTGTTGTTTATTCGTTCAATTGCTTCCAACCCTTCGTGACCTCATGGACCAGCCCACGCCAAAGCCCCGTCGGCCATGGCCACCCCCAACTCCTTCAGAGTCAAGCCAGTCACCTCAAGGATACCATCCATCCATTTTCCCTTAGTCGGCCCCTCTTCCTTTTTCCTTCCATTTTCCCAAGAACCACTGTCTTCTCCAAGCTTTCCTGTCTTCTCATGATGTGGCCAAAGTACTTATCCTTGTCTCTAATATCCTTCCCTCCAGTGAGCAGTCAGGCTTTATTTCCTGAAGTATGGACTGGTTGGATCTTCTCGCAGTACAAGGTACTCTCAGAATTTCTCTCCAACACCACAGTTCAAAAGCATCTATCTTCCTTTGCTCAGTCTTCCTTATGGTCCAGCTCTCACATCCGTAGGTTACTACGGGGAATACCATTGCTTTAACTATGCGGATCTACATTGCTAGTGGTATGTCTCTAATCTTCACTATTTTATCAAGATTGGTCATTGCTCTCCTTCCAAGAAGTAAACATCTTCTGATTTCCTGGCCGCAGTCTGCATCTGCAGTAATCTTTGCACCTAGAAATACAAAGTCTGCCACTGGCTCCACATTTTCTCCCTCTATTTGCCAGTTAGCAATCAGTCCTGTTGCCATAATCTTGGTTTTTTAATGTTTAGCTGCAACCCAGCTTTTGCGCTTTCTTCTTTCACCCTGATTAGAAGGCCCCTCAGCTCCTCCTTGCTTTCGGCCATCAAAGTAGTATCATCTGCATGTCTAAGTTTGTTAATGTTTCTTCCAGCAATTTTTACGCCAGCCTTGCATTCATCAAGCCACGTACATAGCCACGTACATCGCAAATTGAATAGGTTGGGTGAAAGTATACAACCCTGCTGTACGCCTTTCCCAATCTTGAACCAGTCTCTTGAATTGTACTTGGCATATAATATTCTATGAGGAATTTCAACACAGTGAATACACTAGAATTTTCTTTTTGGCTCATTAGCTTCAAAACTTGAACGATTTGTACAGCAATAATTCATTTTAGAGCCATAGATTGTTGCTGTCTTTGCTTAACAGACTCAAATCCAATTTTTCTCCTAATAAATTTCTGTTGGGCTCTCAGCCAGTCAGCGTTATATTCCTAGATGTGTTTTTCAAAAAGCTTGGAGTGTTGCATTAGCCACCGAGAAGGGACTAATCACACATACCTCACTACCTTTCCTGCCACATACCCAGTTTGAAGTACTGGAAATGGCAACACAGACTACAAAATCATTTTCACTCCCTTCAGCATTCAGAGGAACTTTTGTTCTACAGCAATCTATTCCTACCTGGCCTTTTTCACACCTTCCTTTGTTCTATCAAACATACTCACAGCTCTTTCTGGCCTGTTGCTATGACTCAGTCACTCTCTCCGAAGCTACTGAATGATTCTTTTCTTCCAAAATCTCAGTTATACTTCCTGACCCTGCAGCTGAAGGCTTCATTCTTACATATCGTCCTTATTGCATCATTCTATGGCCAATGCTAAATCTTATTGACATTTTTCTTTCATGTCCCTTTATGTGGCCCCCACCCATCCACCTGCTCATCTTGCTCCTCTCTTTGGAAAACTACTTAATTCACCTATCCTTGAAATAAAGCTTCTACTGCTATATCAACCGTAATCTGAAAATAGTAGTCTAAAGATTCAATAATGTAACCAAAGATAGCTGCAGACAAATCCAGGCACACTGTCATTTTGATCACCCATGAGATTAACAAAATAAAAGAAGAGAGAATGTGTTCCTTTTCTTGGGCTTCTCTCCTTTCCAAGGAAGCACACGCCTCCTTTTGGATAGTGTGGTGAAATGTGAGTTTTAATCTACAGTTATGTATAATCATAGATAGGTGTTTAAAAAGGGTAAGTATTTAAACTAGCATAACTGGGGGGGGGGGGATGGTAGCCAGCTCAGCTGGGTTGCCATGGAAAAAGGGGCGGAGCCAACTGCCACTTGGCAGGGCAGCCATTTTAAAATAGTTAGTCTGTAGTCAGTGAACTACAGGGAAAGTTGGTTCTGTTGTGTGTTGAGAACCAGAAAGGTAGTCTGTAGTCAGCGAACTATAGGGAAAGGCTGATTCTACGGTGTTGAGAATCAGGAGGGTTTAGGTTTTCAGCCTGTGTAGTTTAGATAGGTCGAGTTGACTTATTTATATTATTAGTCAGTGTATGAGAAAAAGGGGGAGAGAACCCTAATAAAAATCTTTACTTCAACAGAAATAACATAAGGAAAGATTAAGTTTGTACCTGAAATAATCTGTTAAAGAAAGAAACACATTTTAAAGGAAAATAAGTTTGAAACCTGTTTAGTGGAAGGAATAGTCCTCTTAAGAGTTGTTTTATGAAATGTTATAAATGTAACCTCTGAAGATATGTGCCTCTAAGAGTTAAGAAACATTGAAACCATCAAGCTTCTTCTGTACTTCAATAAAATGGTTAAAGTTTCTTCTAAAGCCAAGTCTCTGTTACAAATACTTTCAAGTTAAGCCACACTACACATTGAAGAAAGACCAAATCAATATTACAAGCTATTAGTTGTGTTATCAATTTAGTAAATCCTTACAAAGTGGTGGCTCCTTTACAAACATTTACAAACTGGGTGCCTCCTTTACAAATTGGTGGCCTCTTTACAGATAGAAATAAGTATTATATTCACAGTGTGCAAATACTTGCTTTTAAACTTCAACAAACACTTTTTAAATACCAAAACAGCTCTGGGAAGTATTAATGGCAATGAAAAAAAGTAGCACTTATACCCTTTTTTTGTACAAAGAAATCCAAAGTGTTGAAGCCACATTACCCAATAAGAAGGCACTTCTATGCAGACTGACATGAAATCTGCTATGGGTGAAAGGGGGAATTTTACATCCCCTTGGGGAGAGAAGGTGGTCTATAAATAAAGCTTTATTATTATATATTATTTTAAGTTGTTAAATAGCAGACAGAGAAGGAACTCAGCATTTCTCCATATGAAGCTGACACTTGGCACCTTGTGAATTGACGGCAGTTAGTTTTAACTACTGTTGTTTTAAAATTGTATTATTTTGATTTTATGCTACATGTGTTGATGGGAGTTGTTATAATTTTATTTATTATTTATTTCACATATTTGTATCCTGTCCTTCTCACCCCTGGAGGGGGACTCAGGGCGGCTTCACAACAGGCATTCATTCAATGCCAACAACTATAATAAATGATAAGAGCAATTAAAACATAAAATTACTTAAACATTGTTTAAATCACACAGGTTTGAAATCACAGCACAAGTCAGTCCATTCTCATTCATATCACTTGAGTCTTATTCTCGATTGCTGCCTCTACTGTTTGAACGCTTGGTCCCATAACCAGGTTTTGAGTTTCATTCTAAAGAATAAGAGGGAGGGGGGTAATCTAATGTCACTGGGTAGAGAGTTCCACAGGTGAGGGACCACCACTGAGAAGGCCCTGTCTCTCATGTCTCTGTAACTTGTTTTATACTTTTGTACCATTTGACCTGTTGTATGTTATATGTGCACCTTGGAGTGCCTTATAAGCTGCCCTGAGTCCCTTCGGGGATATGGTGGCTGGATATAGAGTTTGTTGTAGTAGTTGTTGTTTCTCTCCCTACAGTTCTCCATTCACTTAGCCCCAAAAGTATTCTCAAAAACAAAATGTCCACTGAGGCTTAGATATTACCCCATGCATTTGAGTTGATGTTTAAGCAAAACATTCCAGAGAAGCAAGAGACAAAAAGTGGGTTTTAAACAAAAGTCATGTCCTTGTGTGCTAAAATACCTGAATTCTAATCTAATTATAGAGCTGTTATGTAGAAAGCATACTATGTTGTTTTCCTTTCTCATACAGTCTTGTTTCCAAATTAACAACAAATTATGCAATTTAATACAACTTTAGATGTTTCAAAAAAACGTATTTTGCTTTCTCAAGTATCCATAATGGAGTTCAGCCCAGAATCTCTCAATGTATCATGACCAGGTAGGCTAATGAGCCTATAAAAGATCCATAATTTAAATGGTTCTGTCTATAAAATGGAAACGAAATAGCCTAAGGAATCTCTTCAGCTTGAAAGAGTAAGTAACAGTTTTTAAATTGCCCCTTCAAAATCAACTAAGCAAAAGGAGAGATCAACAAGTCTACTGATTTCTCTGCAAGTAGGAAAGGAAGGAAAGAGAAGCATAAAAAGAAATTTATCTCATTTTCCATATTGCAATTATGCTGGTGTGACAAGGATTAGTCTACACTAAAAAAAAATTCTAAACTAAAATCATGTCAGTATGAATGTCACAATAGTATGCCTTCTATGAACACAAAGCAGTATGCTACTTTATAATTGTAGGAAACTGTTCACATAGAAAATGATGCCATGCAAATCTTGCCTTGTCACTGCTAGGACTAAAGAAAAGCAGGAACTGAAAAACCAGTTATATGATATTCTGCATTTCAAGGTATGCTTATTACAATCACACATTCAGAGGTATTCAAAAGCATATGCAACCAGCATAGAGGTGTGCATAGCATTCAGTTATAACCAGACTTATGATTTATAAGCTGCAAAATCAAAGATGGTGTTTGGACAAATGTTATGTTAGCTATGCCTTCAGAACTGGTTAGTCAAATCCTGAACAGAATAAGGTTTATTCCTTTATGTAAGTTGCTGATCAGCAGCTTACAACTGGGTAATATCATTTGGTATAAGAGGCATGATTATAAGAACAAAACAAAGTTTCTGTGATTCAAAATATACATATACATTTTAACTCATACACTTACCCTGAATGCAGTTCCTTCCTCAATTATAGTAGGCAATTGAGAAAGGCATATATCCACAGCTAGGTCCCAAGCTTGCCTGGAGAAAGATGGAACATGGCAACATTAGAGGTTTAACACAACTAATTCAACAAAAAAAAGTGTAAGAGACCAGATTTGCTCATTTTAACTGCTACGACACATAGATGGACAAGTACATATCAGAGCCTTTGTGACTTTTCACCTACCCTATATAATGGGGGTTACAGCATATATTCATTTAGTATTTACTTACTTACCTAAGGTGATTCCACATTGTTCAATTTTAAAAGATTGTCCAGACTAGCTACCTAGCTAGAACTGAATAATTTAAACAACTCATCACTTCAGAACAATATCAAGGAACACTGGCAAAACTTGTAGCTTTAAAATCACTGAAAATCCCATGTCAGTAAAATAAAACCCATCCACAAGCCTGGCACAAGTAAGTTTTTCACTAAGTATCAAAACATAAAAGTCCAGGACTTAATACATCTCTCTGAGAGGAAAATTATAAAGATGATGTATCAATATTAAAAAGATTTCATGTCATCACTTATTTCACCTGAAATACTAAACAATAGTCAATACAATCACCTTTCTAGGTAGTGGAAGAAATGTTGAGTTATAGAACCAATAGCAAATTCATTCTGAAGTGAATAACGGTGGTAACTTATATTTCAAAATTCATCACTGATGTGTAGTTTTGAAGGGCAACAAATATATCATGCAAATATACCTTTAGGCTAGGAGATAGACTCATGTTTGTTCTGTGTTAATTAGCAGTCACTTCTGAAGTGTTCCATGATTTTCTCATTAACTGCAACTGGTGTCTGAATATTCATCATCATCATCATCATCATCATCATCATCATCATCTTATTTATCTGTTAATATCATGGACCAAGAAGGGGATCCTTCAACACCTAACAACAGTGGAAGTGGGACTAGCTTTTCTTCCCATGCCCACTGCATCATTTATTTGCACCATGTGGATATAAAAGGAGGGGCTGGACGAAGAGAAAGAGGGAGAGAGAAAAAGAGAGCTTGCCATTTCTGACATACATCATGCAGTCCAGTTGAAGCACAGCACTAGTTGCTGGTCCTTGTCATGTAGGTGGATAGGAGTAATGCAGTTGGGTTCCATCTTCATACTAATAACACCAGATCCCACACTCTGGATAAATCTCTCTCTCTCTCTCTCTTTCTCTCTCCCCAGTGTTAATTACCATGAAGGTAAGAACTGAGGCCAGAGGGATCTCACAGACCAAAGGGTATCACCCAGCACCACATGCGAAGTTTGCCTCTCAATAAAACAGTGCTTCTAAATCCCTTATCAGCAAGATGGCCCAGAAAGGTAACATGGTTGATGTTTTTGAAACCACAGAGAGACACAGAAGAGCCAACAGGGACCATAAGCAAATCTGAAACCCAAATGGGATTGATCAAAATAATCCATTTTGTCTACAAATGCCTGTTGCATAGCATAGTTCCAAAAACTGCAGGGGGATTTGTTAGTGCCTGCAGGTAGAGATGTTTGGTTTTCTTAAGGTTAAGCTTTTCATATGCTTCTGAAAAGGTGTTTAAAGTGGCCTGTAGGTCTTCCTCTGAATGGACACATATACATTCCACACTGGTGGGAAGCTTCCGTCAACAAAGTGTAGAATCATAGTAGTGAAGATAGAAAATAATTTTATCATGGAAGAGCCACAGGATGTTCACAAATTTATCAGGGCATCTGATTTTTAGTAGGGTGGTCCAGAGAGCATTACGATTCATGGTGTCAGAGGCCTTTATGTGCCATGTACAAAGGCTGGTTTCATTCCCTGAATTTATCTTTGAGCTTTTGTGAAGTGAAAATCATATCCACTGTTGCTCTGGAGGGAAACCCAATCATTCTGGGTTTCAGGGAGGATGTCTTCTGAAATAGGTAGAAGGCAGTTTGCGAGGATTATTCTGAGGATTTTTCCAGCAGAGGTTAAAAGGGAGACTGAAATATTATTTCAATTTTTCTGGTGGAAGTTACAAGGGAGATATGAGCATATATCCATAAAATGAAGGAAATCCAGTCAAATGGCAGTATGGCAATCTGATTCTCAGCTACTGGATAATAAATAACTCTTATCTGTGTCCCTTCACTAGCCAGGAACAGCAAACCAACAGTAGCCCTATACATTCTTGCTCACTTGATGATAGCCTTACAGGCTGGAAACGAAGACAATGGGAGGAGGCTGAGATTATGAAGGCAAGATAGATTGTTTTGTGAAGCGCAGTTTTAGCTAAGCTTTGCCTGGCTACTACTTGAGCATCCTAACAACTATAAGACTATGACCTTAAGTGCCAGTCTAATGTAAGTAGCTCAGGAACAGAGTCGGTGCTTTATTCTGAGTCAGTATAAAACCAGTCCACCACACCTTCCACCAGTGTTAACATTTCAATATTTGGCAAGAAATTGTGAGAATGGTGAGTAAAAGCTTCAATTAGAGAGTTAAAATTCTGTTTCTGGGGCTTTGATTAAAATTTGTCTGCAAATTTAAAGGAGCATGCTTCTATATTTTTAAGCTTCAACTAATGATATTGCCCTATTTCAGGATCAAGAGAACAAGGCAGGATGAAACCCATAAGTGATAATAATTTCATAATTAGTGAGAACCAATAAACCTGCACTCTTTGAGAAGAATGTTATTTGTCTATACTTTATTGCTTAAAGAGGGGCCATGAAAAGGGGATATTTACGGTCCTAATCTGCGTTGCTCTAAATTGTAGAAAACAATAGGTTATAAGCAGAAAGGTGTTGCTAAGATGTTATAAATCTCAAAGACATTTCAGATATAGAACACAAAATTTCTACCCCCCCCCCCCTCGAAAAAGAAAGGAAATTTTTGAAAGCACTTGACATTAAGTCTAGTCGAGTCTGACTCTGGGGTGTGGTGCTCATCTCCATTTCTAAAGCCAAAGAGCCAGCATTGTCCGTGGACGCCTCCTAGGACACGTGACCAGCATGACTGCATGGCACTCCATTACCATCTCGCTGAAGTGGTACATATTGATTTACTCACATCTGAATGTTTCCGAACTGCTAGGTTGGCAGAAGCTGGGGCTACTCTGCTCCCCAGATTTGAGCTGCTGGCCTTTCAGCCAGCAAGTTCAGCAGCTCAGCGGTTTAACCCACTGTGCCACCGGTCAAATTTCAGAATGCTTAAAAATCTTGATCAGAAGAAAAAAAAACAGTAGTTGAAAAGAGCTTTCAACAGATGAAGACCATTTTTTCCCTTTTCTACAGACACATTAATGTGATCGGATCAGTCAGCAGTACTCAGTCTTTCTGAAAACCATAATAAATTCACCAGCTTCTGAATTTTGTATGACTGCCTTTAGCAGCTTAATGAGCTAGTGATTAACCTGAACTGTTTCACAGGCACTGCTCAATTTTCCTATATGCAACTTGCCCTGATGAACATGATTTCATACTCTATTTTAGGATGAGGAGGGAAGACAGAATTCAGTGTAAGATTCATTAAGAATGTAAAAGAGCAACCAATATTAATATTACATTTCTGCTGCTGTTGTTGTTTTTGCTGTGTGCCTTCAAGTTATTTCTGCCTTATGGTGACCCTGAGCCTCTCAGGAGGGGGGTGTCTTGTCAAGATGTGTTAATGGGAGAAGGGGGGTGCCATTGCTTTTCTCTGAGACTGAGAATCTTGAGTGCCCAAGGTCCACCACTGGATTTCTGTCACTAAGCAGGGCTTTCAAGTTTGGTCTACGCTGTCCAACAAAAGGTCAAAAAAGGAATATCACTTGGAGAAATGACACCGAGAGGCAGCACTGAAGGTAAATTAAATAGGTGACAAAAGAAGGCCAGAGAGTATCTTGGGTATCTGGAAAAGAAGACAAAGGTAGATTTGATGATTGCCATAAAGGGGATTTAGTGAAAGAAGACATTGGGGAGTTACTGGTTAGTTATGTGATCCATACAGAAGGGTGTCTGGGTAATGGGGGTTGGGTTCATGAGTGTGGGGTTAGAGGGTTAAGATATGTTACAGTATAATAACTGTACAGCCAATTTTGATTTTTCACATGTTTAGTGAGTGATGACTGCATACTATTTTGTAAACCTGTTTATTCTTTTGTATACTCTTTTTTTCTTTTTCTGTTTTTGATTGTCTGTTTCATTTCCTATATACACAATAACACAATTAAAAAAAACTTTAAAAGAAGGCCAGAGAGTGTGTTTACATGCCTTTTAGTTGCCCGTTGATAGCAACACCATGAATTTAATGGGCAATTTACCAAGGTAATTACTCTGAGGTATAGCCTACAGCACCTGGTTTTCTTCTGAGGTTTGCCATTCAACATCTAGTCAGTGCTTAACTTTCTTAGCATTCAAGATAGTCAGGATCTGGTGCCAGTTAAGGGTTCTTCTCAAGCAGCATGGAGAAGCAGAGCAGAGCAGCGGACGGTGTCAATTTTATAGCAGCAAGGGCACAACAAAATGTAAGCAGAATATTTGTATGCATGAAAAACCTGTGTATTTTGGCAAAAGCACTGCCACCCAAGCAGGAAGTTGAGCTGTTCATGCCCCCTTATACAGTTTTTCACAACTGAAAATGGGATCTTCCAGAGCTTTGTGCAATCTGGTGCCAAGGCTTGAGGTAGGAAGATCATCAAGCTTCTGAGAACGAACAGAGCTTTCACTTTTCCAAGTAGATATTAGGCTCAATTTAGCAACTGGAAAATAATTTTCTAAATTAGTATTTGCAACATGATAAATAAGGAAAATTAAATAAAATGTTCCATTTTTAGCATTTCCTAATGCCGTTATCACCAGTCCTACTACATCTCATTTAAAAATATTCTGTGAACAAATGAGAAGCATGAGAGCGCCTGACAGTTTCTCAGTGAGATCTGAGTACTATACAGATCAAGTTCTATGGTCTGCTGCTGTCCCACGGATTTTGTTGCAAAGGACACATGTGGTGCAACTGAGCCGCTTCAAACTATTATCTGATACACTTTTCTCATGCAGAGCTCAATTTTGCAGCTGAGATAAAAGTCATATGCCTTTAAAAGAGATGTGCTTAAAAAGCAAAGTCAACAATACTGGACTACACATTCAAGCTCTTGTTTATCTCCTGCAATAATGCATAGATACAAATCCTAGAAAGATGTCAAGGTTGGCAACTCACTGATTTCCATTAGATCCCTACACAGTAAATGATGGAATCATTAACAGATAAGATGCCTGTATTGTGTATGTATACTTGCATAAAAATAGCTGCTGCAGCACTAACTCCTTACTGAGTATACTCAGAATACTGTACCAGTCCAAGAGACCCACTCTGTTGTGGTCATCTGAGTGGCTGGACCAGCAGTTGTGGATTGCTCCTCATGCCATCCCAGAATGAACCTTCACGGTAAGTCCAATTTCTCAATTACTCATTAGTAATCTTTTGAAAACTATATACTGTATGTTGTATGATTATTCTTGCTTTGTTTTTTTTTAATCAAAAGCAGTGAGTGGACTCTTAAGGTATGAGCTTTCTGGATGTTGGTGGACTATAACTTCCATCAAACCTAGCAAGAATAGCCAATATTAAGGGAGAACTGGAGTTGCAGTCCAGCTTTTGAGAGTCATAAGTTACAAAACCCTAATCTTTGGACTATTTGACACACACTTTTGCACTCTCTCACATTCTTTATATGTAGGCAAATGTATTGTCTGCATTGCCACAAAGTGATAATGCAAGATTGTTATTTGATGTAATATTCAGGTCCACTTTACTCATTCCTTTAATGTTTGCACCAAAAATTTGTTGCCATTCTGTGAAAGAAAAGCTAGTTTCATAAAGAGAATAGGCAAAGCATTATCTTCTAACATTGGGCCAGGCCAGTGTTTGCAAAACATCTGCTATTTTTTCTGAACTACATTTGATGGTCACATCTCAAAAGTGTTACTTTTTTCAGAGGTACCCAATTGCTGAGCTTCTGTATTGTTCAAAGTACCACTTGACAGTATCTGCACAGATGGAATAAGCTGTGCCCTCAAAAGACAGATATTATTCTGCCTCATAGGAACATTTAGAAATTTGATGAACTTAGTTTTCATGGCACGTAAGTATGCCTTACAGACCACATGGGAGTTACTAGGATAATAAGGGTTTCAAATGTATCTGAATGTTAATTTCACCCATTAATTCAGAGATAGGGAACACGTGGCTCCCCAGACAACGTAGGATGGCAACTCTTATGTTCCTGTTGATTATATAGGTTAGGGTTGTCAGGAGCTGTAGTTCAAATGTTTGGAGTGTCAGATATTCTGCTTCCTTGACTTAATTTCTACACCGCAAACAGTTAGGCTATAAAATTAGAGTTACACAATAAAAGAAAGTGATTACCTGTTTCTAATGAAAAATGCACATTTAAATTTCTGAACTAAGAATGGTAATGAGATTATCGAGAGATTAAATACCTTTCCTTAAAAACATATATAACACATAAAGAATACAATGTCATAAAAGTAAAGGGAAATGTTTTCCCCTGACATTAAGTTCAGTCATGTCCGACTCTGGGAGTTGGTGCTCATCTCCATTTCTAAGCCGAAGAGCCAGTATTGTCCATAGACACCTCTAAGGTCATGTGGTTGGCATGACTGCATGGAGCGCTGTTACCTTCCTGCCGAAGCGGTACCTATTAATGTACTCACATTTGCATGTTTTTGAACTGCTATGTTGGCAGAAGCTGGGGCTAACAGCGGGAGCTCACAACACTGCCTGGATTCTAAACTGAGACCTTTCAGCGTTTTAACCCACTGCACCACAACTAATTTTGAACTAAACAATGTGGGAGTATCCACAATTATGTACAAATCGGTCCCATTTTGGGACAGTTCATATATGTAATTCATTTTCAAAGGAACCCCAATTCTCTTTCTGAAACCTCCCATTTATAGTTGAAGAATGTCTATGAGCAAAAATTCAGCGCAGACCTAAGAAATCTCCAGCCATCTTTATCTATCAAGTGTATTAAAAGGGAATAAAGTTTTAGAATACAAGCTACCACTTGTACTTTAGAAAGTGTGCTTTGGAAAATAGAGACACAGCGATTCCCTCAAAAGTTTAATTAAGGAAAGGCCACTGCCCTTGTTGTCATTATCTTTCCCCTTTTCCTATAAGGAATGACAGCACAGTTTTTTTATTTCAGACTAAACTGTGTTTACTTCTACAGAAAATTCCATCTTGCTCCACTACAAATACACATACTACAAAGGTATAAGATGTTTCTGAATAATTTATTCCAATCTCTCCAAACTTGCCTCTACTTTACATCTCTTGAGATACAGCAAGTTATCTTTATGAGTAAGAAAAGGAAGTTGGATAACTTCTGAATTCCCTTAAAGATCGGTTTACTAGGCTGAGCTCTAGGCTGTTCAAGACTGAAAACTGACACTTCTATTTTAGCAGAAATGAAGCACAATTACAAAGGATTACTTTGTGCTTCACTTTTCAAACTGCATTTTGCCAGGTATGATCTGGTTTTGCTTTAATTTTCTGAGCTGACTGAGCCTTGCAAATGCTTTTAGTCCAACTCCGTGCTTTGGCAAGGAATTACTTCTATCTCAGCCTGATAAGTTTCCTTTTGAATATTGGAATGGATTTTCTGCTAAGAGAATCTAACTGTAAGGCACTCATATTCCACAAGCAATGACACCAGGCTGCGTGATTGTGTTATAGATTTTTGAAATAGTGGTTTAAACATTTCATTCAGTGCAAATTACAATGACCATATTTGTTTGTGGAA
The DNA here is from genome assembly GCF_037176765.1 of Anolis sagrei. Taxonomy (NCBI): domain Eukaryota; kingdom Metazoa; phylum Chordata; class Lepidosauria; order Squamata; family Anolidae; genus Anolis; species Anolis sagrei. The sequence goes on along the minus strand of NC_090022.1, from coordinate 130,692,402 downwards.
CCCTCAATCAAAACTTCATCCTATTTGGGTTTTCCCCGTGTTTTAACTACACATTGGTAACAATAACTTCACTAGTTTGCTCTTAGAAATGAGCATTTAAATGAATGTCAATTCAGCTATTTTGTAGATATACTATTAATGCATAAAAAGTGGAGGTTCAATGAGGTTCAAAGTGTTTGATTATGTTACTGGACAGATTTTTTGTATTTTTCTAAGATTTTTTAAAAGTCTGATTAAAAACTCCAAGTACTGCTTTTGTGCTAGGCATACTGACTTATCAGTAAACACTTAGATGTCACCTATGTTTTTCTAAAAACACAACTTTTGAACAGGGAAAAAGCCAATGATGAGGAAAACAGCAGTTTCCTTACTATGCAGAAATCCCTACCATCTGCAAAGCATGTAGTTCCCTCTTCTGACGGAGGCTGATATTCTGGTTAAGCTTAAGTAAAAAATGTATACAGACTTTGGGAGGCCAGGATTTGAAACCCTACATTCCATGGAAACCCACTGGGTGACCACTGGCAAGTAACACTATCACAGTCTGAAAGGAAGACAGCAGCAAACTTTCATAGGATCATAGAATCACAGAGTTGGATGAGAGCACATGGGACATCCAGTCCAATCCCCTGCCATGTAGGAAAAGCACAATCAAGCGCCACCCAAGAGAGAGTCATCCAGCCTCCAAAGAAGGAGCCTCCACCATACTCTGAGGCAGAGAGTTCCATTGTTGAATATCTCTCATGGTCTGGAAGGTCTTTCTAATGTTCAGGTGGAATCTCCTTTCCTGTAATTTTTTTTTCCTGAATACATTTTGTCAAGAAAACCCTATGACACGATCACCATAAAATACTGTTTTTATCAGGCATGGGCAAACTTCAACCCTCCAGGTGTTTTGGGCTTCAACTCCCTGAAGTCCATGCCAGCTTGCTGGCTGTTAGGAATTGTGAAAGTTGAAGGCCAAAACACCTGGAGGGCCAAAGTCTGCCCATGCCTGGTTCACATGAAGGCAAATACGATCAAAAATACATCTGAAGGGGGCAGCATGCTAGTTCTGTTTTTTCCATATGAAACAAACTTAATATCTGCTGCTTTCCAACAGATTTTAAGGAGAAGGGATGTAGGCTTTGAAAGTGGCTAGACACGAGTTTGTATTTGCTAAGTTATACCTTATCATTACCCAGTATATTTAACGTAGGCAGAGGCTCAGGAGCAATGTTTTAATCATATGAATGAAGAACAAGATGAAAAACAGAACAGAAAGTAAAAGCTTGATTAAGACTTATTCACACCCTGAGCAGTATACATTAGTATTTTACAATAATGTAAATAAAATGTAAAACTTGTAGAAACATGTAAAATGAATGAGAAAAGTATTATACAGAGATGAGGTTACTGCTTATGTATGTAATATGACAACATTGAGTGGTCTCCCTTTCTCTCTCAAAGAGATCCTTCATCTGCACTTTAATTGCCATATAATGGCAGCATGGATTAGGGAAAGACATCATGGCACAATGGATATGACTCTAGGGCCAAATATTGTCTAATGTGATCTAGAAGAATGATCGAGAAAACAGTGCAGTCAGGAAGGCATGCAAGTGGAAGTCCCTAAATACATACACATATATATGTATAAATCATTATATATAAAAACAAGCATACAATTTTAAGCAGCCCAATAGGAGAAATACAACATTATTATAATTTCACATCAGATCCCCAAGGCAAGCTGATGTGTTATAAACCAAGGTGCCTGAGCAAATTAGTCATTTATATTGTAGAAGATAAGTACTAATTCTCATGGGCTTATAGATGTAATACTTGCTTTTCTCCCAAGCATTCAAAATAGTACAGAATTATTTGCTTTTCGTTGTCTTTTTAAAGAGAACAAAAACAGCTTTAATGTTTTCCTGCAGTGGGGATAACAGAGGAGGTGAAGAGGTGAAAGTAAATTCCTCCCACTTTGTGCTGGACTCATTCAGTATAAACAGCTATGATAATGGGTTGTTGTAGGTTTTTTTGGGCTATATTCTCTCCTGATGTTTTGCCTGCATCTATGGCAAGCATCCTCAGAGGTTGTGACGTCTGTGGGAGCTAGGAAAATTGGCTTCATATATCTGTGGAATGACCAGGGTGGGACAAAGAACTCTTGTCTGCTGGAGCTAGGTGTGAATGTTTCAACTGACCACCTTGATTAACATTTGATGGCCTGGCAGTGCCTGGGGGAATCCTTTGTTGAGAGATGATTAGCTGTCCCTGATTGTTTCCTCTCTGTTGTTTGGCTATAGTAATTTTAGAGTTTTTTAATACTGGTAGCCAGATTTTGTTCATTTTCATGGTTTCCTCCTTTCTGTTGAAATTGTCCACATGCTTATGGATTTCAATGGCTTCTCTGTGTAGTCTGACATGGTGGTTGTGAGAGTGCTCCAGCATTTCTGTGTTCTCAAATAATATGCTGTGTCCAGGTTGGTTCATCAGGTGCTCTGCTATGGCTGACTTCTCTGGTTTGAAGTAGTCTGCAGTGCCTTTCATGTTCCTTGATTTGTGTTTGGGCAATGCTGTGTTTGGTGGTCCCTATGTAGATTTATTCACAGCTGCATGGTATACGGTAGACTCCTGTAGAAGTGAGAGGATCCCTCTTGTCCTTTGCTGAACGTAGCATTTGTTGGATTTTCTTGGTATGTACGTTGTGTTTCCTCATCAGCTTCCCTATGTGGTCAGTGGTTCCCTTGATGTATGGCAAGAATACTTTTCCTCTGGGTGGATCTTTGTCTTTACTCTCGTGGTTTGTTCTCGGTCTTGCAGCTCTTCTGATATCTGAGGTGGAGTATCCATTGGCCTATAAAGCCCAGTTTAGATGGTTCAGTACATCTTGTAGGAGGTGTGGTTCGCAGATTCTTTTTGCACGGTCTGCCAAAGCTTTAATGGTCCTCCTTTTTTGACTTGGGTGATGGTTGGAGTTTTTATGTAGATATCTATCTCTGTGTGTGGGTTTTCTGTAAACTATGTGACCCAATTGTTGATTTGGTTTGCGGATGACTGGGACATTTAGAAATGGCAGTTTTCCTTCATTTTCTTTTTCCATAGTGAATTGGATGTTTGGGTGGATGCTGTTAAAGTGGTCCAGGAACTTGTTTAGTTTTTCTTCTCCGTGGCTCCAAATGGTAAAGGTGTCATCCACAGATCTGAACCATATATACAACAATCCTTGCTTGTGATGGTGGGGGGAGCGAAAGGAAGGCCTCCCCGGAAGATCTTAAAGTTCACGCTGGTTCATAGAGGGAGATGCGATCACGAAGATAGGCGGGGCCCGAACCGTTTAGGGCTTTATAGGTCATAACCTGCACCTTGAATTTGGCTCGGCAACTTATCGGCAGCCAGTGACACTGTTTTAAAAGGGGCGTTGTATGCTCCCTATAGTTTGCTCCAGTAAGGAGCCTGGCTGCCGCCCGTTGTACCAGTTGGAGCTTCCAGGCCATCTTCAAGGGCAGCCCCACTTAGAGTGCATTGCAATAGTCCAATCTGGATGTAACCAAGGCGTGGACCATGCTGGCCAATGTGTGGACCATGCGTGGACTATGCTGAGGTATGGTCGCAGCTGGTGCATGAGTTTAAGTTGTGCAAAGGCCTTCCCAGCCACCACCGATACCTGAGCATCAAGTGACAGCATTGAGGAGGACCCCCAAGCTACGGACCTGCGCCTTCAGGGGGAGTGTAACCCTGTCGAGCACAGGTTGCCACCCAATACTCCGGTCACCCTCATGACTGACTAGGAGGACCTTGGTCTTGTCAGGATTAAGCTTCAACCTATTAGCCCTCATCCAGTCCATCACAGCAGTCAGACACTGGAAATAACTGCAGACAATTAACTGAAATTGACCTGATTTGTTCTTGGAAAAAGGGGTTTTGGTGGGGCTTGTCTTAGTTTTTTACTTATTAAGATTACTCCTATCTTTAATTTATTTAGATTATTCTTGTCTTTGCTCCTATGGTTCTTTTTTCCCTTAGCATTTCAAAGATAAAAGTTTTCTTGACCCAGTTTTAATCTTCCGCCTCCTCCTTCTCCTTTCTATTTACTTTTGTCTGCAATAGGAGTCACTGCAACTTGGATCCTGGATCTGTCACCATCTCTGCTGGAAAGGACTGATCTCTGAAGTCTTGCCATTAGTTTGGCTGCTGATCAGTTGGAAAAGACAACTAGCCCTGCCCTGCCCGCTGTAGCAGAAATATTCTTCAGCAGTATATGCAGAAGTAGCTTCTATGTCAACTCATACACAAAGCTCTGTGTGAGGGGGCCTTTGTTACTTCAGACAGTGTGCTCCTCCTCCTGCTGAGTGGAAAACCCAACTACTCATGCTAATTAGAGCTATCACTTTCTCGTCTGCAATACAATTTAAATCTTTTAAGCCTTCAATCTCATTATAGCAAGTAACTATGTTTTCAGGTAAGGTTTACTTTTATTATTCACTCTCTGCTGCTTTCCAGAAATGATTAAATACAGGATACACACAAATCCTCTGGACTAGCTTCTCATTATACTCTTGTTTTTTTTGTTACTTTAGCTACTATGTTTCATAACACAACATACAGAGTTTTGTCACTCTTTTTGACAACCTCGTTGGAGAGATTGCCTCAAAAGACTTTAGAAAACAGACAAAGGGTCTTTGGGTCATTTTATCAATTAACATTTACAGAGCTGTGAAACCTTTTACTGAAACCATATTAACTGGACTTTGACAGGTTATGTGTTACTCAAGCATTGCATTGCTATGTTTCTAATTAGAAAGGCCTCAAAATCACAAAGAAAATTGATGGATCATCCCACCTTCAGTGCCCCTGCTTTTCGTCACTGAGTGTTTGCTAATCAGGGGTTAATTTAAGAGATTTTTGGCAATAGCTGTGCCATTTATGACCACATTCATCATATTAGAGAGAAGAAAGATGGCAGGAAGAAAAACATGTCAGACAACTCTGTACCCATTTACAAATATACAGGCAGTCCCCAAGGGGCAAACAAGATAGGCTCTGTAGAGTTGTTCTTAAGATGAATTTGTTTGTAAGTTGGAACAGATACATTTTTAAAATGTAACTCCAGCCAAATAAATAAATACATAGCTTTGGATAGCATAGGGAAGAGTCAATACCCGTGTGGTGTTAGTTTTGCTGTCTGTGTCCCTGTTCAGAAGACTTCACCTCATTTTCTGTCCCTGTAATAATTGGATTTTGCAAAAAATGGCTTGTTGTGAAAACAAGGAGTGGCAATAAAGCTTCAGTTGACCCCCCTTTTCCCTTTGATAACTCTTTCAGGAGTGAATTTCTCTTCCAAAGGGCAGATATTTCTCACTTTTTGTTGTGTCACCCCCATTCTTAGCTATGCGTTGTTTGTAAGTCAGATGTTTTAATCTTAGGGATCACCTTCGATGCCAGCTTGACCAGGGCGGGTCAGCGCTGCTCGTGCTATTGGATCTCACAGCAGCATTTGACACAGTCGACCACAATCTCTTGACCCACCGCCTTGCTGTTGCTGGAATCAGGGGGACAGCTTTAAACTGGCTGTCCTCCTTTCTTCACAACCGTGGACAGCGAGTGGAGAGGGGAGGCCTGGTCTCTGAGAGGTCCCCTCTATCTTGTGGAGTTCCTCAGGGGGCCATTCTCTCCCCTCTGTTGTTTAACATCTATATGCAACCACTTGCTCAGCTGGTTCGAGGTTTTGGGCTTGAGTGTTATCAGTATGCCGATGACACTCAGCTGGTGCTGAAGATGGAAGGCCGACCGGACTCTGTACCCGATTGTTTCCATCAGTGCCTCGAGGCCGTTACTGGATGGCTGCGTGCCAGCAGGTTGAGGGTGAATCCAGCAAAGACGGAGATCCTATGACTGGGTGGACCGGGCAGTGGGAACATCCATCTGCCCACCCTGGATGGCGAGGCGTTACGCCCGTCATCGTTGGTAAAGAGTCTGGGAGTCCTTTTGGACCCTCTGCTGACAATGGAGGCCCAGGTCTCCGCTGTGAGCAAAACCGCCTTCTTTCACCTGCGGCAGGCTAGACGGCTGGCCCCCTACCTGTCCAGGGACGACCTAGCTACGGTGATCCAGGCCACGGTCATCTCAAGACTGGACTACTGTAACGCCCTCTACATTGGCCTCCCTCTGTCGGTGATTCGGAAGCTCAAGTTGGTACAAAACGCAGCTGCTCGGCTTCTTGCAGGAATTCCGATGAGATGCCACATAACACCAATCCTACTACAGCTGCATTGGTTACCAATTGAGCACCGGATCACTTTCAAAGTGATGGTACTCACCTTTAAGGCCTTGCATGGTCTGGGGCCGATGTATCTGAGGGATCGTCTCACCCCCTACCAACCCCAGAGATCCCTCTGTTCTGAGGACCAAGATCTATTGGAAGTCCCCAGTGTCAAGACCTTGCGTCTAACGGCAACCAGACGTAGAGCCTTCACAGCAGTGGAGCCATCAGTCTGGAATACTCTGCCACCTGAAGTTCGTGCCCTGCGGGACTTACCAGCTTTCCGCAGGGCATGTAAGACATATCTGTTCCGACAGGCTTTTAATGTTTGATACTGTTGTTTTTAAATTGTTTTAAATTGCTTTTAAACTTTGTTAGATTTTAGCTATTCTTGTAAGCCGCTCCGAGCCCCAGGGGAGTGGCGGCATATAAGTTTAAATAATAAATAAATAAATAAATGTTATGCGATGTCTGAAAGTAGGAATTAGATTCTTGGTCATGTCCCCATGCAACCTTTGGGTGCTCCAGATTTCTACTAATCTTTCCAAAAAATGTACAACCACACTATTTTCAGACCAAACATTCAGTTAGGTGGCAGTTGCTATCATTTTTCAATTTGTCACATGAAGACTGACTAATGCTTATGCTTTCTGTTCTGAAAGTATTCACTTAGAATTCCAGATGAATGGGGACTTCTTTTGGCAAGTCAAATGCCATGTCTGCTTATGACTGAAGGCATTACCATTACCATTACCAATCTCTGAAGATTGGTAACGGAAATTTTAAATTCTATTTTCAAAATATTCTCTATCATTTGGATATACAAAATTAATTCTTGAAAAATGCTGTTTAATAGATAGGATGAGGAAGTAATGCATATACGGAAGTGCTTTAAGACTGAAATATTCTAATCTCTGGAATCTTCTTTATAATTATAGCTTTACATCTAGAACAAAATGGCACCACAGTGGCTGATGTAGTAGAGGTTCTGGGGCAAGGGATCATTTAAGTGTAAATAAAATGGGTATTAGAAAAAATATGGCACTTACTAAGGAAACACTAATAGCCTAGGGAAGAAGATGTTGAAAATGTGTATTATGCGGTCATGTGCACTTTCATATCTGAGCCACATATTAACAACAACACGGTACTGTACTGACACACATGGAAACAGCATTGAATGACAGCACAACTCTAAAATCTCTGTTTGGCCACCCTGGAAAATAGTCATAGTGTGAGATAACTTACCACATGGCATGCATGTAGGTTGGAGGTAAACGAGGGCTGCTGACTGGGGTGCAGTTATATGACCTCATTATCCTTTCTGCCAATAAGAAGTTTCTAAAGAGGCTTGCCACTAACAGATCCTGCCTGAAGAGCTTTTGGAAAAGGTCTGCAAAAAAAGACAGGAAAATGACTGTCTTTCACAAAGAGAAAGTAGCAAAACTATGAAAACCTATGCTCTCTGGCAAGAATCGGTGCAGCAATAGATGTATCTTATAGTATCGATTCAAGTTTTAAACACACAGATGAAACTATAGGTGAGCATGATGATCCAATTCAATAGTATAATTCCATATCCTAAAATTCACCACCCTGTTGTCTCCCAAGTAACACTGTGAAACCTTAATGTGAATAATAATAATAATAATAATAATAATAACAATAACAACAACAATAATAATAATTTATTATCGGCCCCTCCTGATAATGTGGCAGGTACAGCATCATTAAAACAAGAGATAAAACACTATTAAAACACATACAACACGACACACAGAGTTAAAATACAAATTAAAATGCACTGATGAAATGCAAATTAAAATGCACAAGTTAAAATTGACTGGCTAATCCTGTTGGAAGAGATGGGTCTTCAGTTGTGAATGCAACTTTCAGAAATTTATTTATTTACAGTATGGCACACAATGAGTAAGCAAGATGGAAACCAAAATACACTTAAGTCAAATCACCTAGAATTGAAGGCTAACAGCGTTTCCCATCTCTTCTGTTTCTGCTTCTTTTCCTCATTTTTCCTACTGCTTCTTATTTTTCCTCATTAGCTCTTATTTCATTCCCCTGTCCTCTTCTATTACAATCAAACTCTATACAATGCCAGTAATTCTGAGTCTCGTCTGCAATAGTTTTACCTCTGGGTAGGACATTCCATGCAATTGTATCTGTAATGGCTGTAAAGATCCAATTCAATTCTCCCAGAGGCGTTCGCCTGTCATTCAGCCTCCCAGGAATTCTAGAAGTAATAAAATATTATTGTTAAACAGAAACATGCTAAATCTTCAACAAGCGACATAAAATTGCTATGCTAAGAAACTAGGCCTTAACACCACACTCCAAAATTAAAATGCATATTCTTCACAACATTCCTCAACAGGTCTGCATCTGTACAGTTAAATGTTCACATGATAATTCACCCATTTATTATTCTCCTCCCTAGTTTCTTCTTGGCATTCAACACTGGTATTTGACTTTGAACTTTATAAAGAACATAAAAATGCTAGACAACAAAAGCCCTTACATATTTCGGAGTAAATGTTAATAAGTAAACATGGGAATACTTTTACAATCTACAGTATTTTTTTCTAATCAGTGAGTAAGAATGAACTAAATCTTTGAATGAAGTGACTTAGAAACTAGTACATTTTTAAAAAATCAACTTGGGAAGGAAAGGAAAACAGTTTAACATTGAACACTAAATGGATGAATACAATGAAAATTCCTAAATGGGATCAAATTAGGACAATGGTTCAGAGGTTTTTAATGGTAGAACAGTGTAGGTATTCTGTATTTTTGTATTTTATTTTATTTATGTATTATGTCCTAGTTGTCTATTATGGGTTGAGTAATCTTTGTAATCGGTTAATGTGGGTCTTGTATTTAATTTGAATTATCAATTTGTTTTATTCTGTATTCTGTGATCTTATAGTGTTGTGAGCCGCTCCGAGTCCATGAGTGGGATATAAATAAAGTTATTATTTTACTGACACAAAAACACAGTATGACACAGCAAATGAAATATATATGCTGGATTTCTTATCACAGAAAGTTGTTGTTGTTGTTGTTGAATAATTCACAATGCATTATTGTGTTTAAATGACACATGGTACCAAAAACTGACATTCTCTAAACCTGACTGTTTTGTGGAAAACAAAGACACAAATAAAAAAATTAACAATTTCATGAAACATCTATAGAGAAATGACATCATGCAATATAAAGATAAATAGCAATATCTTTTCCATTAATCTAGCTATAAAGCTTCTGAATGAGGAAACAATACCGTTTTCTAAAACTACAATTTAGACATAAGGACTATACAAAAAATAATTGTAAAGATTTGGGATTATGAGAGATATAGTATAAAATTTCCCTTTGAAGAGTAGTTTTCTGTCTAACTCCATTTTATTTGGTACTCTGGATCCTAACTGGAATATGCCAATAATGATACCTGTTATTTGTTTTCACCTTCAGAAACAATGATACAGCAAGGGAGACTCAAGCATGCAATTGGGCTTTTGCTGTCTAAGGCAGTGGTTCCCAAATTGTGTTCTACAAAAGTATTGTTGGGGTTCTGTGAAAAATCTTAATAATCTTTTAAAAATCTTTTTTTAAAAGTCTGTGCCGAAGCGTGAAGGTCTTACTGAAATTCAATGTACATCTGCTTTAAAAATGCAATTTGAAGTTAGGCTACTGAAGAGATTCAGTAGCTGGAAAGGGTCTCCGAGCAATGATCCCTTTCATAAAAGCATAGAGTTGGGAAGAGACTGCATGGGTCATCTAGTCCAATCCCCTGTCATGCAGGAAAAGCACAATCAAAGTGCATCACAAAGAAGATGCTCCCCCCACCCCCAAGCCAGTGCGCCCCTGTGCTTAATTTATTTATTTATTTATTTATTACTTGCATTTATTAACCGCCGCTCTCAGCCCTAGGGCGATTCGTGGCGGTGTACAAAAACATAGAAAAGACAATTTACAATAGGTCAAGACAGCACAACAACATTCTACTACTACATAACATCTACTTATACTAAAAATCCGCTTCGTCTTATCATGGGGTCATAATCAATCTCATAGTCGTAGTCCATTCCGGTCATCATTTCCAATAACATAGCACTCAGTTGAAGGCCATCTCGAAAAGCCATGTTTTCAGGTCCTTACGAAAGGCCATGAGGGAGGGCGCCTGTCTAACTTCAGCAGGGAGGGAGTTCCACAGCCGGGGGGCCACCACCGAGAAGGCCCGCTCTCTCGTCCCCGCCAGGCATGCCTGTGAGGCAGGCGGGACCGAGAGAAGGGCCTCCCCAGATGATCTCAAGGTCCTCGTGGGCTCGTAGGCCGAGATGCGGTCAGAAAGGTATTTTGGGCCGGAACCGTTTAGGGCTTTGTAGGATAACACCAGCACTTTAAATTGGGCCCGGTAGCAAATCGGCAGCCAGTGGAGCTGGGACAACAAGGGCGTTGTATGCTCCCTGCGTCCTGCTCCTGTTAACAACATGGCTGCTGCGCGCTGGACTAGCTGAAGCTTCCGGGCCGTCTTCAAGGGCAGCCCCACGTAGAGAGCGTTGCAGTAGTCGAGGCGGGATGTGACCAAAGCGTGTACCACCGTGGCCAAGTCAGACTTCCCAAAGTACGGGCGCAGCTGGCGCACGAGCCTAAGCTGTGCAAATGCTCCCCTGGTCACCGCTGAAACCTGGGGATCCAGGCTCAGCGATGAATCCAGGGTCACACCCAAGCTGCGAACCTGCGCCTTCAAGGGGAGTGCGACCCTGTCCAGCACAGGCTGTAACCCTATACCCTGCTCGGCCTTGCGACTGACCAGGAGTACCTCTGTCTTGTCTGGATTTAATTTCAGTTTGTTCGCCCTCATCCAGACCGTTACAGCGGCCAGGCACCGGTTCAGGACTTCGACAGCCTCCTTAGTAGCAGGTGGGAAGGAGTGACAGAGTTGGACATCATCTGCGTACAGATGACACCGCACCCCGAAACTCCGGATGATCTCACCCAGCGGCTTCATGTAGATGTTAAACAGCATGGGGGACAAGATGGAGCCCTGAGGAACCCCACAGGTCAAAGGCTGTGGTGTTGAACAGGAGTCCCCCAACAACACCTTCTGGGTACGACCCTCCAGAAATGACTGGAGCCACTGCAAAGCAGTGCCCCCAAGACCCATCTCTGCAAGGCGCCCCAGAAGAATACCGTGGTCGACGGTATCGAAGGCCGCTGAGAGGTCCAGGAGCACCAACAGGGACACACTCCCCCTGTCTAGCTCCCGGCGCAGATCATCCACTAAGGCGACCAAGACCGTCTCGGTACCATGTCCCGGTCTGAAACCAGACTGTGCCGAATCCAGATAATCCGTGTCTCTCAAGAATACCTGGAGTTGTGAGGCCACCACGCTTTCCATGACTTTGCCCAAAAAGGGAAGATTGGAAACAGGCCGAAAGTTGTCGAATTTGGTGGGGTCCAATGATGGTTTCTTCAACAGCGGCTTTATAATAGCCTGTTTTAGGCTTGCTGGAATCTTGCCTTCCCGAAGGGAGGCATTAACCACCACCGTTACCCACTCGGCCAATCCCCCTCTGGCCTCCTTCAGAAGCCAGGATGGGCAGGGGTCTAGGATGGACGTGGTAGGCCTCATTCCTCCAAGTATCTTGTCCACATCCTCGGGCTTCACAAACTGAAAAGAATCCATCAAAATGGGACAAGCAGGTGCTTGTGTCACATCCACGGAGACTGCATTTAAAGTGGTGTCCAGCCCAGAGCGGATCAAAGCGACTTTGTCTGCAAAGAACCGAGCAAATGCTTCACAGCGCGTGGCCGAATTGTCAGGGCTCCCACCTGAGGTAGGGGGAGTTAAAAGGCCTCTGACAATCCGAAACAACTCCGCCGGACGGTTTTTTGCGGACGCAATAGTAGCCGCAAAGAAAGTTTTCTTTGTGGCTTTTATTGCCGCGGCATATGCCCTTAAAAAGGACACAAACCGTGCTCGATTTGGCTCGCTTGGGTCCGAGCGCCACACGCTCTCTAGTTCCCTCTTCCTTCGCTTCATCGCTGCCAGCTCCTCAGTGAACCAAGGAGCTGGTTTAGCTCGGTTACTTGAGAGGGGACGTTCCGGAGCGATCCTGTCAATTGCCCTGGTCATCTCCCCATTCCAGAGAGCGACCAAGGCCTCGACATGGTCACCTACCGAGGCGGCGGGAAAATCCCCAAGAGCCGTCAGGAATCCATTCGGATCCATAAGCCTCCTGGGGCGGACCATCTTAATGGGTCCTCCACCTTTGCGGAGGTTAGGGGCCGCAGTGAGCCTAAATCTGATCAGGAAGTGGTCGGTCCATGGCAACGGAGAGATAGACAACTCCTCCACACCGCCACCCTGATCCCATCCCTGGCAGAAGACCAAGTCCAATGTGTGTCCAGCGCAGTGGGTGGGGCCAGTTATTCGTTGGGACAGCCCCATGGTTGCCATGGCAGACATGAAGTCCTGAGCCGCTCCCGTGAGGGTCGCCTCGGCATGGATGTTGAAGTCCCCCAGCACAAGAAGCCGTTGGGACTCCACCGCCAGGCTCGAGACCACCCCCGCTAGCTCAGGTAGGGAGACTGTAGTGCAGCGAGGTGGACGGTACACTAACAGAATCCCTATTCTGTCCCGGTCACCCACCCTCAGGTGGACGCATTCAAAATTTGTGGTCTGCGGGATGGGACTCCTGGTCAGATGGATGGAATCTCTATAGACCACTGCGACCCCGCCTCCCCGTCCTCCGGCTCTTGGTTGGTGTTGCACGGAGAAGCCTGGAGGACAAAGCTGGGAGAGGTTTACGCCCCCAGCTTCATCCAACCAGGTCTCCGTGATGCACGCTAGATCTGCCCGCTCCTCCAGGATTAGATCCTGGATCCAGGTCGTTTTTCCGTTGACAGATCTGGCGTTCAACAACACCACCTTCAAACCAGAGGATCCGCTCACCTGGTTACACCAATTTACCTTAGGAGACCGGTTGGGGGTTGTTAATATGGATAAGCGGTCCGAATTAGGCCGAATTTGAGGTCTCCTTTTTCTGCATCTCCTCCTTCCCACCACGACCTCTATGGGGGCCCCTCGGCTATTGGAACACCTCCCCCCCTCCATGCCGCAATCCAAAGTCAAGAACTTGCTTTCTGCTTTGCTCGTTGTTAGATTTTTTGGTTCTTGCCAACATCCTCTCTCCCCCTCCTCCCCCCTCCCCACCCCATTTTCATTCGCAGGCTCCAGCCCACCTCCTCTCCTGCCCCCTCCGCTACACAGTAGTAACAGGGACAGTACATAAAGGGGAGTGGGGAACCACATGGATAGCAGCAATACAGGTGGTGGTAGGTGTTCCGGCCACACCAATAAGATAGTTCTTAAAGTGCACAAGTTTTAAGTACAACACCGTCAGTAATAATATTCAATCAGCAACCACACTACGTGTCGTCGGGCACATTCATAAAGTGCTAGGTCTAAAGTGCAATCGATATTCAATACTGTTCAACAATAATTAAAGTGCGGCATAGAGGGACAGGAAAGGGGCGTAAGTGCTGGTGCAATCTAGCAGCAGATGGCAGAATCTAAGCACAAAGGTAAATCTGGCACTGAGCACAGTTATGGTAGAATCATAGAATCGTAGAGTTGGAAGAGACCTTGTGGGCCATCCAGTCCACCCCGCTGCCAAGAAGCAGGAAAATCGCATTCAAAGCACCCCCGACAGATGGCCATCCAGCCTCTGCTTAAAAGTCTCCAAGAAAGCCGTCTTCACTACACACCGAGGCAGAGAGTTTCACTGTTGAACAGCTCTTACGGTCAGGAAGTTCTTCCTAATGTTTAGGTAGAATCTCCTTTTCTGTAATTTGAACCCATTGTTCTGGGTCCTAGTCTCCAGGGAAGCAGAAAAAAAGCCTGCTCCTGTTTCCTTATGATAGCATTGCACATATTTATGCATTTATGCTATCATGTCTCCTCCCAACCTTCTCTTCTGCAGGCTAATCGTATCAAGCTGTTTAAGCCATTCCTTATAGGACCTGGTCTCCAGACCTTTGAGTATTTTAGTCACCCTCCTCTGGACACCTTCCAGCTTGTCAAGACCCCTCTTGAATTGTGGTGCCTTGAATTGGAGACAGTGTTATTCCAGGTGAGGTCTGACCAACGCAGAATATAGGGACACCCTCGATCTAGACACTATACACCTTGTGATGGAGCCCAAAATCCCACTGGCTTTCATGTCCACTTATCAATATGTCTTAGATTTTTAAGCTTATGCTTACACCAAAAACAAATTTAGGAGTAAGTTAGATGCCGCCCAATATTTAGCTGTTGCAAATAAAACCCTATTTCAAAACTGAAGAAAAGGAAATGATTTATCATTTTAATTGTGAGTCCAATATTTTCCTGTACCAAAATAATTTTTGTGTTATATTCAATATTTTCTTGTACAACTTGGTTTTTAAATTTAAAATGTTTTCTCTTTATTTCCAAACATAATACATTATACAACATGCCCAGGCAATAGGAGGAGATGAAAGAAGGTTCACAATACTTGAGGACAGAGTTAGGGTTCCATGAAAAATCATGGATGGAGATAGAGTTCCACAGGAAGGAAAGGGATTCTGAAGGGTTCTGTGACAAAAAATGTTCGGAAACCTCTGGTCTAAGGATGGTCAATGACAAACTCACTCTGAACAAAACTTGCCAAGAAAACTCAGTGATAAGTTTCCATTAGGGTTGCTATATTTCAGAAATGATTTGAAAGCACACAATAATAACTGCAGCAGCAGCAGCAACAACAACACTACATTTCACTAAAGAATATTATACAGAAATTCCTGGAACACAATTCTGAGAACTTGATTTGTCCTTTAAAATAATTTTTAAAATGACCTTAGCTATTTCCTATTTGTTTAGGATGTTGTTTACTACAGTACATGCTCAACCAGAAGGGAAACGTACATGCTTTCCCCCACAATTTTATCATTACAAATAATCCTGTGAGAGATTAGGATTGCAAAACAGAGATTGGCCAATGTCAACATAGTGAAGTAAATGTCTAAATATGGATTAGGAACATTAACTGTTTTTAATGTCCTTGCTTTTTAAAGAAAAAAATGGTGTAAAACAATACCACCCTTTCAAGTTATGAAATCCACATTACTCTCACAGTTTAAAGGCTACTTCATGCGTGGGTATAATTTGCAATGATGCAGAATTAACTCCCTACTATGTAATGAATAAAAGATTTAATCTGATATGAATATTCAAATACATTTCTAAATGATACACTCTGTTTCCAGGTTCTACAAATGTATCTTATTGGATGGATAGTTAATACAGTTAATGTGTAATTATATTTAATTTCTTATCTTTCCAACTAAAAGCATCTCCATGTTCAAGAATCTTTTTTACTTGGAAGAGATCAGCATTGAGACAGCATTAATGAAGGTGGAACATTAAAGTCTTCACTAATGTG
The DNA here is from genome assembly GCF_037176765.1 of Anolis sagrei. Classification (NCBI taxonomy): domain Eukaryota; kingdom Metazoa; phylum Chordata; class Lepidosauria; order Squamata; family Anolidae; genus Anolis; species Anolis sagrei. The sequence continues at coordinate 130,676,670 of NC_090022.1, read as the reverse complement.
TGAAATGTTTAAATAGATACAACCCCCAGGGATTTCCTCTGAAGGAGGCACTATATTCATTAAGGATATTAGATTAATTAGCCAGAAAGACATTTCCCCGGGGGGGACGGGTAACCTTCATATGCAAAGCTACTCCCTTAAATGATTTTCAGTTTCCTTTCAAAGGTCCTTGTAGGATAAGACATGTTCCAAAGCCTAAGAGGTTCCAGAACACTAACTTTGTAGAATCCAAACACAACTCCTACTCAAGAATTAGTAAACATCACAAGTACTTGCACTTAAATTAAGACTAGCTTGGAGGAGCAAGGCAACTTGGGGTAGATACATCAATTTTGATGAAATGTTTCACTGATGCATGTGTGCATATGTGCCTTCACATCCCCTGTTAGCATACAGAAACCCCAAGAGAGTCATAGGATTTTCTTAAGCAAGGAATAATCAGAGGCAGTTATGCTGGTTTCTTCCTCTGAAATGTAGAGAACAGAACTTGATGTTCACTGGCTACCTCACATCCAAGTACTAACTAGATTTGGGATTACAGGGCATTTAGGCAGTTCTAGCATCTGATACAGCGCTACTATAGAATACTATTACTACTCATTTGCTCATATTTCAGTGGTGTTTTAATGATGCTTTATCTTATGCTATTATTTCTGGAATTAAAGTAGAATATCACTTTGCATTATTGCTCTCAGTTAAAATGAGCAGCTTTTTATTAATTCACTACAATAATCAGTATGCATGGATTATGATTCAATGATTCAATGATTTTGCTTGAACATATAACATATGGATACCACAGTAGTTAGGTAAGAGAGAACAAATATATTCTAGAGATGTCTAACTTTTCTTGCATGAAACTACAAATGTGATTATTTCTCAGCACTACCACTATAAATTTCCATAGGTCGGTATTTCATTTTTAAAGATTTTTAATAAGAAGCAAAAGAAAAAAAAAGAAAGTCAAATTTCATTCCCTACTCTGGTAGCTTTGCAAGCAAAAATAGCTTAATCATGCTGCTCACATCCTCGGGGGCTTGGCAGAAACCGCACTAGCACAGTCTCATAGGCTTGAGCATTTGGGGGTAAGAAATCAATTCAAATCTGTGCAAACACCAAAATGTTTACACAGTGACCCTCTCTCCAGTGAAGCAGAACTGACAGAAGCTCAAAGTAAGTTTAGCAGTTGATAAAACTGCCAATGATTCCACAATTAGTTTGCTGGAGATTAGAAAGATTGCATTGTGTGATAGTACACATTCAATACTTAATAGACTAAAGAGTACCTGGGTATGACTTCTTCTTGTCAAGAAGAACACATGCAACTGGTGAAGGCCGCAACTATTATGGTGAAAGGTTGCAATTAACCTTACTGTATCCATGTAAATGGAGTATGTCTCTGTATGTGTATTAAAACCCAACGCAAACTCATATCACTCCTTTTGTCTTACTTATGGTTTTGGGGAATGCTTTGCTAAAACAAGAAAAAGTTGTATCATGGTCAAAGGAAGAATTGATATGACTATTAGAATACAAGCCTCCCCTAGATCACACTCTATTGGACGGCTAATGGGCAGTTTCCAGCCTATTTTTTCTGAGTCAAATGGTGGAGCTTATGGTAGCCTCCTGGCTCCAATGGTTCCTGGATAAAATGCATTTGGATTCATTTCAATCTCATTTCAGGCTTGGTTATATGACTTTGAGAGTTTTGATCACCTTGCTGTGTGACGTACACTCGGACCAGGGTTTTTTACAGTACACTCTGCAGAGTTCACTGTAAACACTGCACACTGTTGCTAAAAGATTCCTGTAAATGTCTAATTGCTATTCAGAAACCTTTTCCTATTGCCAAATTTTTAGTGACCCCAACTTGAGTGAGGGTATCCCATTGAGGGTCAAGATCCACAGTTTAAGAAACTGCCTTAACAGAGAACCTGTTCAAGTGGCTCAATTTCTTCTTGAGGGGTGAACTCAGCAGGTGGCATCTGTGAGGTCCCTCAGGGCTCAGTTCTTTCCCCATGCTATTTGCCACTGCTCAGAGAGGTTGGCTGGACTTTTGGAGTCTCATGTAGTCAGTGTGAGGGTGACATACTTATCTATTAATCCTTTCCATCATGGAAGCTGTTTCAGTTCTAATCTTGTAGATATCTTAAGTATGAACTAGAACAAACAAATGGAAAGTTAATCCAGGTAAGACAGATGTTCATGGTTGGTCAAAGGACAGGGCAGGGAATAGGGTTTCAATTTGTACTTAAACTCTCCTTCAATATAAACTTGATTCAGCCCTGAGCCCAGAAGTTTCTGTGGTGGCCAAGAATAAGTAGCCTTGTGTGCCAATTGTGCCTTTCAGCGACATAGATTCTGGCTCTGGTGACAAATGTCTTACTTATATCTCATTTGAATTAGCAAAACAAAATGTTTGAAAATGTTAAGTAGTCCAAATAAGAGGGAGTGAACCCTCCCTCTTTTTAACAGATCCACCGCTACTCATCTGTTTCTATGTGCAATTCAAAGTTATGTCTCATAATACTCTAGACTATCAAGCTCCAGGGTCTGGAGGATTGTATTTTCTCATATTTTTTATGTCAGCTTGCCTTTGTCACAAGAACTTCAGACCTTCATGGTATCCCACAGATCTCAAATCTGGTGGGAATATGGGAAAAGGCTTCTCATTGCTGCCTTCAAGCTCTGGAGCCCCCAAAGAAGGATAGAATGGTGTTTTCTGTGGCATCCTTCTGGTGGCAGGCAAATTATTTGTTTATTTTGAGTTGAAAACCTTTGGGAACTAACTTGTCACAGGGAAAGAGCTCTCAGTAATATGCTGGGCTGTTTATATTTTTTCTGTGGATATAATTTTACCTTTTTAATTCTATTTAAGATCTGAATGAACACAAGTGTGTACATTGTGATGACATGAGCTGCTGCATGTATTTATTTTAACTTTGTGAGCAAGACAGGTGAAAATATATGAAAAAAATAATATGATTTTAAATCTAGTTGATTAGCATATTAGGAGAAAGATGTAATACTGAACAGAAGTGAATAAAAATAATTGAATTTTGGTCACAAGACTTAAATGAGCATCTGATTAGACACATGATTCCTGTCCAAACAAAAAGATTTTACACTGGATACAGAATTGAACACATTTGGGCACACTTCATTCTTTTGCTTCAGGACCTGCTGAAGCAATTTCAGCACTACATAATATTAGGAAACTGAAATCTGTATGAATGACAACCATACAATAACAATGTCTATATGGTTTACCTACAGACTCTTTCTGTTGTGGATCTCAATTTGTACAGAAACTGCTGTTTGGTATAACCCCAAAAAGAAGTCAGGCTATAAATTAGGATAAAATCACTAGCTTTTACTATGATACCAGCTTTTGATTTTCCACAAATCAATCTTGCACCCAGCTACCCGTGGATGATTCAACAGCATGGTCACAACACTTAGAACTGAAATATCACTCCAGAGAGCCCACTTCTGTCACCATGAGTAAGTGATGCATACGCTTTCATCGTCACTGCTCTAGTGACGCCAATCATTCTTTCTGGCAATCGAACAAATACACTCAATTCCTAACACTCATCCTGTCTCTCATTGGGAGAGGAGAGTGAAAGCAACACTCATTCAGAACTTGCTCCATGTTTTCATATTAATGCTCACAACCAGGTTCAGTGCTGATACAGCATGGCCCTTTTCCAGATATTTCTCTGTCATCTTGTATAACAAAGGTCTGCAAAATATGCATTCAGCAGGAGGGGATTTGCTGCACTGATTAAGATATATACATGAAGATGCAACAATGTAAATCTACTTCATTACAATAATATGTGATACATTTGGGGTTTTTGGAATATAAAAAAACCAGATGGGAGACGATCCCAGGGCTTTGCTGCTTAAAGTGGCACAGCCAAGCACTTTGCTGTCAGTCATAAATCTCTTTATAGGTCGTCTTGTGCTATTACAGCACTGTAATCAGTGCAACCGTCTTCCGAATGGATAATTTAAACACTGCACAAAAGATGGTCTTAGAGTTTAATTTCTGTAAAATCTCATCTGTTTGCAAAACTCATTTAAAAGCTTGAGATCTATTTTCTTCCTCTAACAACTACAGTCCCCCCTGTTTTAGTCTGGAAAACAGCATGATTCCTCCAATTTAGGGCCAGGAATTATTTGGGTGGGAAATAAGAGACAGCACGAAAAACAGTCCACAGGGCTAAAAATAAAAAATTCAAGGCAGGAGAGAGTTTGGCAGACTCAACATGGAAAATATAAATAAAATGGATATAAAACAGGTGACATGTTCTTCTTTATTAAGCAATAACCCCCCTCCCCATCATACTTGATTAATATTTAGAAATATTGATTTCATTATCAACAAAATGTGAAAAAAATGGAAAAATATTTTTAATAATGAAGGGGAAGGACAAATAAAGTCCCTTCCTTCATTATTAACAAAAACACCCCTGCTTATATTTCATTATCATTAAAGCTATAGTGTATCTAAATTGCCATCAGCTATGATGCTACTGATCATAATGAGTATCTTTATTTCATCTGTGCTACACCACATAATTTTAGTAACAACTCTGATGTTAAATTCTGGGGGAGGGAAGGGGGATTTAAAAACCAGTCATCCCTATCATCACGGTATCCAGGATGTAAATTATAGTTCTAACAACACATGTGTAAAACCACACACACACACATATTTGCTTCTGTAGTTGGAACATAAGCTTGTATTATACCGTATATTCTGGCATATAAGACGACTGGGCGTATAAGACAACCCCCAACCTTTCCAGTTAAAATATAGAGTTTGATATATATTCACCATATAAGACTACCCCTCTTCCAACGCACACCAAATAAAAATTTAAAAAGCATCAGATTTGATTTCAATATGGCAATTTTCCTATTACTGTACCTCCTTCTATGCCTCTCAGATCTTGCACATGCGCACCTGCACCATTTCACTGCAGTCTTCAGGAGCGAGATCTAAGAGGCAGAGGAGGAGGTACGGTAATAGGATACAGGGGCGGGCTAGACAGGTAAAAGAGTTGTGTTTTTCTGGGCCCAGAGCCACTCGATCTCTTTTTATCATACCCCGGGTGCCCCAGAAGCCTGCAGCTTGTTCCGCCCTTCACTTACACCTTCCGGATGAGGCGCCCCTTCACCTCACCATCGGGATCACATTAAGTCTACGAATCCTGATGAGTGGATTTTCTTTTACCATACTTGTACAGCATCGCCCTTAATGCTTATTACAGTCGTTGCATACGGCAGGGACACGGCCATTGCCATTTTTGAGCTTCCCTCACCATATGCAGCAACCACAGATTCTCCAATCCGATTGGAAGTTTCAGCACCCGCTCTATAAGATGACTCCCGTGTATAAGACTACTCCCACGTATAAGACGTCCCTGCGTAGAAGACGATCCCTGACTTTTGAGAAGATTTTCTTGGGTTAAAAAGTAGTCTTATATACCAGAATATACGGTAGGTGTATTGATGGAACATAAACTGCAGTTGGAGCAAAACATGTATTGTTTTTACTGACATTATTCAAACAGACATAGCATTATATTTTTGACTCTCTGCACCTCTTATTTGCTTTTCCTTTTCTGAAAAAAAACTGTAATTATTTGATTTATAATGTCCCATTCCTGTCCATTTTAGCTCACTCACTCCAGGTATTGTGATGTCTACATTATTGATTTAACTTCCTGATTTGAAGTTCTCACATTCCATACTACTATAATAAGCGTTGTACACCTTCACAAATTCTTTTTATTTATTTATTTACTTTATTTGTATATCGCTGTTCTCAGCCCTTAGGTGACTTTGCCTTTGAACACAACATCTAAACATCCTTTTTGACTTGAGTGATTAACTTCAGTGTTACATGTAGATGTTTTCTGTTCTATCCCATTAGCTTGCTAAGTATATCACTTATTTCATGTTGGAATGCCTCATTATGGGGTTTCAATGGCAAAAGATTTTCAAAGGAGGGTTTACCATTCCTCATTTTTGATAGCTATGGTGCCACTGCTGTTGTTTTTGAAATCCTCCACCATCAGTGTCACCCTTCAGAATGGCTACTGTTTCACTTATACTCATACAATGTCAATGAGATGGTTATCTGCCCACTATTGCTTTAGCCAAGTAGCTGCTTCACTTATATTACAATCTACATGATAGCAATTAGATGGCTGTTTATGCTGCCCAGTAGTTGTCTCATTTATATTACAGCTAGCTGTACCCAGCCACACATTGCTGTGGTCCATTGTGGAGAAATGGGAAAGAAAGAAAAGAGGAAGAGCTGGTTTCTAAGCTATCAATACACAACTGAAGTGGCAAAGTGTCAACCTAATACAGGCCAGTTTCAGTCTCCTTGAGGCCAAAGGATTATATAGATGTGTGGAAGGGCCCTGGGTTACCTGAGCCCACACTGCCATATAACCCAGTTCAAAGGTATCATATAGGTATTATTATTATTGTTGTTGTTATTACAGATGTATAGATATTATTATAGGCATATAGATATTATTATAGACACAAATATTATTAAAGGCATGTAGGTATTATTATTATAGATGTTATTTATTTATTTCGCATAAAAAGCATTGCATAAATTAGTATAAAACTGATTAAAAATAGAAGGAGCACAGGGCTAAATATCTTTCAAGCAAAAACCAGCAACAGATGTATGGATATTATTACAGACCTATAGATATTATTATAGGCATATAGACATTATATAGATATTATAGATATTATATGTGTATATAGATACTATTATTATAGACATAGATATTATAGGCATATAAGTATTATTATTATTATAGATGTATAGATATTATTGACAGACAGATATTATAATTATGGACATGGTTATTAGATATGGCTATTATTATAGACCTATAGATATTATTATAGACATGTAGATATCGTATTATATATATATATATATATAGAGAGAGAGAGAGAGAGAGAGAAGACTTATAGATATAATGATAGATATATAGATATTGTAACTGTAGCTATATTATAGCCCAGGGTTGCTATAAAATAAAAATGGATGGCCATCTTTCAGGAGTGTTTTGATTGTGCCTTCCTGGACAGCCTTTGCTAACTCACAGAGTATGCCTTTTTATCCTTTCTTTGAATACTGGACTTCATTTCCCAGAATACCTTCCCATAACTCAATATGGATTAGCTTTCTCGGCACACACACACAGAATCCCTCCCGTGTGAGTTCCCAGTAGGTACCTCCATGCTGCAGACAGCCAAGACCCAAGAGGGAAAGAAAAGAAAAAAAGGAAAGGAAAGGAAAGGAAAAGGATCCTTTGGGAAGAGAGAGGCAGGGGTTAGCAAGAGGGATATACCGGCCACCTTTCCTTCCCTCTCTCAAGCCGCCTCTCAGCTGTTGAGTTTTTTTCCCTCTTGCAGGAGGGAGGGGCGGGGGAGGGTGTTCCTTTAACTTATTCTCTGATAGTCATTTAGGCTTGTGGGGGTTTAAGTTCTTTCCAATTTTGTTTTTGTTTTTTTGAGTGAAGGACATAGATGGCTTTAGCTGTCTTGTGTTCAAATTTGTTGTCAATTCGTCAAGTGGTTTCTGAGTTCTGTTAATCCCACAAACGAACATTACATTTTTATTTATACAGATTAATAAAGTATCAACAAGATGGCTCTTTAGCTATTGTTTTGCTGTGCCAACTGCTCATCCTCTTCAAAACTAGTCAAATTGCTTTGTACAAACTATAGCTTCTTTTTAAAATTCATTAAATTTGCAAATCCCCCCCCCCTTTTGTTGTGTGCTTTTTTCACATTTTTTAAGTTGCTTTTAAGAACAAGCCACTTAGAAACATATGGGAAGTTTTAAAGACGGTGCAGAAACTGCATAGTCCCTAGATAAGAAAAAATAGTTTGCATGCCAGTTTGCTCACAAGTCTTGGTCTTACTGTTTTGAATACCATTGTTAGAAGTAAATATATGAAGGCTAAAATGGTTTCTTTTACAATTATTCAAAAACTTTGCAGTGCTTCTTGCTCTTTAAGAGCAGACTAATAAATATTCAATGAATCAAGCCAGCTGTGTAAATATTTTTGTCTTTGTGTACCTGCCTTCTCCTGAGCTTAACTCAAATTCCAGTTAAGACAAGAAAGAAAGAAACCTGTAAAATATACGGAAATTTTATGCACAAAAGAATAAAATAGCAACATTCATCTGAATGGCAGGAGAAAAGCTGTAAGCACCAAATGTACCATAAAAAAGTTAATAGACAATACACAATACTAGATGCTTGCAACCAAAATACTAATCCTTAGTTCAGATCAAATCCTGCCAGAGCTCTTTGCCTTTCATAATGCTGCAGCCAGGTCATAAAGGCAGGCCAGATTTTCCCTTCTATGCAAGGTGATTTATCACATTTACTCCAGTTTTTTTTTAACACAGACACACAAACAGATTGTAATACAAGTATTAAAAAACAAGAAAACACTGCAACATAAATAACCAAGTTAACATAAAAACAAACACTTTTACGACATCAAAAAATATAATGAAATCTAAATCAGCAACTTAAAAACATGGACACAATGAAGAACTACATACTTTGGGGGGAGGGGGGGAGCTTAATATCTACATCTTCTAAACTTCTAAAAGCATAGTGGCTCTGTCTGGATCTAACTCTTGCAATCCCACACCTCTTGGATCACACTTAAGTCTGTAAAATTTCCTTACCCATCATTTTTTTCCAGTAGTACAGAGTTGCTCTAGTCCCATCATCCAGTGTAAAGCTGTGCCCCTGGTTTTGCCTCCCCTTTCTTGTCTCTTTCTTCATCAATTTGTCTTAAATAAGATTTTTATTGTTTAGTGATGAAAGCTTTATCTGAGCTAAATTTTTCGGTGTACTATCAGTTTTGTGACAACCACTGAAGTACAGTGGTTTGAAGATTGGACTACAACTCTGAAGGCCGGAATTTGGAGCTACTACAACCATAGAAGCCCACTGAGCTCAGACAAGTCTCAGCCCCCTTTTACACTGCCAGATAAAATCCACATTATCCATTTGAACTGGATTACATGGCAGTGCAGACTCATATAATCCAGTTCAAAGCAGATAATATGAGTTATCTGCTTTGATAATCTGATTTATATGGCAGTGAAAAGGGGACCTCAGCCTCCGGAAAAGGCAAAAGCAACTCCTTTTCCAGCAAATCCTGCTAAGGAAGTCCCACAATAGCTTCCATTAGGGTTGACATAACTCCAAAGCAACTTGAATGCACACAACGTTCACATTTGTTTTGCACATGGTACCTTAACTGGCCTCTTTAGCATCACTCCTCATGCCTACACACAACAAACAACTTTTCCTAATCTTAAATATGGTGACACCTCTTCAGTTTCCCTTTTGATTAGCCAATAGTGGCCTCAGCTGCTTCTTTTTCAGTGCACAGCTGACTCCGTACCATTTATTGCCCAACTTATCTTTCCCAGACTTTTCTTCCCAATCTTCAACAGGCTTACAAGGTTATGCTTGTCCCCTTCGTCAATCTTACACTAGATTATACATTGATCAAAACTAATAAATATCCCCATCCCTCCACTAGATTAACTGGAAAATCACTTGACAGCTGAGTTCTTAGAACACATAAATATTTCATGTTATTACACAAGACTTCCCGAACATCCTACGCTCCAGATGCATTGCACTATGAATTCCATCTCCAATAACTGGCAAAGTCAATCACCAGAGAAGATATAAACCAACACATCCAGAGGGTGCCAATACTCAGTTGTTGCATCAGCTCAGCTAATCTGTGCCAAACACTTCACAATCACTGGTGCAATACTATAGATATGTTCTGGAATGATAGTATGAAGCCATTCTCTTTGAAAAATTAAAAACCACCAAACATGCTAAAATGGCAAAAAGAACTATCAACATTTCCCTTCACCTTTCAATTGTAGTCTTCTACATATATCTAGACTATAAGATGTCCACTACAGCAACACTTGGATCCATTTTCCTTTCTGGTCTTCCTCATTTTCAAAATACGATCTACTGAGTGACAAGAGACTTTGCCCCTGTCGCACAGGACAACTGGATTCCATCCCACATATTCTTCTGCACTGCCCACTTTACCAGGAACTGAGATCTAGCTTACTATTACAAGTCATAGATACTTTGACAAAGTAATTATGCGTTTAAACTGCCAAGATTTTAACCGTTGCCTTTCAGTGGCAAGATTCCTGAATGAAGTCTGTAAACTAAATGTGTAGCAAATGTGAAGTTCCCGTTTCTATGGTCTGTACTGTATTTTATACTTTTTTGCTATGTATATGCCAATAAAGGCTTATTGGATTGGAAAAAATATAGGAAGCTTCTAGGAGAAAGAGTCAATTTTGACTAATATAAGTGGATAGTTTTGAATTTATAACTATAATAATCTCAAAAAGTAATGTGAAAACTAATTTTATTTCATTTCTTAAATGTAGATGCTACAGAAATGAAACAATTGTAATAGGATTTGATTACATTTCCAAAGCCACTGAACAGCTGCAACAGCTACAATATTTGAAGTGCTTACCCTACAGTAGCTCCACATCTGAGAACTTGTTTGCAGATATATATAATTTATTTAGATTAGGAAATTGGCACTGTGTTGCCATGAAAGCTATGCTGTTGGGTATGGTCTTTACTTTACATACACAATATTTCTTCTCAGAGTCTGGCTCCCTCTGTACCAATGGTGATAAAACTAAGTGCATTTCAGTAAAATACAGTGATTTATTGTCATACACAAACCTTTGAGAATATCTTCCTGAAGTAGTCACAGAGCTACCTACCCCATGAACACTAACCATGACATATTTTGTAGAAAATTATATTTGTCATTCACCATCACGGGGCTCACAAAATCCAAAAAATACAGTTTAAGTAAAAATGTATTATTATTATTTGGATAAACAAAATTCATAGAATCATAGAGTTGGGCTACTGAAGATATTCAGTATGCATGGTTCATCCAGTCCAACCCCCTGCCAAGAAGCAGGAAAATTACATTCAAAGGACCCCCAACAGATGGCCATCAAGCCTCTGTTTAAAAGTTTCCAAAGAAGGATCCTCCACCACACTTCAGGACAAAATCTTACCCACTATTTTTTACAAGCTATGATACTTGAGAAAGGGCAATTAGACAATAGTACTTTAGGCCACTTAGCTTTGGATTTTTCTTACATTTGAACGACCAATTAAAGAAATAAGCTCTCTTGAGCTATATGCCATCCACATATAATTCTTGTTCCTTTGCTATCATGGAAATAAGAAGTATAATACCATCACAGCCTTAGGGAATGTTACATTTTTTTGCAAAGGAAGTTAGCCTGCATAAGGAAAATGAATATTCAGTAGCAAATGTTATCACCAATAAAGAATTAGAATGGAAGAAGCCTCACCGAGTCCCTTGGGGAGATGGTAGCAGGGTATAAATAAAGTATTATTATTATTATTATTATTATTATTATTATTGATGGACAAACAGAAGACATGCCAACAAAAATGGCACATCTCCAGACTATATTCTTCTCAGTTTTTCAGGACCACCCTTCAATGTGATATGGTTGACTATTCTTCCAAATACAGGCCTGCACAAAGAAGCTGGGAAAGGGAATTGTTATTCAATATAAGCCCCCGGAATTTGATCCATGTCCCCAGTTGATAGAAGATATTATTTGTAATGGCAAGGGGAAAGGTTATGTCAATTACAGCTTCATCATACTTCCTCTCAAAGGACATCTTTCTTTTTAGGAATAAATCTGGTGTCTAGCTGCATTCACAGAGTATTTTTTGTGGAATCATCTATGCCATATACATTGTCCTTTACAGAACCCTGTGCTCTGCAAAGAAACAAAGCAACAAAGCATGGCGCATGAAGGCTTAACTCCTCAGAGCAGCACTGGGACAGGGCGACCACATTATGGAGCCTGTCTGGAAGGTTCTTCTGTTTTTCATACTGCAGATACTCAAAAGCAAGTGGTACAAGCACAAGCTATTTCTAATTTTGGTTCATGTATGTTGCATTGTTTATTTCTAGGTAAGTGCCTAAATGGCTTTTTTTTTTAATTTAAAAATTACAGATCAATGTAAGCCAAAGAAAAGTTCTATAGTTTATATTCTACTTTGTTATTGTCTTTCTCCTCTTGAAGATGCGGTTAATCATAACAAATTGCAAAGCAGATATGCTCTGAAAAAAGCACACACACACACACAAGGAATCCAGCAAGCATTACAAAAGCAAGTGGTCCAAGCATTCTTTTTATCCATTTCTGTAAAGGTAAAAAAAAAAAAATAAGGTCACTGTCAACTGTCAACTACAACCCTTAGCCAATCTTCCAGATCTGCTATGTTAAAAAGCAACCCTGTTAATGAAGTCTGCCTGACAGTACACTGGAGAACATAGTTATGTTGCTACACTACAGCATGATTTCCACATTTCCTGCTATTACTCACGTTCTTCCCGCTGCGCAGACTCTGGGGATTTTGTTTTCCCCATTTCATCTCTAAATTAGCTCCTCTTGAATCATTACTCATTGTATCAATGACTGGCAGGCATTAATGAATTACTGATACCCAGCTGACACCCTCCATGATTGTTATAATAGAAACAAGGTAATTTTAACATAAGGCTTGTTATTTGAATAATTTCTCTGAATTCTGCACAAGCACAAGAATCAGAGATCAAACAGATGTCTTCTGAATGACCACAGCACAAACAGTAACAAAGATACCTAGCCCTAGGTTTCTTTTGCATTCATAGATCTAAATCTCAACCTCTGATTATTTGTTACATTTGGGAGTAAACTCATAATATTCTTCTCCTCTGAGGAAGAGGTAGTTTTAATACCCCCAAAGAAAGCTACTACTTAAGCATGCCAGCCGTTGTTTCCAATATTGAGGCAGCCTATTCATATTTGGATGTTGTAAATGCTGGGAACAAATTCATTTCAAACAGAAAGGTGCATGATTGTCGGAGAATAAAATGTGGCCATTCCCTTGTCTCATACATTTTCTCAGACATTTCATATTTTTGAAAAATGTGCATACATCTAAAGTGTTACTGTTGGTAGGCAAATGCTCAGCCTCTCAAACACAAGGATATTTTGGTCATTCCAGTAAAAGACTTAAAAGTGTATCCATATGGCAGCTCTAGCAGCAGCGGAGGCAGTGTTGGCAACACGTTTGTTCACAAGGCTGCTGTGTGAGCTTGGATAATGAGAAATCTCATCTCTTCAAAGAAGGTGCAAGGTAATCTCCTGAAAAAGTCTGCAGCTTAATTGGAAAACAAACTCCTTCTCAAGATTTAAAGGCAGCTAAAATTTAAATCACAACAGACATGCCTATCTACATTTTGACTTCGGATTACGAAAATGCAAAAGTCCTTGGCAAAGGAATTTTGTGGCACTGTTGAGACTGAGAGAGGCACTTTTGTGGACTTCAGTCTATTTCATCAAATGCCACACACCTATGCCTGAATTCTATACAGATGTCTCTTGTAAGTGATACAAGTGACAAATTTACTCTCCCATCCCTGCCACTGAATTTTGCACTTCCTCTTGGCTCTATCTAGGAATTTTGACAAATTCAGAGCCCTCTGAACTCAGCATTTTTATTGCTCCCATGATACTATATTCATGATGTTATGTTTTATTGTGATATGTTTCTATTTGGTTGTGTTTAGTTTTTATTTTATTGCATTACGTTTCAACTCCGTGCTCTCTGGAGTTGTCCCTTTGTAAGCTGCCCCAAGGTCCTTTGGGGTGATGGAGTTGGGTTATAAAAGTAAAGTTGTTGTTGTTATTGTTATTGTTTTTATTAATAATCAGAGACTAGGGTTTATTATGCATGATATTAGAGAGAAACGGGCTACAAACAACTTAAATTAAATACTGCTTCTTCTTACACTAGCATACATTATTCTGATCTGACTGCTTCCCATTGACAACCTATTACTGCTTATTACAAACAAAAATATACAGTACAACCCCAGGCAATATACTGCATGACACCCCACCGCACCCCACCTCCCCATGGATACCTGAAACTGTGGACCCAGCATTTTTATTATACTTTGTAGGGAAACATGCCATACAATTATTATTTTTTACTGTACATCCTTACCTGTTTACATGAACAAGGTAAGTTCAGCTAGATATATGGTAATTATATTGCAAGATAAGGAACTGCCTAATTTCTGCATTAAAACTAAAGAAAAGCCCTATTCTGAATTGTTGTGAACTGTGGAGAACAACAGAGTGGAGAACATCATCAACATAGTGTCCTGTCTTTTCCATTGCTCACCTCTTTTCGAAAGAGAGGCTTCTCAATGCAAGGAAGGAACCCACATATTACAGAATCCTGGAAAGTTAGCATTCTGAACTCACAGACAAAGAAGGCTCTCCTCTACAGTTTTCTACATGAGAAGAGCGTGAATGGGAGAAATACCTGAGAGCAGAACTACACATTGCCTCTCCTTATGTGTTCAGTTTGCACAATTACCGAATGCCGAATAATATCTAGTCTCAATAGCCATACGTATGAACGTTCTGATTGCTATTTACACTGGTGAACAGCAAAATATCATAGTGAAGCAAAGTCCAAAAAGCTAAAATATATAGAAATTCCTCCTTTTCATTGTCCTGAATTTCCAACCATTTATCTTTTATGCATGTCTTCAAACTTGGGGTTTTATAAAACACATAGCAAAACTTTTCTTCTCTACTTTTGCCATACTATACTTAAATGTATACACATATGTTGCTTTATATGCCTCTATCATGTTTTACACATTCTTACTTGCATTTTTTCTAAAATAGCTCCAATATTGTATATCTTCCTAACAAGAGAATTGCGCCAACTCTTAATCAGTCTGATTTTTTTCTGCACTTTTTACATAAGTAAAAATTACTTGGAAAACAAATGGGGAAAAAATGACTTGGGAAATAAATGAAAAAAAACCAACAGTTTTTTCCCCATTTTCCAGGGGTTTTTCCAGGCATTCCCATCTCTAGATAGAACACAACTCCACAGAATTGTATATGTGAAGTGTTGCTACTAAGAGGTTGCAACGTACTTTATCTAAGTTGTTGTAAGGATCAATGTTGTTTGTGCTATAACTTTAAGTTGCTGTAAGGTTCAAGGCTGTTTGTGCTACAGCTGTTTCAGTTAATTGAAGAGTTAATTGAGAGTGTTATTTTCATGTGTATAAAGATAGCTACTGTGTGTTTAGTTCTTTGCCATTGTGCGTTTATGCTATTGTGCATCTATGCCTCTGTGCCGTTCTGCTTTGTGTAAGCCGGGGACTATGCTGCAGATGTCCTGCGAAGACACAGCCATGAGAAGAGGACAAGGATTCCTGCTTATCTCAGCTGAGTAGTGATATCTCTCAGAAGATATTGTTTCATGTTACTTTTGTGGAAACAGCAATCCTGCTATTTTGTTTTTGTATGCTGCCAATACTACAATATTTTTCTTTTCTACTTTAAGCCGAAGTCTCGTGTGTTTTTCTTTTATGAGCCAATTCATCACACACACAGTTAACTGGGCTAGAGTCAATCTGCATGCTACTCATGCTAATGCATGACATGAAGGACTACATGAAATCATGTGACTGGAGAAACTGCTTTGAGATGATACTCAAATTCTGCCATTCTTTTATGAACAAAAATGTAGATAGGCATGTCTGTTGTGATTTAAAATTTAGCTACCTTTACGTCTTGAGAAGAAGTTTGTTTACCAATTTAGTTGCAGACTGTAAGGTAAGGAAACTTCTGTCCCAAGGAGGATCTCTGCTGCATTCAAGCATCTTCTATATGCCTTTCTCTTCCAGGGCCTTTCTCTCCAAAGGCTTTCTGCTCAATTGTGCTGAACCAATTATTGTGTACTGATCAGTGGTGAGAGCTGAAAATGTCCTCAGACTACTGCTATAATCTCTAGTCAATAACCAGATACAGAAGAATATTTAAAGGCTCTTTCAAACTGCATCACATTGAAACTCAGAATCTTTTCAGCAGACATGCACAGAACTTAGGAATGTTTTACACATCTGGAAATGATTGCATAGAGGGCTATTTGTGAGCAGACATGAATAGAACTGAGTGGTGCTTTGTATGCTGATGTGAAAAGATTTAATTGGTTAGAATTATGCTTGGCCCTCACTTAATTTGCTCAAGTGTTACTTATTCTGTCCATATGACCTGTTCATATACGTTCAATGTCTGGATCAGGCAACCACCAGGACACTTCCAAAACTGGAATGTATCACATGGACTAAATAAGGTTCCCTACACACACACACACAGAAGAAGGCAAAAACGGCCCCTTGGAACAAGTATTGACCAGAAACCCCATGACAAATTTGCCCTAGATTCACTATACGCTGGAAATGACTTGAAGACACACAACAAAACAACCCCTGATTTGGCGACAAGATCTGTCCTTTTCAAATTTATACTTTGTCATTAGAGGTACTGTATATACCTCTAATAACCAATTCTCTGTCTTCTATTGGGTTCACTTTCAGACATAATCACATCCCACAGATTCTCTTTAGGTGTCTGAGACTGAATTATGTTCTCTGTGCCTGACGGTATAGTTAAATAATCTATCCAGCCTCAGAAAGGCTGCATCCACAAATCAAAAGTGCTGACACTAACTCCCATTCCACCTACCTTTTTATATATAATTTCAGAGGATATGTGAAGGTAATGCTTTATTTCAATAATTTAATTGTTTTGGATTTTATAGCTCCCTCAGTCTCAAATGCTCAGAATTGGCTGTATTTCTACTATTTTTCCTGCAATAATCTGTATTTTGCTTTACACAATATTCTCTTTTCTTTCAGAAAGAAATGCCATACAATGATTTCACAGTTCAATTATGTGCTAAACCATTAAATATCTGAATGACATGTAAAGGACATACTGAAGGAAAGTTGGGTGTCTAATGTATCTCACTAATGCTGGTGTCCCTACTTTCAAGATACCTTGAGTTCAGCACTGGGTTAAACTAAAGTAGCTAGAAAGATAATTCCCTCTACACAGAGAGGCTCCCCAAATCAACATGAATACCATATAACACAGTTTGACACTGCTTATTTCATTGTTTAACAAGCTTCTACTGTTGCACCCAAACATGAAAGTGACTGGAATGAAGGAGAAAATGCAAGTTCCTCAAATAACCTAAAATAGGTGTTTGGGGGGAGGAATCAGTCTTGTCTGCTTTAATAAAAACATTTTACAAGGACTTATTTGTTGTAGTTGTAGCGGTGGTAGCAGAGAATAAAAGGACAAAAAAAGAGGACTGCAATAAGGACATATAGCAAGCGTCTTTTCCCAATTAAACAATAAATACATAAACCCATTTTGGCAGATGTTCTAACAGTTTAATCAATATCAGTGGTTTAATGATGAAGCTCTTTTCTATGCATTGAGTGTACAATTTGGCAGCCTTCAGAATTTTTTCAGCTATACTGCCTATTTATAACCAGTTATACCAGATAGATTCATTGCATTGAGATATTTTCTGTTGATTTTGTGGTTTCTCCTTCCTTCCTTTCTTCTGACAGAATTATCAACGTAGTTTCGAAAAAAGACACAGCCCTTTACTTCTCTTTTCACAGGCAACCTCTCTATGGAGACAGAAATGTATTTTTTCTAGTAGGACAAAAAAAAACCCCTCAATTATAGATGAGAGGAGAGGAGATAGTAGTAGTAGTAGTAATTTTATACCCTGTCTCCATCTCCCCGAAGGGACTCAGAGAAGCTTACACATGGGACAAAATGTCCACAGAACATCAAAGCAGAACAATAAGACAAAACATAATTAAATACAACATAAAGGTATAAAACATCAGCATTAAAACTCACTCAAGCAATACAGGAAAAAACACCAATAACTAGAAACACTAATATGAGCATGATCAGGCTATAAAAAGGACCGGACATGGGATAATGCAAAACAGTGTAGTATAAGGCCAGGGGATTGGAAGAAGTGCAGAGAACAGAGTATTATCTGGTGAGCTAGGGACTGGGACTAAGTAGGGACTAGTCATTCTCAAATGCTTGCTGGAACATCCAGGTTTTCAGTGTAGGGGCTTGCCTAATCCCCCTGGGGACGGTGTTCCAAAGTCTGGGGCCACCACCAAGAAGGCCCTCTCCCTCATCCTCACCAGGCATGCTTGAGACGATGGGGGAAGTGAAAGAAGGGCCTCCTTGACGCATCTTAGCGCCCGCGCTGGTTCATAACGAAAGATGCAATCACAAAGATATTTATTTATTTATTTTCTATATTTACAGTCTTAAGTTTCCTTCTAAAGGACAGGAGGGAGGTGGTCAGTCTGATGTCCCAGGGGAGAGCGTTCCACAGACAGGGGGCCACTGCTGAGAAATTTCATGATGGTTCGTAACAGGAGATGCGTTTGGATAGGTAGTCTGGGCCAGAACCATTTAGGACTTTAAAGGTTAAAACCAGCACTTTGAATTGTGCTTGGACGCTGATCAGCAGCCAGTGGAGCTGGAGTAACAGAGGGGTTGTGTGCTCCCTGTACGCTGCTCCGGTGAGAAACCTGGCTGCCGACTATTGGACTAGTTGAAGCTTCCAAAGATAGGTGGGGCCAGGACCATTTAGGGCTTTGTAGGTCATAACCTGCATCTTGAATTGGGATCGGAAATTTATCGGCAGCCAGTGGAGCTGCTTTAATAGGGTGTCGTATTCTCTGCAAAAGGGATGTTCTTAAACTTCTCAGTTTTATCTCTACTGCTGCCCACTTTCCTGGTGATATATATACTGAGAAGAAAAGCTGTAATCATCTGCATGAGCACTTTAAAGGAAACTATTTAAAAAAGACAAAATCAAACACTTTATAATATTGAATAAAACAACCATATAAAAATTTCCAGAGAAGGGAGTCCACCACATTTTTGATGACATCAGCTGACATACTAATGTGTTGCAACACACAGTTTAGAAAGCTCTGCCCTATGCCATTCAATATAGAGTTTGATTCCAGACCTTTGATGTTGGGCACTTGAATACGAACATGCTCCAGCTTGTCAATATAATTCTTGAACTATGATGTACAGAACTAGATCTAGTATTTCAGGTAACGTTTTATCAAAGCAGAAGAGAGTGGGATTGTTATTTCCCTTGATCTTGACACTATGCTCCTGTTGATGCAGTCTTGAACTGCACTGACTGTTTTGGCTGCCCTATTGCCGTGTGGACAAGTTTTGTTTGTGGTCTACTGTGTCCCTAGATCATTTTCACAGGCATGATTATCAAACCAGATGTCATCTTATATTTGTACATTTCATTTTCCTGTCTAAATATAATGCCTTACATTTACCCGTGTTGAAATTCAGTTTACTAGTCAAGGGAATTTTGAGTCTTGATCTTGTCCCCTGGGGTGTCATCTGCAAATTTGATGAGCATATCATGTATTTCATCATCCAAGATGTTGAACAACAAAAGGCCCAGGATTGAACCCTGCCGTACCCTACTAGTCACTTCTCCCCAAATAAGTAAACAAATTTACATAATTTTTCTGAAGCATGAAATTACTAGGCAGTTTGCATTGTTTCACATTTGTTCTGCTTCTGCTACCTGTAAGAAGAAACAAATCGAGTTAAGAATGAAAATAGCTCTCTACTGTCTGTTTGGACAGGAAGCATAGTCAGGCCTTGGATTTTATACATCAGATATACGAAGGGCAATGTATATGTTGGGTTTCCATGGGAACACAGAAAAAGGATGGAACTGGATGCAGAATACAGCCAATAAACCTGCCCTTAAAATACACACACCATTCTCAAGTGCAACAGATTCTTGACATCTTTGATGGACAGAGAAAAAGTGCAAAGGTTTTAGAAAAAAATGAACTTAAGTGAACAATTAACTCTACTTACAAGCAAATGGTATTGTTTAAATATGTCAACTGTACTTACTACAGTACAGTTTCTCTTCCTACTCCTCATAAGACTACATGTAGTATCCTACCTAGAACAATGGCAATAAAAATAACCGCTACTGTCTCACCA
Organism: Anolis sagrei; assembly: GCF_037176765.1. Taxonomy (NCBI): domain Eukaryota; kingdom Metazoa; phylum Chordata; class Lepidosauria; order Squamata; family Anolidae; genus Anolis; species Anolis sagrei. The sequence continues at coordinate 130,656,558 of NC_090022.1, read as the reverse complement.
AAATGTATCAGTATTGAAAGAAACTAAAAATGTCATGTGACAAATCATCCTGGGCTGGCAAACCCAATCTTCTAAATCATAAGGTTAGAAAGAAGAAGAGGCAGATGCCAATTAGTTGCCTATACAAATGGGTATTTCAGGATTGAGGGCTTTCCCCCCTCAAGCAATGCCTAACTTTATGACTTATTTAACAGCACCGTTTTTTAATTTTACAGTGTGAAAGACAAATTACAAGGGTAGTTACTATAACAGAATAAAAGAAAAAGAAAAATGCTCAGGGCATGCAGTATACAACCTGACTGTGATTAAAAATACAAGAATTGTGGTGCAAAGCAAAGAGAGGGGGGGGGAAAGAATTCTGATGTGGTGGCACAATAGAAACAAAACCCTGAGAAGTCTACTCAGGTTTTAAATGAAAGGCCAAAGTGAATATGTAAAACAATCCCCAAGACAAATGAAAGAGCTGCAGTCATTTTGCCTGTTATTTTGCCAAGCACATCCCCAAAACTGTTTTACAACAAGCTTCCAAATATGGTGAGCCAGAGTTTTTGCTTTGTCTATTCCCATATAATCTGCCCATACTGAGGAGCCTTATTCTGCCCAGTTCAGCCAATCTGGATTTTATCTCTACCAAGGACCAAGCACTCTCCAAAATATAGATTAGACTGTGATGCATAGATCATGCAGTATCAGATCTTCATATCCAGGTCTAAGTACCCAACAGCAGGCAATCCAGTCATGGTGAGCAGCTCTCCTCTTGCAGAGCACAGCTGGGAGCTGACAAAACATTTCATGTAAGGATGTTTTGACTTATACCTTTATGGTTGGAAAAAAGTCCCCAGTCTGCTTTGAATATTGATCTAGCCAGTCAAAAACTTCACAGAAGATTTGTCAGATGTTGTCTATAAGGGAGGGGAAGGGGGGAAGAGAGAGATGGAAGAGTTGTTTTGTTCCTGTCTCAACTACTCATATTGACAGCTGCAATTCTCTAAAGCTACTTTGGGAATGAAAGAGGACAGTGAGGGAATAGAAACTTCCCCATTCTTGGTGTTCTATGCAAATTTCACCCAATGGGTACAAGTCCTGGAACAGCTGTCAAAGTGATGAGCAGGACAACAAACGAAATTTCACGTAGGTATGGATCCATTTGAAAGACGTGTTTGTCATTCAAACTAATGGTGTAGATATGTAGTATTCTAAAGTAATATTAGGGCAAACTGTCATATTGTCACATCCAAACCAGAAAAATATGGGGGCAGACAACATGATACTATTAAATGGCCAGCAAGTAGACACGGCTGCTGCTATTGAGTGGCTGGCTGGAAAGCAGTCATGACTTCCTTGCCCTAAAGATGGTCTATGGTGAGATTCTTTGGGACAGTTAATAAGTAGTTTCTAGTTTGCAAAAGAAAGAGTACATCACTGCCTCCAGTTACTATTACGGATTAAAAGGGAACAAGATCAAAACTGTTGTCAAATTGTCCTCTACACCCAACCATATTCACCACATTTCACATGGAATTGTCATTTGAATAAAACCTCTATTTTAGTCCAAGTAAGGCTTTCATAAAATCTGTGATTTAACATTTTTAGTCACTAATTTGTACTATTAAACTTAAATTTTCAGTTCAATATCTAGATAATTTAATATATTCTATTAAAAAGAATCTTTTAAGAATTATGATACGTATGTTTTTACATGCTGTATTAAAGAAATATTTCACCATGGAGCAAATGGCTGGCCTTTAGCTCATCTTAGAAAACACAGGAACACAGAGTTGGAAGACACCACAAGGGCCACCCAGTTCAACTCCTTGCCATGCAGAAATACACAACCAAAGCATTGCTTACAGGTGGCTGCCTACCCTCTGCTTAAGGATCTCCCAAGGAAAGGAGATTTCACCATGCTCTAAGGCAGCATAATGCACTGCCAAACCACTCTTACTGTCAGGACATTCTTCTTAATATTTAGGTGGGTCTCTTTTCCTGTAGTTTGAATTGGTTACTCCATGTCCCAGTCTCCGGAGCATCAGGAAACAAACTAGCTTCACTTTTGTGAAAGAATACTGTCAAATGGTTTTCTGTCACTAGGGGCCCATTTGCATTCAAGAATTATAGTGCTGTTTCAGGGAGCTCATCTTCTGATTCCTGTGAGCAAACTACAGATCTCAGGACTCTAAATGAAGGAGCCACAGCAGTTAAAGTAGGATCAAAGAGTTCTAATTTTGCAGCGTGACTGGGCTCCAGGTGTTTCTAGAATTAATCTTTCAGAATTGTGATTAGATTTATTATTAGAATTCATGCTCTGTTGTAATTTAGATGTGGATTCGTTCTCCCAGAAATGAGCTCACCCTGTGGTAGGGTAGCAATGGTTGAATGTCTCCCTTATCCCAATTCAATTCATAATTCAGCAGATCTGAGTATAGTTTGATTTCTGCAAAAACACTAGGGGCTACAGAAACCAATGTCATATTTGAAAAGACAACACAATGGCATAAATGTGTTTTAGTCCTGTTTCTCATTACCTGGTGGTGGCTTCTGTAGCACTTAAGTACACTGTGCTACCTATCCCAACCACAAAGTCAATGTACTGCTGTTGCAGCAACCTGGGGAAGAAGGGAGCCCTTCTGTTGGAGCAACAGGCAAGTAACATAGAGGGAGGGAGGCAGGTGGGTGAGTGGGATAGAAGGGCTCTTTTCTAGCCCAGATTAAAAATAAAGCTGGAAAACAATACAGAAATTATAGTGCTAAGCAAAAATTTAAGACAAGTCACATTAAAACTTATTTCCCATGCCAGGAAACTACCAAGATGAATAGTTTCACTAGATATGACTCACATTGTTCAGCAGGTAATAATGAGATCCTTGGAAGTGCCAATATGTAACTAGCTCAGATTTATGGATTTTGCATGATAGTCTTAAAGTATATTGCGCTAGGCTGAGGGATGTCCACACTCGTAAGAATACCATACTTACTTGAACCTAATGTTCACTTTTTTTGATGAAATGACTTTGCCAAAATTGGGGTGCGTATTATATTTGTGTCATACAGTAATATTAGTGCTAACTAAAAATCAAAAGGGAAAGGTGTTTCAGATGCTGCACCTGGAGCTCCTCTTTCAGGGACGTCACCTCTAGTTAAATGGCCAGGGCTCAATACTATGCAAACCTGGGATTTGTAGTTTAGTGCAGCATCAGCATTCTTTAACATAGAAGGCTCAAAACCTTGTCAAACTACACTGCCCATAACTCCCTAGCACTGAACCAAGGCAATTAAAGTGGATTCATTCTACAGCATAGATGCACCCCAAGGTTTTACTTTCCACTACTGGAAGCTTTTGGGGTTCTAGCACAATTGTCATGCACACCTTTTTTGGCCAAATTACAAAGAGCGCACTTTTCGCCGCTGTGCATTACATTCGGAAGCAAAGGTTTCAGGGTTTTGAAAATTGAAGTGCGCATTAGATTCTATGGCGCATTAAAGTTGAGTAAATACAGGTCATTTGTAAGTTCAAACCAAAACAAATAAATGACAAGGGTCTCCAAGACTGTCAGTACAAGAGGTGGTATAAAGTACAATTCTTTACCGCACATTGCAAATTCACCCTGAGAAATCACGTTAAGTTCATACAATGCAAGGAATTACAATGTGCAATGACAATATGCTTGTTCAGTTACATAATGTTTCCTGTTATTTTTTAATAAATTTTGGTGGATGCTGTGAAAATAGGCATTAGAAAAACATCGTAATACATGTAGCAGAAAACTACCAGAAAATAGGGAACAGTTATTTATAAGTAGCTACTACTTCTATCTTGCTATTTATTACAGTTCCTGCTGAGTCCTGGAAGACTGCTGAGACTTGCTGCTTAATGCTATCCATCAGTTATTTCCTGAAGAATTCTGTCACAGGAGTACTATTTTGTGATAGCTGCCAAAACTGTGAAATGATTTTTGTAATAATAAAATTTAAAGAGAACTGCAAAAAGATCATGGCAACTACAGTATCCCAGAATTTTCTGACAAAGTATTTCAATTATACTGATGCACCTGTGTATGTATGTCTATGCATAACTGTTATAATGCAATGTAGGCTTTCTTGTTCAATTATTTTTGTTCAACAGGTAAAAAGGGGGAAGACTAATTGGTTGTAAATTGGTTCATCAAATGTAAATAAAGCTTTAGTCTAATCTTCCAACTGATCAAAGGAAAGAATTTAAAGGAAGAGTTTCACAGAGAGCAAATATATCCTTTATTAATTCTCCTCATTCAGTTATACTTGGATACAAAGCACATTCCGAAAAAGAAAACTGGCTTCACTAAAAAAGATTTCAAGCATCAAGAATTCTTACAACAACATTACAAAAATTGAGAACTTCTCAATATAATATTTAGAGTGTATAAACAAAATTACAAATTTGAGAATTCAATTCTATCCATATTTGTTAGCTTGTCCAGTACAGGAATGTATCTATAATTAAGGCAAGATGCAACTGGGGAGAATGATGAAGGCTAAGAACAGTGCTGATAACTAATGATAAAAAAAACTTTGTGTTATTCTCTAAAAGACTTAATGTGCCTCAGTGGAAAACAGGTTATTTGTTTGCCTTTTCACAAGTCTTTGGCAGAAACCCAAGATGCAGAAGGATTTCAGACCATAAAGGAGAATGATTGCAGTGGCTTAAAGATAGTCATTGCTTCAGTAAGCATTGGGAAAACTTTCTTTCTGCAGTGCTGCAACCCTCATCGTCTGTGCCAGTGAACATTCTTAGGCCTATAGCAATGCCACACTTACTCCAGTGCTAGATAGAAATCAGGTCTCTGTCAATTCAGCAGCAGGCATATTCAGTGTCAGCAGTATAATTCTTTTCAATCTAAGCTTTCACACAGCCCCAGCACCATACCATCATATGACCTACCAACTTCCACTGTGCTGTCTACTTCAAAGGATGCCTAAACATGCCTGATAATGAAAAGGAGGAAATGCACAGAAAAATCTGCGTGTGCAAATAATCTGTTTTCTGAACTCAAACCATACATGCCAAGTGGTTTGAAAGCACTAAAACAGTGAAGGTTTTTCTATAAATAAACATATCAGGCAGGCAAAACAATGTTGCTCATCTACTGTAGCTGTTATTTACAGAAAGACGTCCATACACAGCAAAAAATGTGAGTGACCAAACTAATCACATCCCCTCTTAACAAGCCATGTCAACTGCAGCAAGGGAAGTGTCCTCTACACCCCAGAGAGCAGGTGATGAGAGAAATAACAGTATAAAAAGAAAGGGGGGGGGGAGAGAGAGACTTCTGCTTTCTCCGTTAGGAATCCAGTCATTAGACAACAGGAAGATTCAACATCTTAAACTGCAACACCAAGGGAAGTATGTAAATATACAGGACCAACAGTTAGGGATATATATCTTTGTTTACTTCCTTCATGTGATGGCACGTAGCTTCACAATATATAGGTGCAAGCTGGCATATATGGGCAGAAAAGCAGCAATTATTTTTATTTATTTACAGCACCAAAGGCAAAGGAAAATGTGGATTGAAGCTCAAACACAACTGTACCATCAGGCAGAAAGTGGCAATTCTCTCAGTTTTTGGTAATATCACAAAACAACAACAACTAATTGCTAGCCATTTAATTGTTTCTGCTGCATTTGTACTTGTAGGGGTGGGGAGAGATATTCATGGAAATTTTATTTATTTTTTGGGGAGGTCTCCTTTTTGGTAACAAATAAAGTGCCCTACTTTGGGTTTTCTGAACCTTGACTTGGATGAATTTTACCTCAAATAATAAAATGCTTTGAACTTGAGTTGACATATTTCTTATTGATAGCTGCCTTCTGGGAAGGAAATGCTACTTAATATGTCACCACTACCATCGCTAGGAAAGGTTTTTAGTTCTGTCATAACAGAAAATGTTATTCTTTTATTTAGCTAGCACTATCTGAGAGCATGGCACTTTAAAAAGCAACAAGGTTTCAACATCTGCACTATTGCATATGCCTTTGTGAAGCACTGAGCATTTACACTGAGCATTTAGATTGGTGTGTCATCAGATCAGTTGTGGCTAAACGCCGGATGGAAATGATCTAGCTTCACCTGCGGCAAGCTGAGTCAGAGGACAGTCTGAATCCTGACTCCAACTTGGGGCCACTGAAGACAGTTGGGATGATTTCTAACAAGAACGATTGCCATCCCCAGTTCTCCGGTGACCCAGGGTTACAGTTCCCTGTCATTTCCTGCCCTGGTGTGTTGCAGCTATTCCCAGCAGTGATAACCCAACTACTTTGTTCTCAGGCATTCTAGCTGATGTCAGCCAGAGCATCTGCAGACCAAGACTGATGAGAGGAGAGAGAGGAGGGTCCCCCTGCCAACCTCTTTAGCTTGGCAGCACTGCCTGATGTGAGGCAGAATGCCAAGAAGAAGGTAGGTGGTATGCCATAGCTGGGGGCAGCCACAACCCATGGGATGGCTGTCCAGCAGTATGGAACTGTGTTCAGCACTGCTGGGCAATAGTGGCTTCATGCCACCTCTGAGCGTTTGGGATGCCAGATCAGGCCTTATTTGTCAGTGTCTTTTATGTGTGTGTGCGCATGTGTAAAAAGGATGACTGATAAACATCCTTTTCCTTCAACTTGGAAGGTAAAGAGATGGTTGAAAGGAAAGCAGGTAATGAGGAACCAAACTAACAACTTCCCTTTCCTGCTCTAAGGCTGGAAAATATAGCAAAAGGGTCTTCTGCCAGTGTTCAGAAACAGGGATTTATGTTTGTCTACTAAACTGCAAATAAATCCACCAGTTTCTCTAATTCTCTTTCCTACAGCCAAAAACATGTTACCTTCTAGGTAAGCAAAACAAACAGTTGCTATACACAGTTTACAATGTAAAATTCTACATTACACAGGAGGAAGTAACAGGTAAAGTGAAAAATAGAAGCAAGAATAAGGAAGATTGATTTTGTCACACGTATTACGCATAGTTTCAACAAAGCATGAAGACTAAGACATTAACAATTGACTACATAGAAAATGTGGTTTGAGACAATAATATGTAAATAGACAAGAATAGGATCATCAATATTTAGATGGAAGTGAAAAGAGAAAGTAAGTTTGGAAATTATTTAGAAAACTGAAGGTCATGGCACTGGGCATTAAAAGTGACTGACATGGATACAACATCACACGATTACTCGGGAGTACAAAATATGCTGGATTTGAATGGATAGATGAAATAGTATTAGCACAGAGAGGACCTTTTTATCAGCTGCCCCAAGACTGTGAAATGACCTGCTTGAAGAATCAGAATTTAATCAAAGACCCATCTCTTCTTGCAGGGCTACCCAGAAAATTTTAAGTTGTGAATTTTAATCTGCATTTTAACAGTGGATTTTAACTTCCATTTTAACTCTGTGTATCTTGTTCTATGTTTTTTAATGTTTTTTTTTAATCTCTTGTTTTAATGATGTTGTATCCTGCCTCTAGCTGCAGGGAGAAATGGGTAATAAAGTCGTCATCGTCATCATCATCATTATACAGAAGTGTGATTCAGTCATACCTCATATATTCTTTACAATACCTTCATTTTACCAATGAGATTACCAACAATTAAAAAAAGGACAAGCTAAAGGTAACCTCTTCACACATCTAGTCCTGAATGCTAACTAAAATAGCATTGATGTATCATTCAAAAATTGATTCTATTCTAGCTAGAAATAGCAACCACACTATTATTATTTAATTGTTTTTTTGTTAAAAAAATTGCATTGCACCTTTTAAACTTCTCCAGTGTGGAGTGTTAACCGCCTTGAATCCCCATGGGGAGAAAGGTAGGGTATAAAGAAAGACAACAACAACAACAACAACAACAACGATAATAATAATAATAATAATAATAATAATAATAATAATGCCATAGTCCCCCGCCCTGTCCTGCTCTACCCCTGCTGCAAGGTAATGATATGTCAGGAAAGAAGCCTTTTTTCAAGTCTTGTTGGATTTCAAATAAGTGTCTACCAGTGGCCTCTTAAACCACATTTCAAATAAGCTTGCCTTCTGCAAAGAGCTAGTTCTAACAAAACTTGATGGTGAAAATCTTTGCACATTGAAACGTGCAAATGGCTTACTGTGTACTCTAACCATAGGGCAAATGAATTCAAGAATTCTCAAAGTTAGATCGATTGAAATTGCATAAGCTCTTTCTGACTAGAGAAGAAAAGCAATGTCAGTAGGCAAAGCTAGAAGGAAAAGGAGAGTGCAGTAAAGACTAATGATCACAGAGGTTAGCATTCAGTGCCCACTGTGGCTGGCAGGGAAAGGCTAGATAAATAGTTGAAAGTACTAGGATCATTTTCCTCTTAGTATAGTGAAGCTAGAACAAGAACAAGTACACAAGACTGTTCCTTCAGCTGCTGTATGAAGGAGGGGAATTGTGGTTCTTGCTGCTGGGAAATGGCTAATCAAGAGTTTTTGAGTTAATATCCCCCAAATTTGTTCCCAAGCTGTACTTAGAATATTATCAAGAACACTTTCCTATTGTAAATGAATATGTGTAAGCCATACTTTTATGTTGTAATATTGCTGTTTTGTTGTTTTCTTTTTTCTGAATACACAAGACATGCAAGAGGTTAGTTTTAGCAATATTTTGTTGACTTGACTTTTCCTACGCAATGACTGATTTTTGAATGAAATGTAAATTTTTATTTAACCTACCAGCTTTATATTTAATAAAAAAAACCTAACAAAACAAGAACAATTTTAAGGTCTCAAAAATCACACTTACTTTTCGATTAAATCCAAAGTGACTCCTGGTACCAGTCTCACACTCTTCTGCATGCAAAACCTGCAGAGAAAGAAAGTTTTAAGAATAAATCACACTAATTAAATATCTAATGACAAGTTATCCAAATGTGCTATAGCAGGAATTATTTCCTCATCTTAAAATATCTTCTAAAGGATCCATGAGATGCGGCAAAAACGTTGTTACCGCAGAGCAGGAGACAGTGCAGTCGCACTCAAAATTAATGCAAGAACTTCCACTAAGATGATTTCAAGCTCATTTATTTTAGGTGCAATGACAATAAGTTTCCCCAAAGATGGAGTGTGGAATGAGTGTAAAGGAAAGGAGAAAGGTTCAGTAGTTCACTGCAATTTTTATGAAACAGGCACAAGGCTCAAAGTAAAGCTGAGCAAATAGAACAATGATCCATGCTAACTGGGCTTCCCCAGAGAATTGAAAACGAAGAAGAAAGCAGTGAGGATAACTCAAGCTAGCGAAGTCTGGATAAAACTAGTGATCAAGTCTTTTGGTAGGATCTCCAGCACTTTAGTCCAAGCCTCCAGCCTTACAGTTTATGTTGCGCTAGCCCTGTCCTGCCCTATTAGTCCCAAATATAAAGGTTGTAAATAAATAAATAAATTTGCACATGTCCACTTTTCTTGGCTATTGGTTGCTTGCTCTTTGGTTATGTTTTATGATGTCTAGAATATATTGGTTTTATTGCATTAATATATTTGATTGTTATATGTTTTTAATTGTGTTATTTTGTAACTTTATTTATATTGGCTTGATCCCTATGTAAGCCACCCCCGAGTCCCTTCAGGGAGATGGAGGCTGGGTATAAGAATAAAGTTATATTATTATTATTATTATTATTATTATTATTATTATTGAACCATTGCATTCAGAGAAGAATGGCATCCATTAGGAATGTACCAATTCCTTCTTCCAGACCTTGCATTATTCACCCAGTTCGGACTACTGCACAACAAGCAGGAAAGAGAGATTTCAAATATTTCAAGCAAGAAATACTTAAGGTATGCCTACAGCCCAAAAAGTGCTGTGAACCTTTCAAAGTTAGAGGGCTATCACCTACCCTTCCCAAATTATGATTATATGCATCTCATTTTAATCTCTCTTTCCCTGAACAACAGGCCCTTTCTCAGAGGTGACAAAGAGAAATTTTGACACTAGATTCCTCATCAACTCCAGCAATAAAGCATTAATAACCATTGTACTGAAAATAAATGCTTGGCTGAGACAAGGCACAAGCTAACTCTATTTTGTGCCACTGGCCTACTCAACAAGAATGCCCTGCTACCACCTCAGCTTTCATGCTTCTGCCTTTCGAAAATCTCTGTCCTTCTGTGTAGCATGTGCCATTTTTTCTTTATACAATCAAAGGCAGGCAGAATTCAGGCAGAATTAATGAGAGGTTCTTCTACTGGCCTAGCCTTATTTTTTAGGGTAGCCTACCTGCCTATAGCCCAAGATTCTAATACCACTGCCAAATACCTAATTGCATTGTGATACAGATATTGATTTCTCTCTCTATTCTGAATACAACAATCCCAGCATGGAATCTGCCATTTAATGTTTATTTTATACCAGCTGAGTACTAACTGCTTTACAGAATATAAATGTGATATCATTACTGCTCAAGGGACATAAAAATCAACCTGTTCTTTTCTCCCAGAGGAATATGGCCAGTAAAATATACAAGCATGCTTCTACTCGGCACAAATGAGTTGACCTTGCTATTCTTTTTTAAAACTACATGTGGATACACTGCCTATGTTAATCCTAGTGTATTTAAATGGAAGGGGTGATTAAAGTAATATTTCCTATATACTTTTCCTTTATGTTTTTTGTTACATATATTTCTTGGGAAAATGTGTGTGTGTGTGTTTTTAAGTTTTAAATAGCAGTGATAAAGACTGAGAGAACAATAATAATAAGGATGCAGAAAAACAAGGAGTGGGAAATTCAGGGCTGGCTGTCAATTCCATATTGCAGCCGTTTTATGACTGTGGCTTCTTTTACTTGCATCCTTGACTGGTTTCTGATTGAACAGTAACAGCACCTTCTTCAGCCATTCACTCTTTTTAAACATCGTAAAAATATTCTTACGCTTTCAAACTACCACTATACAATTGATGTTTAATGACCAAAATATGTTGGCAAAGGCTCAATGACACATCTTTGGACAGGATTACAAAATTGATGCACAATGTCCTGTTACTGAGGAATCAATGTTACCTGGTATAAAGTAATGCACACGACATAATAGATTTTCAAAATAAAACAAAAACCCTATAGGAACTAGCAGCTTAATTGCCATTGGCTCATTTTAAGCCTGGTATTTCTAAAATAAGTTCTATTATCTGTGACCTGAACTAAATTGGAGAGAGTGACATGAAGAATAATTTGGCCGCATGGTTCCTTTCACCTTCATCAACACTTTCTCAGTCCCTTCCAGGCTCAACATCAAAAGTCTAGGGGCTGAACTGCAGTCAGCTGCCTCAGTACAGAGAGATCTTGTCAGGAGCAAACAGATGCTTTACCTTGCTTGCTGAAAGGAGCATTCCAGTGGGTATTTCATAGCAGGCGGCTTTTGATTAGAACTTGCTGATTTTGCTGTGGCATGTTTCCACATGCCTAATGGAACTGGAGAATGCCACTGTGTCAAGTGCTTCATTCAGCCCCCCACCCAATTAAATAAAAAGAAAACAGAGTGCACATCTGGGGTCAGCTATAACAAAGGATTTCCACCCATTACAAAGCTGTCATTCCACTCTCCCCTCAAAGGGACTGAAGAAAAATGTATGAGCATGATGTAAATAAAGCTGAGAGTTCAGAAATTTCAGCAAAGACCTCGTTTTCTCAAAGAATAATGAATCAGACGAGGCTGTTTTTGATTAACAAGGAAAACATTTTTAAGAGTAATACCAGTTCATCATGAACACACTTGGTATTCAGTATGATGGCACAAACTCAGCAAGCAACTCGTAACTTTCAAGTTCAGAGGTTTGCAACAGTCACAGGTCTTCCACCAAACTTTGGACGAGTCAAAATGTTCCCAGTCTTCTCCCTTTAATGAGCCTCTGCTATCTCCACACTTGATTGTATACATGGGAAACTGGCGGACACTATTCATTCTGCTAGGAACCCATGCATTTTCTCTCACAAAAAGCAAAGAAAACTATTCTATATTCTATATCTATTCCTCTCATGCTTATGTCTGAAAGAAGAAAAAATGAAGAAAAAGTAACAGGAACCAGTATACTCATATTAGCAAGGCAAAAGGCAACAGAGAGGCTCAAGGCACTATATAAATATTTCAATAAGCAGGGATGAATGGAAAGGCTCTGCAAGCACTGAAGTGGCTTCGCTATAAGGATCTATATAGGAAATATCAATGAGCAATACAGAGGACCTGAACAATGCCCCACATGAAATTTAGCTCTTGCTTTCCAATCCAATCATCTAGTCATATCTTAAAATGCTGGAACTCAGCAAATGTTAAATCCTGAATTTAATGCTCATCGGCAAGCACCTCTTGAAGTAATGTTAGAAAAATGCCAAAACAAACAGGGTTCTGGTTATCTTTGCTCAAGAAAAAAGTACAGACAATCCCCAAGATAGGTTCAGTAGGTTTGTTCTTAAGAGGAATTTGTAAGTAATTCAGAACAGGTACATTTTAAGTGTAATTCCTGTTAGATAGATAGATAGATAGATAGATAGATAGATAGATAGACAGACAGATAAGCTTTAGTTAGAATAATGAGGAGTTAACACCCCTGTGGTGTTTGTTTTGCTGTCTGTACCCCTGTTTAGAAGATTTCACCTCACATTCCGTCCCTGCGATAATTGGATTTTGAAAAATTCGGCTTGCTGTGGAAACAAGAATTGGTGATAAAGTTTCAGTGAAGGCATCTTTTCCTCATAATTCTTTCAAGAGTGAATTTCCCTTCCAAGGTAGACTTCTCTCACTTCCTATTGCCTCACCCTCATTCTTAACTATGAGTCACTTGTAAGTCAGATGCTTGTAACTCGGGGACTGCCTGTATTCATCAAAGAAAAAGTGCACAGGGACGTACTGCAAAAAATTGAGGTTTTGTTTTATTAATAATCCCATTCAGCCATGAAGATTACTAAAGGATCTTGTGCAAGATACTGTCAGTCTAACTCATAGTAATGATAAAAACAAATAATACCAAAGGATAGTCTTCTCCATCCTGAGGCTTTCAAGCTGTCTTTATCCATTTCCATAAGTTCCAACTAGTCGGACCAACAACTGTAGTTCTGACCCAACTCATGACAGGCATCAGATTACAGAAATTGACACAGGAGAGGGGAAACACTTTATATAAAAATAAGGGAAGCTGACTATGGGCCTTGCATGGAATGTAAGTTTGGAATGTAACATACTACCATACCCATTGCTCTTGTAGGTCACAAAGTTCCTGTGAACTAATGGTGGTTTATAGCACGGCAGACAGCCCAGCATGGCTTCACAGTTAGTCATTCATTTTGGCAGCATATTTAATTATATACTGGTAGTTGTACCCGAACAAATGTAACTTTCATTTTAACTTGCTAGTTAAGTTGCTAGCACTACAATTATTATATAATTCTGAAATTTGGATAAGTTGCTGACATTCATTTAATTAAAAAGCCAATGTCAATATCATAAAACTTGGATGAAAAACAACACTGTTCCATATCTTTTTCTCATGATCTGTTCCTTTTGGTTATCCATTTAGGACTGTCAAGAGTTGCAGTCTTCTGCAGAGCCACCACTGACTTTCTCTATTTTGAAAGGGCAAACATTCCTGCAAGCCTCTAGTCCGGTTTCAACAAGTCATCCTTGAAGAGCAGAAACACAGACTGTATTCTCATTTGTTATTTAAAAAATAATAATCTTGCACCATAAATCCACAAAAGACTGACAAAACAAGCTACCAATTCCACTGCACCATCAAATTAGGAAAGGCAAAACATCACTGCAGCATAAGCTTCTTTTCCCTTTTAAATCAAAAGTGACAACTTACTCAGGGTTGACCCTTTTTAAAAATACAGGGCTCCAGAATCATGCTGAGAGAAGCAGTGCTTCAGAGTTAAACAGCCACTCAACCGCATTTTATACTGCTTTACCATGCAAAATGTCTTCACATGTATCATTCCCAAGCCCAGTCATTAAATGGATATGAAACTGATGTTATTGCAGAGCTTTGAATATCAGCATGCCTAGAGGCATAAAGCCAAGCCCTGGCTCTCCCTCCACAATGCCAGTAAAAGAAGAAAGCAGATAATGCAGAGTTCATGTAGAGCTGAAAAGAATTTTAAACACTGCTGAAGAATTTAACATGAGCCTCACTTTGCTGGTGGTCCTGTCACAAGCACAAGGGAGATTTCCTATTTTGACCTCCTTTAAATGTAATGTAGTGTAGTGTAGTGTAGTGGTTGGAGTAGTGGATTACAACTCTAGAAAATAGGGTTCAAATTTCAAATCCTCACTTGACCACAGAAATCCTATGGGTGACCTTGGATAAGTCACAATCTATCAGTCTCAAAGGCTACACCCCCCCCCCCCAGCAAATCTACACTGATATATCATTCTAATAAACAACAGTCAATCCAGAAGGCCAGATTTATGACATTTTGTGTCTTCCCTTACTCCCTAATTTTTGTACCATCCTGCCAGAAGAAGAGCTCTGAAGGTCTTTTTAGTCTCTGACTTTTTGCATTCTGCTTGATTTCAGTAAGCTTTTTAACATTCATTTCAATTAGTTCAAACCGAGGATGTGGACAAGGTGCTTGGAGGAATGAGAGCTACCACATGCATCCTAGACCCCTGCCCATCCTGGCTTCTAAAGGAGGCCAGAGGGGGATTGGCCGAGTGGGTTAAGGTGGTGGTTAATGCCTCCCTTCGGGAAGGCATATTTCCAGCCAGCTTAAAGCAAGCTGTAATAAAACCGCTGTTGAAGAAACCATCACTGGACCCCACTCAATTCGTCAACTATCGGCCTGTTTCCAACCTCCCCTTTTTGGGCAAAGTCATGGAACGTGTGGTGGCCTCACAACTCCAGGCATTCTTGGTAGACACGGATTATCTGGATCCGGCACAGTCTGGCTTTAGGCCGGGGCATGGTACCGAGACAGCCTTGGTCGCCTTAGTGGATGATCTCCGTTGGGAGCTCGACAGGGGGAGTGTGTCCCTGTTGGTGCTACTCGACCTCTCAGCGGCCTTCGATACCGTCGACCACGGTATCCTTCTGGAACACCTCACGGGAATGGGTCTCGGAGGTACTGCTTTGCAGTGGCTCCGGTCATTCCTCGAGGGTCGGTCTCAGAAGGTGTTACTGGGGGACTCCTGTTCTACCCCACAACCTTTGTTTTGTGGGGTTCCTCAGGGTTCAATACTGTCCCCCATGTTGTTTAACATCTACATGAAGCCGCTGGGCGAGATCATCCGGAGTTTCGGGGTGCGGTGTCATCTGTACGCAGATGATGTCCAACTCTGTCACTCCTTCCCACCTGCTACTAAGGAGGCTGTCGAGGTCCTGAACCGGTGCTTGGCTGCTGTGACGGTCTGGATGGGGGAGAACAAATTGAAATTGAATCCAGACAAGACAGAGGTACTCCTGGTCAGTCGCAGGGCCGAACAGGGTATAGGGTTACAGCCTGTGTTAGACGGGGTCGCACTCCCCCTGAAGACACAGGTTCGCAGTTTGGGTGTGATCCTGGACTCATCGCTGAGCCTGGATCCCCAGGTTTCGGCGGTGACCAGGGGAGCATTCGCACAGTTAAGACTCGTGCGCCAACTGCGACCGTACCTTGGGAAGTCTGACTTGGCCACGGTAGTCCACGCTCTGGTTACATCCCGCCTTGATTACTGCAACGCTCTCTACGTGGGGTTGCCTTTGAAGACGGCTCGGAAGCTCCAACTAGTCCAACGGGCGGCAGCCATGGTACTAACAGGAGCAGGGCGCAGGGAGCATACAACCCCTCTGCTGTACCAGCTCCACTGGCTGCCGATTAGCTACCGGGCCCAATTCAAAGTGCTGGCATTGGCCTTTAAAGCCCTAAACGGTTCTGGCCCAACATATCTATCCGAACGTATCTCGGCCTATCAGCCCACCAGGACCCTAAGATCTTCGGGAGAGGCCCTTCTCTCCATCCCGCCTGCTTCACAGGTGCGGCTGGCGGGAACGAGAGACAGGGCCTTTTCTGTGGTGGCCCCGCGGCTTTGGAATGCCCTCCCTATAGAGATAAGATCAGCCTCCTCGCTGATAGTATTTCGGAAAAAACTCAAGACATGGATGTTTGAGCAAGCATTCGGCTAATCCGATGCGATGAAATCTCTGATCAAGGACTGGCAATCACAGACAACGAAATTGGATTATGATTTTAATTTAAGAGATGCATTGGTCTGTATTGGTGGCCCAATACTGTGTATTGTACATGTATGTGTTTTATATTTTTAATTGGAATATTGTTGTTTTTAAATGTTGTAAACCGCAATGAGTCGCCGTTTTAGGCTGAGATATTAGCGGTATACAAGTGTACTAAATAAATAAATAAATAAATAACACAGTCCCCATGATACTTGGGTTGTTTCTTCTTTTTACAAATACATCAAAAAATAAGACACTCACATAGAAAAAAAATTATCAGATAACCAAAAAACATTCCACAATTTCAATCAATACAAGGAAAATATATATATAAAGCTTATTGTAAGTGCACCAGTTTTTTTTCCATACATTCATACGAGAAATTGTTACATTAAATTCGTCTGGAGTTCTAACAGATTAAGAAATAAATGGATGCAGCTGGGTAAAAGTTTTCAGTAAATCCACTATTTTTTTTAATGTACAAATAAAGTGATTTTTTTCAAGCACATCCCACCAAATTTCAGTGATGCCTATTAAATAATAGTTGCCTCACTTTTGAAGTGTCCAGTTTAATTTTATTTATTTCTGTGCATTAGTACAGGTAGTTTCCGACTTACAAACAATTCATAGTTAAAAATGAGGGTGAGACAAATCTTGATCAAAGCCCTTTTTCATAAAAGTGTCGGCCATGATCTAAGAACCCCAATCTTACCTAATGTAGCTTTGCTTGCATTATTTCAATCTTTCTTCATGAGCCATGCCTTGATCAGGAAGGATCAGTAAAATAACCAAGCTTATCCAGATTCCTACCTATAGCCTTATAGACCCCTACAATATTTTGAAGGCTATATCTTGCAATATAATTTGTCATATGAATCAAAAGGAAGAGATAGTGGTTGATGGGTCAATTTATATGAGATCAATTTATATGAGTATATATGGCAATTCTCCACTACAGTATAATTAGTTTTTGAATACAGATGGGGGGGGGGGGGTTACAACTTAATTCTTTTCTCCTAATTAAGTGGGGGCTTTGGAAACTTTTAACATTCACTGCTCAGTATGCAAAATACTCTTCTTCACCTGTAACAATTGCAGAATCTTGGTGACCTACTTTTAGCAGAGAAGAAATTTATGCTATGACTCAAGATTTAACAGCAAATGTTCTAAAACATCTATTGAAAAGTCCGACGCTCACATTATTAGCAAGTTTGTCATGAAGCCAGGTGAGAGGCAATGATCTTTAAACACTAATCTCCAAGTAATGTAAAATTTAAATGAACCTCTGGCCCTTCAGGAGACAGCAACATGTTGAAATTGACTCCTTCAATGAAGCACTGCATAAGAACCTATAACTTATCAGGTAAGGAAATATTTCTCATCTGAAAATGATTCAGTATCCATAGTAAAGGTAAAGGTTTCCCCGTAACATTAAGTCTAGTCGAGTCCGATGCTGGGGGGTGGTGCTCATCTCCGTTTCTAAGCCAAAGAGTTGACATTGTCTGTAGATGCCCCCAAGGTAATGTGGTCGGCATGACTGCATGGAGCACCGTTACCTTCCTGCCGGAGTGGTACCTATTGAACTACTTACATTTGCATGTTTTCGAACTGCTAGGTTGACAGAAGCTGGAGCTAACAGCAGGAGCTTACCCCGCACCCTGGATTCAAACTGCCAACCTTTCGGTCAGCAAGTTCAGCAGCTCAGCAGTTTAACCTGCTGTGCCACCTGGTGTCTCCATGGTGCCTATATAACTCAGCTCAGGTATGTTTTCTCAAAATAAAAGCTAGACTGCCTTTAAAAAGTAAAAGCAGTGACTAGGGAAAGTACTATGGCCCTTTAAAAATATCCTCAAGCAGTTTCTGTGTTGAGATCTGTTCTGGCAAATATATGTCAGTGCAAACTTCTTGTAACATACTCAAAGGTGCATAGGAAAAAGCTGGCAATCAGACTGCTCTCACCTCATCTTTCAGATCCTTTGAGATGTTTTATGTACAATCGTCTCTGGTAAGCAGCAATGTGCAATTTGCAATGCCAACATAACTGCAAAGGATATCACTTTTCTTGTACCAGTTTGGTTCTTTCCATATCAAGGTCAATAATCTACCATTGCATAGCATAGTCCCAAGTCTCCTGCTTTGATCCCTCAACCTCATCAAATCTTAAGATCATGGTGTATGCATTGATACATTCAACACATTCAAAATATGCCTTGATGCAAAGTTATACAAACCAGAACTGTTCCCTAGAACCAGATTTCTATCTTTTCACAATAAAACAGCTATGATTTGGCTAGATGTCAGTCAACAGATATATATGGCAATCCTTTGCCAAACATCATTTTCAAATATGGCAGGGCTACTAATTTCAAAATACAGATTTTCTCTGTCTCAACTTTATGACCGAGCAGGAGCCAGGTAATATAAAAATAGAACAACAAAGCAAAAGCCAAGCAGCAACAGTACCATCCAGAAAACCCCTGATTTATATGAGCAATTTGCAAACACTGGGTCAAATTAGTTTCTAAATGGTTCTCCACACTATAGCCCTTGGAATACATGCAAACCACAAATCATTGGGTATAATAAGGTTGGCTGGGAAGACTAGGTAGCTATAAAGCTTAAGGCATTAGAAATATGAAAAGCTTTACAAAGATGTATGGACAGAGCTTGTGATAGTGCCTGAGAAATGCCTGCTACCGGAGGAGAAAATTTGGGAGAAAGGATTAATATATTAAAATCTGTGACCCTTATCAGCATTGGGTTATTCGCTCATCATAATTACATTCAGTGCCTTGAGAGAAATGGCTTAGTAGTATCTACTCACCATTCTTAGCTAAAACAAAGCTTCTGTGAAAGTACTGCACTCTTAATCAAATTTAATATACAGAGAAAACAAAATCCCTGCATTTTTATTATCTATGGGAAAAAGAAGAAAAGGTCTTCAGCATTCACAAAACTCTTATGTCCATACATACAGAATCAATACAGAACCAACAAGAATGACTGGGGGGGGGGGGGGCGTTCAATATCCTTGAAGAGTGTCTTGATCCTTAGCCTTATCCCTTCCAGTATTGTCCTCTCTTACTCTAGTGCAGAGTTGCAACAGAAACTTCAGTTCCCCTTGTTGGTTATAGAGATCTTTTTCAGGCTTTTAACAAACAACAACAGCATAACCACTGAGGAGACAGGAAAGCCTAGAGAAGACAATTATGCTGGGGAAAGTGGAAGGCAAAAGGAAGAGGGGCCGTCCAAGGGCAAGATGGATGGATGGCATCCTTGAAGTGACTGGACTGACCTTGAAGGAGCTGGGGGTGGTAACGGCCGACAGGGAGCTCTGGCGTAGGCTGGTCCATGAGGTCACGAAGAGTCGGAGACGACTGAACGAATGAACAACAACAACAGCATAACCGACTTTCATTTTCCTTTGGTTTTTAATGTGTGTGTGTGTGGGGGGGGGGGGGGGGGGGGTTACTCATATTACTTCTTTGTTTAAATAAAATGAGTACGATGGAACATAACAAAAAAATCACTACTGCCTGAAACTGGTTATAATAAAGAACTTTCACCCTAAAGTTCTCTACAGGTTACAGTTGTCCTATATGGAGAAATGCAGAAATATAAGTAACAAGTAACATGACAGGGACAGCCTGAGTGAGCAAAAGGGAATTCTTGAAAAACAAAACAAAAAAAAAAACAAAAACAAAAAACAAAAACAAATGGCTATTTCAAAAGTGGAATCCTCATTAGTCAATATGACTCTGTTCTAAGAAGTTTGCCTGCCCAACCTCCTCTTACACCACTAGTTCTATAGAAATGGGTACAGCACCATAGACTATCATTCATTCATAGGACTGAATTACAATTCAGTCAAATGGTGTTGGCTGATGCACCCAGATGAAATCTAAATGGGCAATAATATTGTTTGATTACACTCCAAAAAGTAACTTGACCATGAAACTACTATAAAGTTCCAGTACAATTTGTAGGAGCATGTGTAATGCAGGTTGTGGTGTACATGCCTTCACTGGCTGTGATACGGAAGCAATGAACTACAACTTGCACAGGATAGCTCAACATTTCAGATAACATTTTTAAAACTTGAAGAACTACCATGCACCATCAGATGTCATTACACTGCCTTGACATTTCAATTGTCATCTCTATGACTCAAAGAAAAAAAATGCAAATAAATTATGTTGTATTCCAGGCCAAAAAGTTGTAGTCTAATCAAAATGTCCATCCTGTAGTAACTCCCTTGAGTGACACATTCATTGTGGTAAGAATAATGTTGTGGAACTGTAAATGCAGGCACAATAAAAAAGAACGATCTCTGAGTCATTTTTTTCATCTTTGCCTTTTATTTGCCAAGTGGATTTTGGCCATAGTATCCTCACATGTTGGGATCACGTGCTTGGGATTTTTCAAACATAACAGAAGGTGATGGTCGTAGGGTGCCAATGAAATGTATTCATTACTGATGGCAAATGTAGTAAACAATTGTATTAGACCTACTAGACTTCAAATACTGAAATAACTTATTTTAAGTTCTCAAGGTAGAACTAACTCCCTATTTAAAAACCCGGGTATTTAAAAGACAACAAATTTTGTTTAACACCAAAAATCTAGAAGAAAAATATTGGTCATCAATTCAAGTTAGATAGCAGTCTACATGACCAACCTTTTGATGACAAAAGAAAGACAAAACTTTGGCTTTTCTGAAAGATTTCATTTATAAGTAAAATTGGGGGGAAAACCTTTTTTCTTGTGTTATTCAAGCTTTTCATTGTCTGTTCCACCTCTTCACAATAGCATGTCTATATTTGTGTGCAGGTGTGCATGCCTTTAAATCGCTTGTCACATTATGGCAATCTCATAAATTTCACAGGGTTTTCTTAAGCACAGAATATTCAGAGGTGGTCCAAATCATTTCAAAATACTATATTTTCCAGGCAATCTGTTGTAAAGAATTTGGATAAAAGAGTGAGATGGAGGAAAGGAAAGAATTCTAGCCTGCATACTATTGAACCAGAGTTCACCTACTCAAATGATGAAACATGGAGCAGAATTGTAGATACACTGCTCATAGCATCTTAGAGAAGAGGTAAGAGAGAAAGTAAAGAAATAAAATACATGTATGATGATGATGCAATAAAATACAAATTTGTTATTTTCTTTTTTAAAATCATTGTACAATACAGATATAAGAATCCTAGCAATAAACTAACAACACTTCCCTCAATAATTACAAATGATCAGAAATGTGCTAAATGCATAGCAAGATAATACAAACGTCCACAGGAAATCTAGACAAAAAGCAACCTTCAAAGATACTTTACATATCACAAAAGCTACTTATATCCCAATTCCCCAATGTATTATTTGAGTTACATTCAAGCAATACACAGACTTTGAAACAATGAATATGATAACTAGATCTAAGTATTGTCATGGTCTATTTGTCATACTATATTGACTTCAGTAAAACAATATATTATTTATTCACGCTTCATTCACAGAATGATGCCAAAGGAAATTGAAGTTATATACATTTCATTACATTGTACTATAAAACAAGAGATAGAAAAAGAACATAATATTCCATAAGACTATCAGATCCAGTACTAGAATTTGCTCAAGACACTGAGATGCCAGAAATGTTAATTTTGATATGATATAATCTTAAATTGCTTATCACTTTGTTATCAATTTGGTACTGAGATGCAATTCTAAGACACTCTTTTCAGATCTGGAGGGCAAACAATATCTTTCCCTCTACAAATTATCACAGCACTTTTTACCCACAACTTTCTTTGCCAAGCCACCTAACCATGACATGGCAAATATCAGATGATCCCAAAAGGTGTTTACATTTTATTGGAGCAGAGTCCTTCCAGATGAAGTCCAAAACACCTGGAGGAGCAGTTTGAAAAAACAATGAATTGGAGAATAATTCATATATCATGTTTTAGGACAATCATCTAATTATCAATTTGTAGGAATAGGTGCCAAGGTATTCCACACAGACAAGTGAAGCCACTGGTGAAATAGAGATGGGACACTCCACCCCTCCACCTTGTACAAACAAATGCCACTGCTAGAGGGAAGCTATTCCTCTGTGCCTAGGTCAGAACTGAATGGGCCAACTCTTGGTTCCTTCTCTGTCAACCCCTAATAGGCTGGTAAGCTTGTCTGACATGTCAATAACTTATGGTTGACGTAAAAGATGCAACCTTTCCAAGCTAAAACATAAAGTGGTTACCTAAGTAAAGAATAGCAGTACCTGCCCATACTATAGTGACAACAGGTGAACATCATCATTGATTTGAACACAAGGATATCTTCTCCCACCCTTCTCAATACTAAAGGACAATTAAAGACTTCTCTGGAGAAATGTTTAGACAGAGCAACTGAAATATGGGTAGCAAATTAGTGGACATCTTAATATTTTTGGACTGCCATTCCTATTAGCCTTAACAGTAGCAGATGACAGACGTTGCAAGTTTAACATCACATGGGAATCAACACTTTTTAAATCCCCCATTATTGCTGTAAAACAACAGGACTGAAATGCTTTTAAAGGACAGATTCACATCTTTAACTCTTCTCTCATCCTCACATTTCTGCTTCTTATTGGTGTTTGCTAGTTTTCACTAGGGTCTTGCCATTACTTTTTCAAATACATCCTTTTCACATTTCCAGATTTTCCATTTGCTGTATGGACAGGTTATACACAACGCTACACAGAACAATTATGACCTGAAAGCCCAAAAGAACTATAGATGTCAAAAATAAGGGAAATGCTGTATTTCATTTGATTTGTAGATTATGTTTCTCAACAAGTTGTGGAAATAATTTGGAGTCCTGGTGCATAATGACATTAGAGGAACTGCAACAAGATTTTTTTTCTTTCCACGCTGGCCAACGGAGGAGGAAGTGGTTATTTAGTTTTACTTAAGATTTCTTTTTAACTACATCAATAACTAAAACATCCTAAAGGCTCCCTGATGTCCTAAACTGCAAATAGGTTAGGCTCTTCCTTGTGTGAATATAAGCACAAGGACACTGCCAGTGAGCAAATGCTTTTTAGTGCGATAGCTATAACTATTGGAAAAGAAATCCATGTCTACACTTTCTGTTTATCCTGCAAAAACATCTACATGACACTAGCACGGAAACATGGCAGCCAGACGAGTTACAGGTACATCTAGGAATGAGCATATTTACTAAATTCTCCTATACTAAATTCTCCACTGGTTGCCAGTTACCTCATAGATTCTGGACAAAATACAAAGTGTTGGTTTTGGCTTCTAAAGCACTACATGGTTTGGATCCAGGTTACCTACAGGACTGCCTTAACTTTTGTCTCAGTTATTTTAATATGTGTAATACATGCTTTAATATATGCTTTCATTGTTGCATTTTAACTATGTTTTAATATGTGATGTACTATTTATATCTATTTATATCTACCTCAAGCCAAAAGGAGAGGTGGGTAATAAATAGTTTGTTGTTGTTGTTGTTACTTAGTTGCTGCTGAAAACAACAGCCTGGTACATCTTTCTCCTCTTCTCAGCTCCCAAACAAAACTTCACACTACAAAAAGGGCACAGTGGTACTGTGTTGTAAAGATTTGCTCAATTGGCTGCCCACTTGAGAGGGAAAAGCAAAGATCCCTCAATATTAACAGTTGAAAAAAGGAAGGAGGGGCAGTGATCAATTACATTCTTTCCTAAAATAAACCAAGTTAAATATTTGTGGATGACATAGCTCTGCTGGTTAAAAGGTCTTTATTTGTGGTTGACATAGCTTTGCTGGTTAAAAGGACATTTCGCCTGCATCTGTGGCAAGCATCCTCTAAGGTTTGTTCAGAGGTCTGTAGGAAATGAAGCAAGTTGAGTGGTGAAAATATACACACACAGAGAGGGCAGTGTGTGTGTGTGTGTGGAATGTCCAGGGTGGGAGAAAGAGGATGCTTGCCACAGATGCAGGTGAAAAGTCAGTAGAAAATGCTACTGGAACATGGCTGTGAGCCCAAAAAACTCACAGCAACCCAGTGATTCCAGCCATGAAAGCCTTCAACAACACAAATCTTGCCTCATTTAAAATATTGAGAATTAGGGAGACCTTAATTAATCAGTCATACATACATTTCATTGTTTGTAGTTGTTTAAAAAAATCTATTGATACATCCATTCAATTAACAAATTTTGCTATACAAGTCTTATCTCGATATCCATTATTCCAAAAGTAACTTTATCTTATATGACACATTTCTTAGATGTGTATCTCCCATTACCCATACCCCCCCCCCCCCCATTTCCCCCATCCCTCCTGGAACAGCAATTATGTCATTGCATCAATTTAACTGTGTGGAAAGCCTGGTTCAAGGTTCCAAATCTATAATCTCCATCTACTTTATTGGTTAGAATAGACCCTTTCCTATACCAGTCTTGTTTTGCATGACTATTCATATACTTGTTTTTCCTTTGATTAATGAAGTATTTGATTATATATTCCGAAAATAGGACCACCAAGTTTCTAAATGCCATTTAATATTGTCTCTCCCTCTCAGGCTATCATAGCCTGAGTTTCATTGTTTGTGAGCTTTGTAAACCAATCTTTGTTCCTAAGATTTTGCAGCTATCATATCAGTGTATATCATTTACACTGAAGTTAGATAACTTGAACTTGTAGTACAGACACTTAGCTCCTTCCTATGAGATAGGAGCAGTTACATTGACATTCATAAATATAAAGTCTCTGGATTCTGATTCACACCTGTTTTAATGCTGACAGCTTCAAGTTCTGATAACTAATATGAACAAAGTACAAGTTTTTCAACTTACTTTTCCCCAGTAATGATATGGCTATGGATGAAAGAAAACTAGAATGCACATATCCACCTTGTTTCGGTAGGTTAACCTGTGCTTCGTTTTCTACAGCAAAAGGAGACTTTTCTATACGTCAGTAATATAAATGTAAACCTTTTGGTGAAATTACATTTCAGTCTTTACTGGATGCATGATTTCCTTATAAACAAAGACCTATTTTTTATATTTCCCTCTCTTCTCCTGCCTCTGGGATAGAGTTATAAGCAGTCTTTTAATTTCAAGAATTGTCTGCGATAAAGGAGCAACCTCAAGGGAGGGCTGATATCATTAGAATAGTGGTTCAGCAGTTTGCTGTTAGCAGCCTATGAATCCACTCTGCAGTCACTCATCCACCTTTTGAGAAACATAAACAACAGAAAGTCAATGACAAACTATTCCATTATTTAAAAATAATTACATCCATAACTTCTAACATTTCTCTGTTAAGAGTGCTACTTTACAAATGGCTTCATAGGACTCATGACAATTATGAGGGTTCATCATAATTGTCATCTTAATTATTCAGAACTAAAGACGACAGAAAATTATTCCTTAGGGGAAGCTGGAACCTGAAACCTGGATAAGATCAGTTTGCTCTAGAGATATCAAGTAATAACCAAGCAAAAGTGTGAAAGAAATATGTTACCTACATAATAAACCATAGCATGTGGGGTCAACCTTTTTAGAATCAGAGAATCATTGAGTTGGACTGGATGACCTCATGGGCCATCCAGTCCAACCCCCTGCCAAGAAGCAGGAAAATCACATTCAAAGCATCCCTGACAGATGGCCACCCAGCCTCTGTTTTTGCACACCATCATGGCTCTATATTGGCTCTCAAAAATACAGTTTAAAAATGCAGTGTAAATTATTTAATAAAAGATAAAGAGAAAATCTGCAGCAGCTGATCAACTCCATGTCAGTGGGATTTCAGTCTGAAACATTCTGGGTTTTATTTTGAACTTCAATGGTGCTGACTAATTTGAATGAAAACTCAGACTAGTTGTACTAAACAATGTAGCAGATTCACTGCCCTGCCCTATGACATGGAAACCACTAGCTGGAGCTGGAAAGAATCCAGAGTTTATTCTTGGTGACTTTCCATGTCTTGTCGCAGGGGACAAAAGTCAGAGATATTGCTACTGCAAAATTCAGGTGCTATGAAAAATTGGAATGGGAAACTATGGATTACTGCCCATAGCTTTTTTAGACCCTCTTAAAGCAAGTGAGAGTAACGAGAAAAGATGCACATTTGAATAGCACAATACCTGTCTACAGTAAGTCACTGTACTTGTAGATCCTTAATTTATACCAATGTGAAAAACAGGCCAATATTGACACTTCTGTATCTAAGGAAACACATGATTTATAGAACGCACCCAGCTGTGGTTTTGTGCTTCAGACCTGACTGGTGACAATACACTCAAATTCAGTAGGAAACATTCTATATCATTGTCTTCTGGAAATATCTGTTTCTTGAAATCCCCAAATATATAACTATGTGCATCTGTGTTTTAAGATAAATGCATGATATCCACAAATACGATTGCAATCTACTCTACAGTGCATGGTTGCCCAGATATGGAAACAAAGATATGTATACTAATTTTACATACATGAATAGCAATTGTATTCTGGCCTAAGTACAATTAATCGGTGTAGTTTTCTGCAAAAACAGAATTAACAGATACATCCGTATTCTGCGCTGTACCATGAAAAACAGATAAAAGAAAACAATGAGCTGTCAGATGTGTATGTACATGTGTCTGTGTTTCTTTTATTTTGGCACATTAAAAATCCTGAAATTAGCTTTCATTTCTCTCAGCCTTAACAGGAAGCCAGATCCCTACACATTCTCTTCTTCTATTTATGCCTCCTAATTGTGTTCAATATACCATTAATTAACTGGCTTATCTAAAGCATCCTGTAACATATGGGAGTTGCAAACCAACTCTCAAAGTACAATACCAATGAGGAGATCCTCATTTCAATAAGCAGGTAGAGGAACTTGAGGACCAGCCTTATAGCTTATCTGAGAAATCATCTGCTGATACAACATACTGTGCCACCATATGGCATTTCTGATTTGTGAAAAGACAGACTTCTTTAATTTCTAGTACAGTAAATCCCTTAATCTGAACAAACCTAAATATCCACTGAAATCCAACATGTAATAAACAGCAGAATAATCAAAGGAAGAAAGGTGGAAGTGTGCTTAATAAGATACTCCCTCAGCTGAATACCAGAAATCCTTGCAATTTAGTAGTGCATATTTTTTTAGAGCAGCTAACGTATCTGGGTCAACAAGTCTATCACCCCAATATGCACAACTCATAGAATGTGCAATGAACATGCTGGTAAGAGAGATAAGTCACTCACCATCTCAATGCAATCTTGATTGGTGTAGTAAGGCAGGATGTGAACAGGTCGGCTGGTAGGTCAGGGATCATTGGCAGCAACTCACTAGCTTCACATGCTGCCAGCTGAATGCAATTTTTCATTGAAGGAGGCAAGGGCATCTGAGCCAGTGGATGATTTGGATTAATTGCTGCCACCTTCATAGGAAATAACAAACAAACAAACAAACAAAAATAGGGTAAGTCTCCTACTACTTAATTACTACATCATAGAAATGTGTGCCAAAACATAAACAGTTGGGAGATATTAAAGTATAGACAATAATATGAGGGTTATCTGGAAAGTAAGGCACATAGCTCTTGCACAGAATTTTCTCAGGGGAAGTTGGTATCACTGCCGTGTCTGCAGCGGGAAGCCAGCGGAAGCAAACGAGCAGTGCCAGTCGTCAGTAGCTCATCGACTGGCATTGTAGTGAAGATTAGAGATGAGTGTCCTCATTCCATTTCCTGCCAAGTCTCACAATCAAATGTATGCCACAAATTACAAAAGAGAAAAAATATTAAAAGAACAGGCATCTCTCCTCTAGTTTTTGTTCCTGGAATGATGATATGTGAACAAACAGGTCTGATGCATGAACAGAAAACCACACCTGGAACATTGTAAACCTGAATAGTTTTCAGCAAAATCTTTGGGTTTCCACTACACATATGACCAATCTCACTCAAAAGGTATTCTTCATGTTAAATAGAGGAAACATGAACCGGGGGGGGGGGGGGGGGGGCTGAGAGAGTTTACAGATGACCACTCAAAGAATCACCGCAATCTACTCTTCTTGTTTGTGATTTCTGTAAATTCTCTCAGCTTAACCAATGGATGCTGTCATTGAAACTAGGCACAGTTATCCACCACCAGCCTCAGGTTCTCTTGACTTCTGCAAGAAGATGGCACAACTTCCCCTTTAATTGAAACTCAACAAGAATCAGTTCTGCATTAGGAGAAATCACAGAAAAGCATGTTAAACAATGGAAGTTATAGTTGTCAAAGTGCAATTGGGACAAGCAAATATCTTCCAAGCAAGGGTCATTAAGGCAGCAGTTTGTGATGGGGAGATAGTAGTTAATGTATTACTGACTGTGTTGTTGAAGGCTTTCATGGCCAGAATCATTGGGTTGCTGTGAGTTTTCCAAGCTGTATGGCCATGTTCCAGAAGCATTCTCTCCTGACATTTTGCTGAAATCTATGGCAGTCATCCTCAGAGGTTGAGGGGTCTATTACTGACTGATTTGCTTCCTGAGATGTTAATGTATTACTGATTGATTTACTTCCTATCTTTCTCCCAATGTGGGACCCAAGGCAGTTTACATTATTAAGTTAAAATAATGTATACTTAAAAGGGGTTTTTTAATTAAATAAGCAATCAAATAAAAACTTTAATTTAAAATGGCTTGAAAAGTGTTTAAAATGCAATATATTATACCTCATTAAAAGGCCCTTCTGCTGTAGCCAGTAAACAGCTGAAGATCTGTCTAAACAAAAAGGTATTCAACACAACTATGAATGTTGATAAAATATATTAAATGGGAACAAACAAGTTATTATCTAATTAAAATGATGAATCTGCTACCAGAGACAAAACAATGTCCAGGTTGCAACACAAGGAGAGAACGTATAACCAAAAAACAATCAAAATATGGGAAAGCTATCAAGGACTCAAAATTGAAATCTGCAATGACCAAGCACAAATCAAAGGTAACTGTGGCACTGCAGTCCTGAAATTATGTTCAAGCAGTCAGTTTAAACTGAAAGTTGAAAGCCAATGGAATGGAAAAAAGTGTTGGTAGAGTTATGAAGCACTAGTAAAGGACCAGGAGAAAACCCTGCACATTTATTTTGCAAAAGCAAAAAAAACAAAAACAACCACCACCACAACAACTGCTTGATGGCCACTTTTTCATGAGAGTTTCAACATTTTCTTCAAACACTGGAGACGGATAAACTGTGACGAAACCCACAGAGGAATGCTTTCCAAGCTATCTGATGTGGGGGACCAAGATCCCCCACACACCCCACCCAATGGGGTTGTACACATATTTGTGCCTATTGGCTATAATTGTTTCATTCTTTCCTGGAAGCTCAACAGAGACTGACATCCAATCGATTTTGGACAAGAACCAGTCAACAATGGTAGGCTTTCAGAATCTAAGCATAATCCAGAAGAATTATAATGCAAACCCTTAGAGGTTTGGTGTTTCTCAAGATGTTGAAATAATAGCAGCAGCAGCAGCTTTATTTTTATACTCTGCCTCCATCTCCCCGAAGGGACTCGGGCAGCTTACATGGGGCCACACCCAACAAAACAGTTAAAACACATTAAAATGCTTATCAACAAAATAATAACAAAAAACAATATAATAAAATAAAACAACAACATTAGAAGAAGAACTTTATTTTTCTACTTCGCCTCCATCTCCCCGAGGGGACTCAGGGCAGCTTACATGGGGCCAAGCCCAAGGCAAAATACAATTAAAAACAGAACAATAACCAGTTAAATAGCATAAAACAGCATAAACAATAATAAACAAACATCAAGGCAACAGCAGACTAATTTTTGGAGGAGGGGGGAAGAGGGAACTATGAGGGAACTAAGAGGGAACTATTTGGTTAAAGGATAGAGTGGTTCAAAGGTGGAGAGAAATGTATAATAGCATAGGAAATAGCATGGAAACAGCAATTTAACAGGATCGATTCAGCTTAACTTGAAAATATATACAGTAATATAATATAGGAATTGAGGTCAAGATTCAGGTCATGATACAATCATTTGTCATAGGGGTCATCAGTCGAATGCACAACGAAACATCCATGTCTTTAATTCCTTACAGAATGTGGATAGGCAGGGTGTCAGCCTAATCTCCCTGGGGTGGGAGTTCCAGAGATGAGGGGCCACCACTGAGAATGCCCTCCCTCTCGTCCCTACCAACCGTGCCTGAGACGGGGGTGGGAGCGAGAGGAGAGCATCCCCGGAATATCTTAAGGACCATGTAGGCTCATAGGGGAGGATGCGGTCACAAAGATAGGCAAGTCCTGAACCGTTTAGAGCAGGGGTCCTCAAACTAAGGCCCGGGGCCCAGATGCGGCCCTCCAAGGTCATTTACCCAGCCTTCACTCAGGGTCAACCTAAGTCTGAAATGACTTGAAAGCACACAACAACAACAATCCTATCTCATCAGCCAAGAGCAGGCCCACACTTCCCATTGACATACTAATAAGTTTATATTTGTTGAAATTGTTCTTCATTTTAATTATTGTATTGTTTTTAAGTGTATTTTGCACTATAAATAAGATATGTGCAGTATTCATAAGAATTCATTCATATATATTTTTCAAATTATAATCCGGCCCTCCAACAGTTTGAGGGACTGTGACCTGGCCCTATGTTTAAAAAGTTTGAGGACCCCTGGTTTAGAGCTTTATAGGTAACAACCTGCACCTTGTATTGGGACTGGAAACTTATCAGCAGCCAGTGGAGCTGTTTAAACAGGGGGGTTGACCGCTCCCTGTAACTTGTTCCAGTTAACAATCTGGCCGCCAACCTTTGCACCAGCTGTAGTTTCCAAACCATCTTCAAGGGCAGCCCTACATAGAGTGCATTACAGTAGTCCAATCTTGAGGTACCTAAGGCGTGAACCACCATGGTCAAGTCAGATTTCTTGAGGTATGGTCGCAGCTGGCGCACAATTTCTAACTGTGCAAAGGCCCTCCCGGCCACCGCCAACACCTGAGCATCAAGCGTCAGCGCTGAGTCCAGGAGGATCCCCAGACTGCGGACCTGTGTCTTCAAGGGGATTGTAACCCCCTCAAACACAGGTTGCCACCCTATACCTTGTTCGGCTGAGTGACTGACCTGAAGGACCTCTGTCTTGTCAGAATTCAATTTCAGCCTGTTATCCCTCATCCAGCATTAAACAGTATATAAAACAAACATCAAAACCAATAACCACCGCTCTGCTGTGACAGAGTGGACACCATAGGTTTAAAGAGTTCTGCTCTGTAAATTAGGTCATCAAGGGAATGTGGAGTATTTAAGAAGTCAGATAAGAGTTTTGACTCTCTAGGCATCTTCTTGAAAATGGTGATAGTACTTATGTGTATACTGTTTAAAAGATGACATTGGATAGAAGGGAAGACATCATTAGAGATTTGAAGAATGAGAATACTAAACAACAATGCAGTGGGTTCCGAATTTCAATTTCAGTCTTCTACAAATACTAAAAAGCTAGTCTGTGGCACTATTTGCTTTAAACAAGCTTTCCCTGCTGAATGATAGATCTATGCAGGTCATGCCCTCAGTTATGCCTGTAGATCTTAGCCACACAAAGCAGCAACCCACAATTGCACTTGCCATAATTAGGTGGCATACTCAACATTATGACTGGCATTATTGCTCTCCTGGACCCTAAGAAAGTGACCTCCGACTGAAAAGGCAAAGCTGCATTATTTTGTTCAACAGGAGAGTATGGAGGAAAGGACTACACTTTCTCTCACAAAAACTGAAATGCAGCCATGTAGTCTAAACAGTCACTAACATGAATAGTTAGGGCTACAGATGAGTGAGGTTTTGTCCCATTGTGCTCATCTGCTTATCTTATTTTTTTATTGGACTGGAGTTAACATTTCACTCTCATTTCATCTGCAGTGATTCAATGACAATTGAATTAAAAGTTATATACTGGAAGAAAATATGTGCACCATCTTCCCAAATAGCTACTATACAGATTTTCCGTTTTCCAGGACATAAACACCACAACTACTGAACTACTGAATCAGATGGGAAAATTCCTGAAGTCAAAGACAGAATCAGAAATGGGAACTTAGCATCTAGGCCCAAACATTCAGGTGATCTGTTCTGAAATATAGCTCGATATACTCAAGATGGGTTTGAGTGATGATCTGAGCAGTGATGGTGACTGGTGAACAGGATTCTACATTGGAAGTATAAGCAACGTCCTTAAAATTATAGTATACAGAACTACATTGATTATTTCCATAACATTACCAGGGACCAAAGATATGTACTGTGTTGAGATGAAATGATAACAGGTCGTGCAAAAGAAGTATGACTGTAACATGCAACTGCACACAGAACACAGAAAACCAATTCTACAGTAAACATTGGCAATATAACAGACATTGCAGTCACATATGGTTTGGAGAGTTGATAGACTAAACTGCAAATCGATCTCTTATCAATCTCTCTCATTACAAGCCAAGATAGAGAATTTCACCTGAAGATTCGTGTCCCAAATAGAAATCCTTAAGTAACAGTAATAGAAAGAGTGGATCCGTGGGAACTAATGATATGAAATAATATGTTATGTGGTAGAGACTGTTTGTACTTTTGACCTGCACAATCTCTGTGTGCTCTAATAAAACTGAGAACACAGGCACAGCATTATATGTTCTTTATCTTCCTCCTCATACAATCTCTCTCTTTCCTTACACAGGGAAGAAAAACATCCCTCAAAAACACTGACCCAAAGAAGGTGTATCTGCTTGAGCAGTCAATACTGAAACTGCTTATCAACAAGTCTGAGTTGCTGATACCAAGACCAAAGGCTAGCCAAGGATGGAGCTTGTTTTTAAACAATCACTGATTTCAGCAAAGATTTACAGATCAAAGACCCATTTGTGGTGATCACAGAGAACACACAGAAGAACAATAGAATAAAGCAGTCAGAAACAACTACCAACAATAGGAAGATCTTTGCTTCCTGTTGAGAATAGAAAGGCAAACAGTGAAAGAGCTTGATAGACAGAAAAGGCAGACAGTTTATAGTGTTTGGATACAGGCAACATTTTAAACATACCTTACATATTAGTAGGTGGCAGAAGAGATTATCTCTCACAGCTCTTAGTAGCAAAGATATGACAGAAGTGGGGAATGACAAAAGAATCCACATCAGAGACATTTTGCAGTCCAAAAGCCTCCTTAATTGAACCCCCCCCCCCCCCGGGCTTCAAAATACTTTCTAGATCTACAGGGTTCTCAAATACTTGTGTCCCAGTTATTTTGGGCTTCAACTCCAGAAGTCCCAGCAAGCTTGGCCAATGGTCTGAGATTCTGTGAGCACCTGAAAGATGAACTGTTCTTGGCAATGTATGGGGCTCCCCATGGTTTTTTTTTTTTTTTTTTTTTGTCCCAGTGGCCTTCTTCTTTTGCTTTTTCCAAACAAGAAGAATTCCAAATCTTGGTTGGGTCTAAAATAGCTGTGTGTCAGTGGGGAGGAGGGTAAGCCTAGAAGACCATTCCGAATATTTTAATGCCTGCCTCAAAATTATGAAGTACAAGGCAACATAGCCCAGTAAAGATGTTGTGCAACCTTCAAACCTCAGTCCGTTGCCAACTGCTGACATAGGTGAAGATGGCCTTTCAGGTAACCTGAAGTAATCAACCATTTGAGGATGAAAATGTAAAACCAGGGCAGGGTAAATGAAATCTTAAAATAGAAAATGTATTAATGCATTACTTGCTGTAGGACAAAGGTAAGGCACATCATTAAATTGGGTTCAACAGATCAGTTGAACCTCAGGTTGCACAGGTTAAACCCTTGTGCCAGCAGGACTGAAGACTGATAGGTTTGAGGGTCAAATGCGGAGAGAGAGCGGATGAGCTCGCTCTGTCAGCTCCAGCTCCCCATGCAGGGACATGAGAGAAGCCTCCCACAAGGATGGTACAACATCAAAACATCCGAGCTTCCCCTGAGCACTGTCCTTGCAGACGGCCAATTCTCTCACACCAGAAGCGACTTGCAGTTTCTCAAATTGTTTCTGACACAAAAAAAGATCAGATCAGTTCAGGTGCTATGTAACCCATATATCTTAAAACTGCTTCATTTAAGTCTTGTTTTAGTTTTTCTTTATCACTTCAACAACAGCGATAACAGGTATAAAATTTATTCCTGATCTGTTTAAATGTGAAGCACAAGTTTGTATCTGCTTCCATTATACAAATATGGCATGTGCAGATCTTTTTTTATGATGCAACCCCCCCCCCCCCCAAAAGGGTCATCTGAACTTCTTTTTCACATGTCGTGCAAAAGAGTTGGTTTCCTTATGAAATATACCAAAAGATGGAACCAATCAACTAAGTAATCTCTGAATTCACTTTATCCACATTGTTATCCTATCACAAAAGACAATCTATAATGTAAAGATAAATTGCCTGAAAATTATTATGGAAGAGGAACTCCTTTATCATTGTTTTAAAATGTGTAGAAAGCAAGAAGACTGAAAAACAATTTAGCAGCATTTCATGAGGTAGCTGCTGTAACTGATACACTACACCTGTTTTCTGGAAAAGTTCTTAATGCTTTATGAGATTCTTAGTTCTGAAATACGGACTACATAAAAGCATTTCTTCTGACCCACAAATGTACCCTTGAATACTGCCTCCAGAGGGTTACATGGCTCATATAATGAATAAAGGTACTAATTAGCTAGAAAAGGTCTGGCTAAACTAACCCTTATCCCTCTCCATAGGCATAGCAGAAATAAAGAGATAAAGCATGGTCTTCACCAGGGGCAGGAGGCATAAGAAAAAGAATCTTTATTCAAAATGTATGCTAAGAAAAGGAAAGGAAATTAAGCTGTGTTCTTAGGCACATTTAGCTCTTTAAAAGTTAAGAATTACACTATAAATATCTTCTTACAAGATAGGTTCTTGGCAGGGGGTTGGACTGGATGACCCACAAGGCCTCTTCCAACTCTATGATTCTATGTGTGTTTGTTCTTAAGCTGAATTTGTACGTAAGTCAGAACAGGTACATTTTTTAAGTGTAACTCCAGCCAAATATATCATTTAGCTTTGGATAGCACAGGGGAGGATTAACAACCCCGTAGTGTTTCTTTTATTGTCTATGTATCTGCTTGAGCAGTCAATACTGAAACTGCTTATCAACAAGTCTGAGTTGCTGATACCAAGACCAAAGGCTAGCCAAGGATGGAGCCAAGGATGGAGGGTTCAGAGGATTTCACCTCACTTTTTTGTCCCCGTGATATTTGGATTTTGAAAAATTTGGCTTCTTGTGGAAATAAGTATTAGCGGGAAAGCTTCAGTGGAGACAACTTTTCCCCATGATAATTTGTACAAGAGTGGATTTCTCTTCCTAGGGATAGATTTCTCTCACTTCCTGTGGCTTACCTATGTTCATAACTATGAGTTGTATGCAAGTTGAATGTTTGTAACTCGGGGACTACCTATGACCCCTTTGTTAAATTTTTTTCACAAGTTACCAGTTCATTTCTGGACCCAATTCAAAGTCCTGGTCATGACATTTAAAGCCCTGTAAGACTTGGGTCTATAACCTGGCAGTGCTAAGTTTCCTTCAGGGGAAAGCTTTCTCTTGCTCCTTCCACAGAGTCACTTAATGAGGATATGGTGCCTCTCTTCCTCTTGCTTCTGAGGGAAGCAAGGCTGCTCTCCTCCTTGCTCTCCTTTCACCAGTGGGCAAATACATTTTTATTTTTTTTTTATTTTTTTTTTGTATAAATTTTTATTGAGTTATCTAGTGAATACAACGAAAGAGGGAGAACACTCAAAAGAAGATAGAACAGTGTGGAAAAAAAGAAAGATATTTTAAAGACAATGAATATATATAAAAAAATAGAGAAAGAGACAAGACAAAATAATAATAATAATAATAATAAAAAAAATAAAAAAATATAAAAAAATAAAAAAGGGGGAAAAATTATATACTAATTAAAAAGATATAAAAAAGGGTTGACTTCCATCTCATCATCAGGTGCAGTGTCTCTGAAATAAAATTGTTCCCAAAAATTTTAAAATCAGTCTCTTAGTTATTTCCTTCTTTCTCATATTTATCATAAAGTGTCCATTCTGTTCTCTTTATCGGATTTCCAGTATTTTTTTTCAACAAAAAAGTTAATTCGTCCATCTCTCTTATTTCTCTGATTTTATCAAGCCAATCTTCCTTAGTAGGAATATTATTCTGTTTCCAAATTTTTGCTATGGTAATTCTAGCTGCCGTCGTCATATAAGTAAAAAGTCTGTCCTCATTTTCCTGTAATTGTAAATCCATATCAGTAAAGCCCAACAGATAGTATTCTGGTTTCTTCTTAAAAGCTCTTTTCAAATTTTTTTGTAATTCTTCATGTACCATAGACCAATACTTCCCTATTTCTTTACATGTCCACCACATATGATAAAAAGTACCGGTTTGTTGGCAACCTTTCCAACATTTATCAGAGGAGTTTTTATTCATTAAAGAAAGTTTTTTTGGAGTGGTATACCATCTGTGGAACATTTTTATCCAATTTTCTCTCAAGTCAGTTGCATACACATATTTCAGCTTTTTGTTCCACATCTGTTCCCACTCTTTAAATTGTATCGGCCTTCTTATATTTTCTGCCCATTTTATCATACATGATTTAACTTGTTCACTTTCCGTTAGCCAGTTTAAGAGTGTATTATAGATAACTGCAATTACTTTTTTCTTTAAATTTAGGATTTTATCCCAAATTGTTTCCTCCCAAGTGAAGCCTATCTTATTATCTTGCTTGATATATTCTTTCATCTGTAAATAATGCAGCCATGTCAGATTGATGTTTTTTTCTTTCAAGTGTTGATATGGTTTAATCTCCGCTGTCTTCTCTATCAAGATGTCTTTGTATGTTAGCCACGCTCTCCATCCCAGTAGTCTTCTTTGATGTGCCTCCATTGGAGACACCCATAAAGGCGTTTTATTGTAGAAGTAGTTCTTATATTTCATCCATACTCTTATCAAGGATGCCCTTATAAAATGATTTCCAAAGTTTTTTTCTTTTTTCTCTCTATCATACCACGAGTAGGCATGCCATCCTACTCGTAGATCATGACCTTCTAAGTTCAAACCTTTTTCATTTTCTAGCAACATCCAATCCCTTATCCATAAAAGGGCACATGCATCATGATATGCTTTTAGGTCTGGGAATCCTAGGCCGCCTCTTGTTTTTTTGTCAATCAAGTTTAGATATTTAATTCTAGGTCTTTTTCCGTTCCACACAAATTTCAATAATTCTTTATTCCAATTCTTGAAAATTACTTGATTCCTGATTACTGGTATATTTTGAAATAAAAACAATAATTTTGGTAATACGTTCATTTTAATTAATGCTATTCTTCCTAACAGAGATAGTTTCAGTGATTTCCAATTCTTAAGGTCTTTCTGTATCTTGCTCCAGGTAAATTCATAATTGTTTTTCAGCAATTGGCAATTCTTTGCAGTTATCCAGATTCCTAAATACCTTAGTTTTTTAACTATCTCCATTCCTGTTGTTTTTGTTATTTCCTCCTGATGTTCCATCTTGACATTTTTTGTTAAAATTTTGGTTTTCCCTTTGTTAATTTTGAAGCCTGCCACTCTTCCAAATTCGTGTACCTTCTTTATCCAATTCTCCAAGTTTTTTGTTGGGTCTTCTACAATTCCTAATAAATCATCCGCAAAAGCTTTAATCTTGTATTCATATTTTCCTACTTTTACTCCTTTAATATTCGTATCTTCTCTTATTTTCCTCATTAATGGTTCTAAAGCCATTATAAAAATCAGAGGCGATAACGGACATCCTTGTCTGGTTCCTTTCGTAATTGCAAATTCCTCAGATTGTTGGCCGTTTATCCGTATTTTCGCCCTTTGTTCTTCATAAATGGCATTAATTGCATTTGTAAATCTCAATCCCATATCCATTTCTTGAATTAAGATCTTGAAGAAGTCCCAGTTTAAATTATCAAATGCTTTTTCTGCATCTATCGATAATATCGCCACTTCCTTCTGGTGGTTTGCTTCAAAATATTCAATCAGGTCTAAGACTGTCCGTATGTTATCCTTCATATATCTCCCTGGGAGGAACCCTGTTTGGTCCTCCCCTATCCAATCTGTCAAGAATTCTTTTAATCTTGTCGCCAAGATATTCGTAAATATTTTATAGTCTACATTCAGTAAGGAGATAGGTCTGTAATTTTTTATATCTTCTGGTACTGAACCTTCCTTATAAATCATTACTATTTCAGCTTGGTTCCAAGAATCTGGGATTTTTTGATGTAGCAGTGCCTCATTTAAGACCTTTTTCAATATTGGTAAAACCGTTCTCTTCATTGATTTGTAAAAACCAGCTGTAAATCCGTCTGGGCCTGGAGCTTTATCCGAATCCATTTTACTCACTGCTTTATCTATCTCATCTTCCGTAATTTCTTTATTCAACTTTTCCCGTATTTCTTCTGAAATTTTCTGTAGTTTCAATTCACTTATATACTCAGTGATCTCCTCTTTCTTTATTCCATCACTAGTATATAATTTACTATAATATTTTTTGAATTCATCCATAATTTCCTTGTCTGTCGTAACTGTTCTGTCCCCATCAATTATTTTCGTTATCTGTGTGGCTTGTTTCTTCTTGCGAACTTGTCTTGCTAGCCATTTCCCAGATCTATTCGCATTCTCAAATCTTTGTTGTTTCAAAAATTTCAGCTCTCTTGCATGTTTTTCCATTTCCAAACGGGATTTCTCCTGTTTGAGTCTTACTAAATCTTTGTTCAACTTTTTGCTATCCGGTTTCTTTTTTAATTCAGTCTCCTTACATTTAATTTTATCCATCACTTCCTTCATTTGTCTATTTCTTTCTTTATTTTTCCTAGCTCCATGTTGTATAAGGTATCCTCTTAACACAGCTTTCAACGCATCCCATGTTACTTGTACTTTTGTCTCATCAATGTCATTAATTTCTAAGTAGTCTTTGATAATCTTGTTATATTGTGTCTTATCTTCCTCTGTCTTAATCAAATTTTCATTTAGTCTCCATTTCCTTTGATAGTTTTTTTGATTTATTTTTATTTCCAATGGGCAATGATCTGAAATGTCCCTAGGAAGTATTTCCATTTCCTCGACTTTTGTTGATAAGTTTTTTGTTATCCAAGCAAAGTCTATCCGTGACCAGGATTTGTGTCGGTGAGAATAGAAAGTATAGTCCATCTTTTTTTCATTTCTGACTCTCCAAGTATCTTCTAAATCAAATTCTCTTTGAAGGTCGAAGAATTTTTGCGGTAACAGCCCTCCACCA
Organism: Anolis sagrei; assembly: GCF_037176765.1. Lineage (NCBI taxonomy): Eukaryota > Metazoa > Chordata > Lepidosauria > Squamata > Anolidae > Anolis > Anolis sagrei. Next base: position 130,617,036 of record NC_090022.1, on the reverse strand, counting down.
TCTCCATTCCCTTTTGCCTTATTCTTATCCTTTTTCTTATCCATCACTCCATTAAAATCTCCTATCAATATAAGCTCGTCGAATTCTGTTTCTCTCAATTTTGTAGAGAGGAATTGAATAAATTTTGTCTTTGGGCCATTTGGTGCGTATATATTGCATATAAGAATTTTCCAGGTGCCCATCAGGATTCTGACAGCAACACATCTTCCCTCTACATCCTTAAATGCCAATTCCGGTGTCAGGTTGTCCCTTATATATGTGACTACTCCTCTTTTCTTCTTCTCATATGATGAATAAAATGTCTTCTTTTATTTTCCAAATGTGCCACATGCTTGTGGCAGATATGAGTTTCTTGCAATAATATTATGTCAAAGTTTGCCTTTTGTAATTTCCCAAATATTTTTTTGCGTTTCTGGGGCGAGTTCAAACCGTTAATATTATTCGAATAGCATTTAATTTGTCTTTCCGCCATTTATCCGAGTAAATCTGTGTCTGATCCTATATCCCCAAGGTTCAATTCCGAAATTCCTTGCGCAGTCACATCCGGTCCATAGGCTCCCTCGCCTAAGTCTTCTGACATTGGTACACCACTCCCTTGACTTTTACTAAATCGTCTGTATTCTTCTGGGGTCTCAATTCTTGGTTTTTTCTTCTCTTTGCCATTTCCATTTCCGTTTCCCGGTGTCAATGCTTTTTTGTCTCCCTTTCTTTCTCCAGGTTTTTCCTCTCCTGATTCTTTTATTAAGCTCTCATAGAAGGCCTTGGCCTTCTGCTCCGTTGTTAGCCAGTATCTTTCTTCTTTATATGTAACCATAATGCCTTCAATTCTTTCCCATCGGAATCTAATAGATCTTTTCTTCAATTCGTCTGTAAGGAAGTAGTATTTTCTTCTTCTACTCAGTGTCGCTTGCGGGTATTCTTTCAGAACAGCAATCTTGGTTTCTTTATAGAAAATTGGATTTCTATTACTTTTGTATAGCACATCATCTCTAGTTTTTTTGCGTGTAAATTGGACTATCACATCCCGTGGTGTCTTATTTTTCCTTGAGTAAAATGAAGATACTCGATACACTTGGTCTAGCTCCATCTCCAGTTCATCTTCTTCACATTCTAGGCATTTTGCAATCAAATTGGTCATCAGTTGCTCAATATCTTCCTGTTTCTCTTCTTGGATATTTCTAAATCTTAGATAGTAGTCCATTTGTTTCTGGAGTAATTTTTCTTGCTCTAATTCTATTTTTTCCTTTTGTCTGTCTATACCTTTAATTCTCTTTAAAATGTGGGATTGTGTTGCTTCCATCTTTTCCTTACTATCTTTCAGTTCCTTCACTTCTCCATGCAATTGGGTTATATCTTTTTTTATTTGCCCAAATTCCTCTTCCATTTTCTTTTTCATACCTTGAAACTCTTCCGTCATATTTTTATAATTCTTTTCTTGCTTATTAAAGAACTCCTCTTGTTTATCCGCCATCTCTTTTTTTAATGAATCTTGTTTTTCAGATAGTTTTTTAATTTCTTTCAGGATATTTTCCATATTGAGGCTGGTATCAAGTGATCCTCTTCTTAATTGAATCTTCTCCTTCTCTTGTTTACTTTTTGATGACATCTACTTTTTATTACTCACAGAGCCCCTTTCTGATACTTTATTAAAATTTCTTTAGTTAATTCAAAATATCCACTTTGATTTATAAATTTTATAAATCTGTTTTATCTTGATTTCATATATTTATATATATATAAATTTATTTAATCTATATTCTTTAATATTCACTACTTAATCAGTCTAATTTATAATCAAATTAATCCAATATTAATAATAATGATAATTAGTACTTCAATTTAATAGTAATTCTATCTAATTAAATCAATTTATATGTTTTAGCCTTCAGCATTCATTCATTCAATATAATATGAATTCTTATTTACTACCCTTATATGATTATCCAATGGCTTTCCCCTATTTGAGTCAGTCACTTATTTTCCCCTCTTTGATCCCCAACCTTTCAATCTTCTTTAGATTTCTCTGATTTGGCTGTCACACTTTTCCCCTTTTTCTCTCACTGTAATTGTCTGCCTCTCTTCCTGGGTTGTCATCTACTTCTCGTCCTGGTCTGGTCCTTCGTCTGCTTCTCTTCCTGGCTTATCGTCTACTTCTCTTCCTGGATCTGGTCCCTCATCTGCTTCTCTTCCTCGCTTAATCTCAATCGTCTTCTTCTCGTCCTTGCTTTCTCCTCCGCTATCCGCTTGTCTTGTTTACGTCTTTCTTTTCCGTAAGAGAAGTATGTCACTCCTGCCACTCCGTAGCGATGTTTCTCTATGGTTTTTTTTTCTCTATGGTTTTTCTCTATGATTTTCTCTATGGTTTTACTAACTTCCGCCCTTCCTGCCGTCTCCTCTTCCGCCCTTCCTCTTCCTAGCTCCTCCTCTTCCTTCTCGTCACTTCCTTTTTCCGTCTTTGCCGCTTCCCACGTTGTCTTTTCAATTTGTTTATGAAGAAGACGGATCTCTAGCCATAACAATATGGCGCCAAGGTCGTATTGTCTTTTTTCCCCTTTCTCTTTTCTCGACCAAAGGGAGGGTTAGGGAGGAGGAGATTACCTTAATAAAGTTTTGAGCTTTTAACAGTTATATTATCAATTCTCACCCTCGCAATCTCTCTTCAATAACGGCAGTTCGTTTGGATAGCTCTTTTTAATAATCTTCATTTAGTGTTTCCAATCGCCTCATTGATCCTTATGGTCTTTTAAATCTTTCTTTCCAAATTAAAATCAGAGTTCAGTTTATTCGCTATCACTCTTCGAATTCTCTTATCTCTTCCTTATTTTCTTCACTTCACTATTGATTCAATTCTCAGCTCTTTTCGCTTAATTCTTTGTCTCTAATTACCTGGTGGTGAGATTTTCTTGAAGTTCTCTTTCGAGATTTCTTCTTTCCTTCTTCTTATAGTTTTGTGCGGGCTGGCTGCGGTTGAAACGGGCTTTCGCCCGATCCCAGCGGGGCGCTTGCTTCCCGCCGGCTCGGAACCCCTTCGACCCCCCTCCTTGAGGGAAGAGGATTCTTAGGGGCTCTACAAGCCTCTGCGGGTTCGCTACACCCTTGCCTTCAATCCGGCAAGGGTGGGGGAGCTGTAAGCTCACCCTTTAGCACCTCTACGCTGGACCCCCGTCGGAGCTCCCTCTCAACGAGGCTTGCCCGTCGCCATCACCCACCGGAAGTCGGCAAATACATTTTTATTTAAGCATGCTTTTTATCTGTACGCAGGGGCTTTTATTGGGATGTTTCAGTTTTTTAATCATAGTTTTAAGATGGTTTTATATTGTCTATGTGATGATTTTTTAAAAGGTCATTGTGAACATTGTAAATTCACTGTTTCTGAAAGCTTGGGTCTCATTTGAGTCAGAAAAATACATTCATTGCTACTGTTCCATTATCTGAGTGGAGGCCAAAAGGGGGCGCTAGACAGAGAAGGATAGTCCATTTTATGGGGGGGGGGGATTGAAGGAGACAAACCATTTCCCCCATTTTTGCAGGTTATTCCTTCTCCCCACTTCTCATTTCATAAACGAGGGTTGTTTCCCTGAGACCAACATGGGGGGGGGGGGCAGGAAAACAAGGGAAATGGTTTTACTCCTTCAACCCCCCCCCCCCGGTAAAATGGGGTATCCTTCTCTGTCTAGCACCCCCTTTTGGCCTTCGTCTGGATAATTTTAATTTTTAACTTAACTGTATTCTGTTTGTTATCCAAAGGCATTGAATAATTGCCATAAGTAAAGCCGCCTTGAGTCCCCTTTGGGGTAGAGAAAGGTGGGATACATATAGAGTAAATCAATTATTATAATAAATAAATTATGAAACAGTATCCTTTTATATTTTCTCTGTCTAAAGTTGCCATTCTCCATCCTGGATTTTCCCTCCCAGATGGAAACAAAGCCCATAATTAATTTGTTGTATGGAGATGTTTAAATTCAAACAAATCTTGAAATTATCAACTTGAAACATGGGGTCTTATTTACAATCTCTTTAATTCAGTTTCTCCTCCATTTTTTCTATCTGTACTCATTCTTTTAAATGCATAGACTCTTCAGATGCTTCTCAACAGCTGACTTATTAAAGATTATTGGGAACTGATGGTAGGGTTTAGTATAGAATGACGTGATGATTTAAACTGGAGGACACTAATTCACTTGCATGTGTAACAAAAAGTGGCTGTTCACAAAGATCAGAGAATCGTGGGCAGAAAATTCTTAATCAGAAATCTTTTTATTAATACTGACTATATGCAGATCATTTTTATGTAATAATGAACCACTGTAGCCTCAATTTCTCACTATTTTGACAATCAAGAAACTTAATCTGCACATGTTTTTGTTCATTATATGCAATGGGATTTATTTCCAAATATATTTATAAAGAAACAAGAGATGAGATAGTGTGAATCTTTGCATTATAGTTCCAGTGTTACCAAACTTGGCCCACTGGACACGGAGATATGTAAAAAGCAGAAGTTTAGGAGTGAAAGGGAAAAACAGAGACAAGGCAGAGATGGAGATGGGAGGTTTCAGGGATTCCTCTTCAGTATCTAAGCACCCAGCACAGGGCAATCAGCATTAAACACACTGAAAGCAGCTCAATGGGGTATATTTCTGAGCACTGGAAAAATATGTTTAAGTGGATTACTCTTTTGGCCCTAAATTAAAACTTTCAAGGTCAAGTTGACCTTCAAAACACATGGCCTATTGTGAATTATGAAATAGGTAGAGAGTATCTTCTGGGAGGGAGATACTGGGAGAAGACAAGAAAAGAGGGATGGGAAAAACATCATTTAATTGCAGTAGTGTACTAAGTAATCAGCAACAAAAATATACAACTACGAAGGATTTCAAAGGTGTTTCTTGCAACCTATTCAATAAAATAAACAGAGGAGAAGTGAAATGAGTCAAAAGGCCCCTGCTCAGGCAGAATCCTTTCAAGACCAAAGGGCCTGACATTCTGCAAGTACCATGGCTACTTACTTAGCCTCAGGTCAATGCCACACGTGACTCATTCCTTTTGCTTACTCTTAAGTTCTTTCCCAATCCCTTCAATTACTTCTCAGTCATCTTTCCCCTAGTTTTTCTACTCTAGAAACACAGACATTTGGTGCATTTTCTCCAGTCCTAATTTTTCTTATCCCTAAGTGTTCTCATTTTTCTTGTCTTACTGAATCTGCCAGAGGACAAGTAATCTACCCTGTTGAAGCCTAATGTCCTAATTTTAATTAAGTTCTTAAAGCAAAAGGTGGCAACTGCATGGGGAATGAAGGGCTGTACCCTGCCACAAAGATGACAATACCACAATCTGGACTGTTGTGGGAGGTGGGGTGTGTTTGCATATCACTGTGCTTGAGGGGTATTCTGCATGGTTTTGGGCTAAAACACCTAAAAACTGCACAACTGAGAGGGGGGTAGAGGCTGGGGGAAACTAGCAAAAGGCTTTAATGAGTCATAAAAGTAGGGTCCACACACAGCCTATGGACAGCATTAATAATAATAATAATAATAATAATAATAATAATACTTTATTTATACCCCGCTACCATCTCCCAAGGGACTCGGTGTGGCTTACATGAAGCCGAGCCCACAATACATCAATACAAGCAATAACAACCACGATACAAAGCAAAATACAAATACTAATACAAAGCAATTAAAATAAATCTCATACACAAATAGCATAAACATTGAACAATAGCACAAAACACATTTAAAATCTATGGCTGGGCCAAATGTAATTAAAGTTACATTTTTCCCCACTCCTGCATTAAAGTACAGGATTAAATTTATAATTAACAACGGGAATTATTGAGTTGTGCTACAGAATCTAGAAGTTAACAATGGCACATTATTTTCTGGGAAACAGCTTTACTATAAAAAAGCTATTCTATATCTTGTTTTGAAACTGACTTTTTCAGAGGGAAAAATAAAACACTATGGGGAATCATCCTTTCCCTTTCAAGGCCATTTTCATTTATCACAAATGTGACCCTACTTTCCTTGCTGACACCCCAAAAGACAACTACTTCTAGATTTATTTCAGCATATCTTAAAACCTTTGCTCCTTGCAAATGTGAAACATTCATCTGGTGAACTCTCAGCATCCAGAAAACAGAGTCAGCCAAGAAGCTGTGTCATTTGAATTGAGAGAAGCGTTTCTGATGGCACAAGATCAGCTGGACCACTCTGTGTTCTGTTGAATGATTGCTACTGCCAGCTCTGAAGAACTGGCCTTGAGTTTTTCTGGGCAGCATTCCATTTTCTAGGACATTTTTCATTCTGAATACATAAATACCAGGGATAATCTAGAGGGAGCTAAGTGCACTCCAACTGTATGGGAGGCAGAGGTATGCATGCACGTCAAGTTCTCTCTAGATTGTACATAGCACTGGAACATAAGGATAAAAAGTAAGAAAGTGTCTTTGCTGAGAGGTCTACCTAGTCCCGTGTCTTGTCTCCCATAGTGGACAATCACATGATCACAGGGCACCTACATAAAGGACATGAGGGTAATAAATAAAAACCCCTACAGTGATTCCCCAACAACTGATATCCAGAGACAATCTCCTTCTAATCTTGGAAGTAGCATATGTAGCATATGATTTTATTTTATTTTATTTCTTTTCCTGAAATTGTCTATCTCACCTTTGTCTCTAAACAGGATCCAAGGTTATCACACTCTCCCTTTGGTGTCTATATGAATGCAATGAGAAAGTACACAAAAGATCATGTAATACCTTAGAGACTCTGGGCCCTTCCACACAAACATATAACCCAGAATATCAAGGAAGAAAATCCCACAATACCTGCTTTGAACTGGGATATCTGAGTCCACACTACCATATATTCCAGTTCAAAGTAGATAATGTGGGATTTTAATCAACTGTGTGGAAGGGGCCTGAGAGGAAGAAGTTTGTAGCCTAATGTTTTGCAGACTAGGGGTCCCTTCCACACAGCCCTTTATCCCAGAATATTAATGCAGAAAATCCCACAATATCTGCTTTGAACTGGGTTATCTGAGGGCTCTTCCACACATCCCTATATCCCAGAATATCAAGGAAAAAAATCCCACATTATCTGAGTGTGGACTAGGGCCCTTCCACACAGCCCTATATTCCAGAATATCAAGGCAGAAAATCCCACAATATCTGCTTTGAACTGGGTTATCTGAGTCTACACTCAGATAATGTGGGATTTTCTGCCTTGATATTCTGGGATATAGGGCTGTGTGGAAGGGCCCTGAATCCACACTGTCATATATTTCAGTTCAAAACAGATAATGTGGAATTTTCTGCCTTGATATTCTTGGATATAGGGCTGTGTGGAAGGGCCCTAGGTCTACTTCCTCAGATGTAACACCCAGATCTGTGTGTATTAGGGAAGCTAAGAGTAATTACAACAGAAGACTCAACTTTATCAGAGTCCAGATTAAGTTTATTTGGAAAAGAGCAACAATTTCCATTACAAAATGTGGTTTTTCATTGTTGAAGTACATAAAATATTCATGTTCTGATGTGAAAGAATATACTGTAATGAGGAACTTCCTATCGGATGCAGCTTCCTAACAGACAGATTATTAGCAAAGACATGTATGACCCCTATGCCCAATATTATGTTGTCACTATGTGTCTCTTCCTACCTCCATGCCCAATGTCACTGGACAGGATCTCCATCAGTCTAACAAGCAGAGACAATGGTGAAGGATGCGGAGATTCATAGTTCCACAAAACATGAAAAGATACATCCCTGGTGGATCTGCATCCCCCTGCCCCAGTCACCAAAAAAGATTCCTGCATTCTCATTTAGGGAAACATCAAATGGTTCTGAATCTCATTTGCTTTTATTTAGATGCTAATCTTCAGGATCTTTCAGTGATATCATGATTTATTCTGAGCAAACAACTGCTTACTTTCTTAAGAGTGATATGGTCAACAAGAATGAACATGGAGTTCCTATAATTCTCAATATTCATCATTCCTTTTGACTTCTCAGAACTGACAGCATCCCCACCTTTTATGTTGTAACAAAGCTAGGGGAGAACAATTCCTTCCTTCCAGCAGGTGACAAATGAGGAAAATGCTGCAAACCACTGATATATACTGCTGTTCTCCTTTGAATTGTAACTTTGATTCACCAGCACTGAACATGGAAAACAAATCAGAACTACACATTTGATTTCATCAGCTCAGGCAAGAAACACTTAGTCATATACCATTCTTGAGACCAGAGGAACAAGTATACTCCCACAGTAGCATTTATTTCCCACACATAGAAGGAAGAAACTGAAAAGCCTACTGCTCTAACTCAAAATACCACAGAAACTGAAAAGAAAATTAAAAAATAAATCTGGTGGAGGGATGTGAGGTGAACTAAGCACACCTAACACTGCTACATAAATATTAATGTTTTGCAAAATACTGTAATGTGTAGTTTCTCTGACCCACTCCTCTTTTCAGTTTCTCATGGCATGTAATGAGTTTCAGATGTATGCAATTAAGTGGGATCATGATAAGGGAAGATTAAAAGCCGTTTCTTTCACATAGTGCACTTGAGCAACTCACACAACAATTCAGAATTAGGCTTACTCTGTACACAGTGAAGCAACTAACTAAATAACTAATAGCCATAACAGGGTGATTTTAGTCTTCAATACAAGGAGCCAAAGGGCTGGATGGACAAATACATGCACAATTCTGTTTCCGAATCACCCAGCACCTGCTCTTTCCCACAGTCTGCACATACACATACACCAATTATGTCAAGCTTTCAGGGGGCTCTTCTACGTAGCCATATAACCCAGAATATCAAGGCAGATAATTTTATTTATTTATTTATTTATTTCTTGCATTTATTAACCGCCGCTCTCAGCCCTAGGGCGACTCGTGGCGGTGTACAGTACATAAAGACAATTTACAATGAGACCAAGACAACGAAACTAACATATCACTAATACACAACATCTAAATTACATTAAAAAATCCGCTTCGTCTTATTGTGGAATCATAATCAATCTCGTAGTCGTAATCCATACCGGTTGTCATTTCCAGTAACATAGCACTCAATTGAATGCCATCTCGAAAAGCCACGTCTTCAGGCCCTTGCGAAAGGCCATAAGGGAGGGCGCCTGTCTGATGTGAGCAGGGAGGGAGTTCCACAGCCGGGGGGCCACCACCGAGAAGGCCCTCTCTCTCGTCCCCGCCAAACGTGCCTGTGAGGCAGGCGGGATCGAGAGAAGGGCCTCCCCAGATGATCTCAAGGTCCTCGTGGGCTCATAGGCCGAGATGCGGTCTGCAAGGTACTTTGGGCCGGAACCGTTTAGGGCTTTGTAGGATAACACCAGCACCTTAAATTGGGCCCGGTAGCAAATCGGCAGCCAGTGGAGCTGGAACAACAAGGGCGTTGTATGCTCCCTGCGTCCTGCTCCTGTTAACAACATGGCTGCCGCGCGCTGGACTAGCTGAAGCTTCCGGGCCATCTTTAAGGGCAGCCCCACGTAGAGAGCGTTGCAGTAGTCAAGGCGGGATGTGACCAGAGCGTGTACCACCGAGGCCAAGTCAGACTTCCCAAGGTACGGGCGCAGCTGGCGCACGAGCCTAAGCTGTGCAAATGCTCCCCTGGTCACCGCTGAAACCTGGGGATCCAGGCTCAACGATGAATCCAGGATCACACCCAAGCTGCGAACCTGCGCCTTCAAGGGGAGTGCGACCCCATCCAGCACAGGCTGTAACCCTATACCCTGCTCGGTCTTGCGACTGACCAGGAGTACCTCTGTCTTGTCTGGATTTAATTTCAGTTTGTTCGCCCTCATCCAGACCATTACAGCGGCCAGGCACCGGTTCAGGACTTCGACAGCCTCCTTAGTAGCAGGTGGAAAGGAGTGACAGAGTTGGACATCATCTGCGTACAGATGACACCGCACCCCGAAACTCCGGATGATCTCACCCAGCGGCTTCATGTAGATATTAAACAGCATGGGGGACAATATAGAGCCCTGTGGAACCCCACAGGTCAACGGCTGTGGTGTTGAACAGGAGTCCCCCAATAACACCTTCTGGGTACGACCCTCCAGAAATGACTGGAGCCACTGCAAAGCAGTGCCCCCAAGACCCATTTCCGCAAGACGCCCCAGAAGGATACCGTGGTCGACGGTATCGAAGGCCGCTGAGAGGTCCAGGAGCACCAACAGGGACACACTCCCCCTATCTAGCTCCCGGCGCAGATCATCCACTAAGGCGACCAAGACCGTCTCGGTACCATGTCCCGGTCTGAAACCAGACTGTGCCGAATCCAGATAATCCGTGTCTCTCAAGAATACCTGGAGTTGTGAGGCCACCACGCTTTCCATGACTTTGCCCAAGAAGGGAAGATTGGAAACAGGCCGAAAGTTGTCAAATTTAGTGGGGTCCAATGATGGTTTCTTCAACAGCGGTTTTATAATAGCCTGTTTTAGGCTCGCTGGAATTTTGCCTTCCCGAAGGGAGGCATTAACCACCACCGTTACCCACTCAGCCAATCCCCCTCTGGCCTCCTTCAGAAGCCAGGATGGACAGGGGTCTAGGATGGACGTGGTGGGCCTCATTCCTCCAAGTATCTTGTCCACATCCTCGGGCTTCACAAACTGAAAAGAATCCATCAAAATAGGACAAGCAGGTGCTCGTGTCACATCCACAGAGACTGCATTTAATATGGTGTCCAGCCCAGAACGGATCAAAGCGACTTTGTCTGCAAAGAACCGAGCAAATGCTTCACAGCGCGTGGCCGAATTGTCAGGGCTCCCGCCTGAGGTGGCGGGAGTCAAAAGACCTCTGACAATCCGAAACAACTCCGCCGGACGGTTTTTTGCAGACGCAATAGTGGCCTTAAAAAGGACACAAACCGTGCTCGATTTGGCTCGCTTGGGTCCGAGCGCCACACGCTCTCTAGTTCCCTCTTCCTTCGCTTCATCGCTGCCAGCTCCTCAGTGAACCAAGGAGCAGGTTTAGCTCGGTTACTTGAGAGGGGACGTTCCGGAGCGATCATGTCAATTGCCCTGGTCATCTCCCCTGCACTGAACTGGGTTATCTAAGCCCACACTACCATATCATCCAATTGAATGTAGATTTTTTACAACTGTGTGGAAAGGGCGAGAGAAAGGTTTTACATTCCCTGTGAGTGAATGCAGTTGTCAAAAAGGATCAAATGCAAAGGAAAATATCAGTTTGGTGTCTATGCAGGGGATATAAAGCATAAGTGGTTTTTCAGAAGTTGTTGAACTTTTTTAAAACTCAGCTCATTGAAAGTTCTTTGTCCATCCACCCTGCTTTTTGTGCAATTTGGTCACATCTTGCTAGGCTTAGGGTGAAACAGGAGTACATTTGTCCTGGTTCTGCTGAACTTCTTGACAGGATTCAATACCAATTGTTATAAGAATGGCAAAAGACTTCTCAAATGAATTAACACAAAAGCACTTTTTCCTAATGGCAGTAGTCCTTTCAGGATAGAAGTAGGGACAATGAGGACTCATATGTATTATTTGCTATTTCAAGTTTATTGCATTTAAATTGGGTATGGTTTAAACTATTCCTAACTATATAGATAAGCTTAATCCTATTTTCACAATAGCATATTACAGAAATTTTACCTGTAAGTATTTTTATCTATTTTATTGGTCATCTGTCTTAGTTTGCTTAGTCACCTTGAATACTCATTCCAGAGAAAAAGTAGGATATAAGCAAACAAGTATGTGGATCTATGTAATCGCTTGAATGTTCGTCTTATTCCCTATGTTCTTCAACATATATACAGAGAGAGAAAAACACTGAAACAATTTTGGGTTTTGATGTCTCCAGTATAGACTGTTTCCAACTTTCTCTCTTCTAAATCAAAGGCAACTGTTCTGGTTTTAAATTTCTGTCTGATATTAGTAACCGGTTAAATGAAGGCAAACAAATTGAATCTAACACCTGAAATGACAGAGGCACATTTGGGTATTCAAGAGGCAAGTCAGAGGAATAAGAATTTAACTTGTGTAGAATGAGGTCACACTCCCATTGAAGACCCACATTCTTAGCTTGGATTTTCTTGTGAATTCAGAAATTTTACAACTGGTGACCCACATTTCAGCCAGCAGTGCATTTGCACATTTAAGTCTAATAGAATTTCAGGTCAGTGAATGGAAACCAAGTCCTATTCAGGATTTAATTCTGAATGAGCATGTCAATCTGGCTTAGATCACAGAGTACTTGCTGGATGGGGAGGGATGGGATAATCTCTTCCAACACTTCCCACCAGGTTTTTATGTGTAGTAGCAGGCAGCATATTGGGGGTAGAGAGGTGGGATTACAGTGATCTATTCTGATTCTATTCCCCTGGCCAGGTCCCTATCCAACTGCCTGCATGTTTTGAGTGTTTATATCTAAAGGTTGATAGCTAGGACTGAGTAGGGATTCTGTTGCTGTACCATTCATCCTGCTGTTTGATGGCCTTTCCTCCTGATCTAGTTGTAGTAGTCTTGGGGTTGGGCTTCCTCCTGATCTAGTTGTAGTAGTCTTGGGGTTGGGGGAGGGATTTCAGCATCCATGTCGAGACTGCCTTGTCAGGAGTGATTTAGGATTTCTTCGTCTCCATAACCACCAGGGTCTGTCTTAAGTAGTGACTGTCCCTACTCACGATACTGAGCAAAAATAACAGATTTTGTTATTTGTGCTAAATGGACTAATGGCGATCTTGGTGTGGAGGAACTTTCTGCAGTCACATTGTCATGAACAGATTATTTCATACCATAAACTCATTGGGATTTGGAACTTCTTCAGGAGTGGAGGACCAGTTAAGGTGGTCCATTCCAGGCTGATAAATCTAGACCAGGCATGGCAAACTTTGGCCCTCAAGGTGTTTTGGACTTCAAATCCCACAATCTCTAACAGCCTGTAGGCTATTAAGAATTGTGAGAGCTGAATTCCAAAACACCCGGAGCGCCAAAGTTTGCCTATACCTGATCTAGATGAATGCCTGATGGCTCTAGTGGATGGCTCCTCTTGACAGATGATTCTGGAATGGGGAAATGCTCAGGTCCGTGGACACCATCACTCTTGGCTGTGCCCTCTTACAGAACAGAACTAAAATACCCAGTGGCAATTGAAGCAAGTGAGATGGGGTTTAAATTGCATTGAATGAAGACTTGGAGTGCATCTGACTAAAGACAAGCTACAGCCTATTTTAAGGCCTACTCCATGGCATGTCACCAAAAAGATCTATTAGCATATAAGTAATGTATCACAGTTCAGATCCTCTATGTAGCCATCAGTGAAGATTGGAGGAAAGATTGGGGGGGGGGGGCTCCTTGTACACATATTTATTTGAAAAACTTTTCTGTTACTCATCCAAGCCCTAATACCAGTTTGCAAGAAAAACCCATTTAGAATCTGTAAAACAAACTCTTTTTAGAGTGGCAGAAACATCCAAATCTACCCACATCAATATCTGATGGATGTTGAAAACATTCTTTTTTTTCCAGTGAGATATACTAGTCTGAGTTTTGGGGTTTCTTATAACATGGCCTTGCTGACCTTTCAATAATCTTATCTGAAGAATGTGTGTACTATCTCTACACCACTGGATGGCATGTTGCATCTTTTGTTCAGTGTCAAGCTCTTGCTGGAATCTTATATAGAGCTCTGGAAGGTCTGCTGGGGATTCTGTTAAGTCAAGGAGGCAGGTTCTAGGTGATTAGAGAAGAGAATTCTACAGAGAAATAACAGGAAAGGGATTTTCACTTTTGTCTTTTTTAAAAAAATAACCGGAATACAAATATAGCTGAATTGGCATTTAACATTTTCAGAACACTGAACTGGCATTTCTGCCCTTCATCTTTCTGTCCCTCAGGAACACTCTTCATGCTGAGAAAGAATTCCTCCTAATTGCAGTGTTTCCACTGAGAGTTAAAGATTCGAGCAAACATTCCCAACCAGCACCCACAGAGGAACACACTACTTTCCATAATGCTGATACTCCACAACCTTATTTTATGAAACTATATTCACAATGCAATAAGTTGCTTTGTGTGAATCAGTTCTCATTGTGAAGGCTTTATGTATAACAGGAAAAGATGCAGCTATATGAAATCAACCTTATTTTTAATTCAGAAAAAGATGTGACATAGAGACATTGAAAAACTCTACTAATAAAGGATATCCTGAATTGCAGAGGCCTCCCAAGCAGCTTAGCTATTGGTTAGGAACAGTGAGAGGAGAAAACATAATCTGGTCACATGCTTCACATTTCTACTGTTTCATATCTTTTTTTAAAATTCCAACTACGCAACAATTTCTGATCTAGCAATTCAACATACCATCTGGCTACCCCTTAATCCCTACTACTACCATAGTCCAAATTTTTTGAAAAGTATGTCAAATTACTTCATGAGACAATAATCCAGTAGGTCAAGCCTTTTTCAAAAGACACATAAAACAGAAAATAAATTCCAGCAGCACTAAATGAATGCAGCTCATATTCTTCAATCCCTAGGCTGAACTGATTTCACCTTTCCAGACTGGAAATATTATATTTAGCAAACCAAATATTTAGTTAACTATTAACAGCTTGGGATTTTAATATCCGTTCCTTATAATAAATAATCATCTGAACAATGGCCCATATTAAGCCTAAGGTGGAGGGAGGGAGAAATGACACAGGCACTTCTAAAATTTAATTAAAAATATAGAACTAAGATCAAAATCTCTAAACTAATTATGAAGCCCATCATGCACTTTTGTGCTCTGCATATGTCATCTGAAAATAACTTGCATTTTAATCCCTTAAATGATTATAAGTACAGTATATTTTTAATACGGTGAATAACCTTTCTTATAAAAAGTACATGAGGAAATGGATGCCTCTTTTCTTAACCAGTTAACCCACAGCAACACTTGTTGTCATTGTCAGGCAGAGGGTTACTGCAATCTTTAAAAATGCTATGACATAAATGTTGATTTATTTACCTGAGGGCAAAGGTGGTGCATATATATATAGAGCAGAAACTGTCACCGAAAGATGTCAAGGATGTGATTGAAGGGGGAGTAAAACCTGATGATCGTACTCCCCTCTCTCACACACAAACCTTTCAATGCCCCTATTTCCAACTAGCACTGGAGTAATATTGAAATATTTTTCATTACACAAGATGCTGTTTATGTCTCCCAGCAGACAAGAACTCATACTCTTCAACTATATAATCAATCCTACTTTCAAATGTTTCTTTAAGGGCAAAATGACAAAACCCAGTAAAGGAGAGGTGAAAAAAAGCAAAGGCCGAGGGCAACATCTAGCCTTCAAGGCTGTTTCTGAAAACAATGCAGATCTCCAGGGGGAGAGTATGAAAAATGGTGTTTTGGGGCAAGAACATGCATGCCATCTGAGAGGGGCAGATTTGGAACATCAACATTAAAAAGTTGGGGGCAAGAGTACAGTGGGCGAGACGGGCCTCAGTGTGTCCCCTTGGCCCTTGTCCAATCCTGCCTCAAAGGCTAATTATACACATTTTCATAGACAGTGTGGTATAAGGAGTGAAGTCAAATTAACTGCAAAAAGACAGTGGTTAAAAATGACCAATAAATCTAGGTTATTCTACAGTACTGTTGTGCAGAGTCTATAAAGAGGTGATCACAGCAATTGGCTGGGTCGTCGTATATCTCTGAGGGAGCTGCATGCATTTTTAAAGTGTTCAGAAACACAAGAAGGAAATCTACAGTCCCCTGACAAAATTACACGTAAATGTCATAAAAGGACTACTAGAATAATTGAGCCGCCATGTGCTGATAATCTAAGCTTCCAGATCCACAGGAAGGATATAGCTAAGTCCTCATTAAAACACAAAGACACACACACACGTGTGTGTGCGCACACACAGAGGTTGCTTCACAGTCTCACTGCAACAAAAGCACAATAATATAAACAGAATGAGAAAATCAATACAGGTATTATGTAACACAAATCTTCAAGGAAATGATCCAGCTGCCAAGATGCTTCTGGCCTGAAGTGAAGATCCTTGTGATGACATTCAAAGTCATAAAGGTCTGAGACCTTGATACTTGAAGGAGCATTTCTCCCTAAATATTCCTGCCTGAGGTCAGCGATCTGTCTCCATGACCCACCACTAGGGGCAATTTCCAGAGGACATAGGAGACTGCCTTTGTGGCAGCCCACCTGTACAATATCCTCCCTTCGAAAGCCCAACTGGTACCAACATTGGTTTCTTTTTAGTTTTTTAACCTTTTAAAGCTCTTCTTATTTTATGAAAATTATTTATTGATTGTAAATTTGTTTAAATATTTATACTGTTGTTTCTGTTTGCTACCATCAGATAAAATAAGAAAACAAAATTGAAAAAATAAAAACTGCCCTAAAAAAACAAAAAGAAAGCTCTGAGGTTCTCCTCCATGTCTCATTATGAAAAAATTGAGAATACATGAGAAACAGAGTAAAGGGAATAACTATCCTATTCCACCAGTGACTACGTCTGAAGAAATGGTTTCCTAGCACACAATGGATAATTTCACCATGGAATTTCTAGATACTTCTGTGCAACATAACTAGCATTTTGTAGCATTGTTCTTACTGTACTGCTCCTTCACAAGTTCTACATTCTCCCCCTTCGCTTTTTTTCCCTTAATGTCTCCAGAAACCACTTTATACTAGCTACCCCCTTCCTTTGCCAATTTCAAAACATTGAATTGGCTGTTTTAAAAGATAACTGAGAAAACTGCAAAAACAATGCAATTTATTTTTAAAGATGTTGACATATTGTAACAGAAATCAAGGTTGATCTGTCCGTCTGTCAATGTAGTCATTGCGACTTAACTCTTATAAAAAAGGAACCATCACCTTTTAAGAGTAGAGTAGCAAAAGGTGCACCCTTCGTCCAGCCTGATTTGCTCTCTCTGCTACAACACCACTGTCTGGCCTTTTTGAATGCCTGGATGGGAAACGATAGCAATGGTTCTTCAGTGCTTCCCCCTCAAAGGATCACAGAGAGAATACAGGGGGCTGATGTTTCTTTTAAGTTCTCCTAGTGTGAACTAAAATCTTGCATTTTGCCATTCTACAATGTTTCCGTTTGTGAACAATAAATACTGCTCCTTAACATTTATTCTTTGAGTTGAGAATAAAGCAAAAGGCATTTTTGAATGACTGGGTGGGAAAATGGCCACAGCATCCAGGGGTAAATGGCCCCACTGCTGGTTTCCCCTCTCCATGGAATGACTCTCAAGTTATCTGTAAGTCACATGAAAATCCATAATTTTGGCCATAAAAACAGCCCTCGGCTAATACATGAGATCAACTTATATACGAGCACATATAGTAACTTAAAACAATTAATTAGTATGAAAGGAAAGTAGCTTGTTGTTAGCATAGGTAAAGGTTTTCCCCTGACATTAAGTCCAGTTGTGTCCGACTCTGGAGGTTGGTGCTCATCTCATTTCTAAGCCGAAGAGCAGGCGTTGTCCATAGACACCTCCAAGGTCATGTGGCCGGCATGACTGCATGGAGCCCCGTTACCTTCCCACCAGAATGGTACTTATTGATCTACTCACATTTGCATGTTTTCAAACTGCTAGGTTGGCAGAAGCTGGGGCAAACAGGGGGAGCTCATACCGCTCCCCGGATTCAAACCTGCGATCTTTCAGTTAGCAAGTTCAGCATATTAAATTGGAAAAGCAGAGATCAAGATACATTTTCTTCTTTTACCCTGGAATTGTTGTGAGTTGTCAAGCAAGTTGTTTGATTTGATTCCTCAACTGCTAAACTACCAAATGTCACATCAACAAGCCCTAGCTTCTGAGATGTCACAGCAAGTTTTGCTTTCTTGTTGCCAAATTCCTTGCAAGAAATATAACAAGCAGCTTAAAATGAAGCATCCAGGCAAGATGGCCACAAAAATCAACCAAGTGCCTTTCAAATAACATCATGTCAAGCTGTACCAACCACTGAAAGCCAAGCTTTGCCATAGATTGATCTCCTGGGAGATAATTCCACTTTGCAAGTGAAGGTCCAAATACAACAACAGCAAAAACAAAACCAAGAGACTCGCCACATGAGAGTTGTAGATGCAGGTTTGAAGAGATTTCATAAATCACAAAACCAGTTTATTTAATAATTAGTTGCTTAATTTTATAATGTTATAATGCCTCATATAATAATTCACAGGAGAACTATCTGGAAGACTCTAAGCAATTGCCCTAGAAAATGTGATAGGTTTAAAAGGACACAAGATATTAATGTTTGTGTTAACTAAAGGAGAGTGCTCTCAAGTGTCACAAAATTCAACTACATATTAAGGATGGCTACCTTCTCAGTATGATAAGCATACTAAATCTCAGACCATAATTTTTACTTTAATAAAATATTAGAACTCTGAGCAACTTCAGTGACTGCAGTCTTGTTCAAATCTACTAGGCTTGGATAGTTGCATTCAAAACAAAGTTTTAAATTTTCTTAATTTATGTTAGCACAACAACATAAATTAAGAAATTGGGTTTTGAATAGCACAGCTCTGGCAGTTACAAAGTAGAAAGAAAATATCCAGCAAAAGTCTATGTCAAAAGGTGCAAGAAAAGCATCTTAAATTTAATGTTTTCATCTTTTACCATATACATTTGGGGCAATAAATGTGATACTACAATCTCAAGTGTCTGCTTTTAGTAACACTTAAGGCACTTGCTCTTGCTGCAAAATTAATGATAGCAACAGCGAGTTTCTGCTTTGTAACTCCTTCAAAGCATATAAATTTTGGAACTGTAAATTCATTTTCAGAAACAAGAAACAATAATAGGTCTCTATGCTGGCCCAAATGCACAATGGGCCTACTTCACCTTTGTATTCATTCCTGATAACCTCTCCATCAGAACACAAACAAATTATATAAATATTCCCATGCAATTAGCATCATTATTAATTATCTATATTGCTAGATAGCAAACAGAAATTGAAATTAAAATGGACAGTCTACTGAAATCATCATGTTACTAAAAGATGTTACTAAAATTATCATATCTGTGCATTTTTTTGCCTGTGCCATCTTCCTTAATGCACCTCATCCTAAAGGAGTAAAAAGCAATAGTGATCTTTTCCCCATGACCCATTTACTCACTGCAATGGTTAGAAATCTCACCTCCAGCTCCTGCTCCCTTTGCAGGGCAAACTGTTTGAAAGATTTGACAATAAGTCCAGCATTGGAGCAATCATACACGAAAATGGAAGGACTGCCCATCCATGTCTGTAGGTCATATATGGATAGTGGGATGTATTGAGTGTAGTTCTGCAAAATACAACAAAAAAGGACATGAATTATATTTTATAATATATAACTCTCAATAATACACAACATACTTCTTTCATTTAGATTTGAATACAAAATTCACAATTTCCTTAATTCCTTCCTATTGAAAGTTTCCTATATGGCATAATTCTCAAATTTTCCTATATTGTTCTCAGATTTTAAAAAAATGTGTTCTCTTAGGAGAAATAGTATGCAAACATTACACATTTTTTGTGGAGTCTCTCAAGAAGAAACACTTGCAAATTGTTGTAGAGATGGAAAAACTGAATTTGTGTTAGAAAAATGGAAACATTACATAAAATGAAACAGTGGGCCTAATATCCATCCCTACTTTTGCCAGGGATATATAGCAGTAGTGAACAAGTTGCTCCTGTGTTCAAGGTCTATTACAAACAATTTCAACAACTGCAATTGCTATCCTGTTTTTTTTACTACCCATGTCATCAAATAGTTTCTTCCTACACCATAAATTTGTTCAAAAGTACTTGTTCAAAAGTGTACTACCCAGCTTTTTCTAATATTAATATAAATATACTTGTAATGTTAATACTGAAGAAAGCTATAGTCACAGAAATATTCAGGTCCAACTAGACTTAGATATTAAGATTCTGATTCCTCCAAACTCTTGAGGGAATATGAAGTAATTGTATAAATTACACCAAAATGCTTTCTATTGCTTGTGGCCTACACAAGAGACATTCCTGTAAACGTTTCGTAGTAAGGTTCACACCCAAACTACTTTTACAATGTACTGTCTGGATCACTAGCTGTATACTGCTCTCAGAATAGCAGTTCTAAAAACACTATTACAAGCATGGTCACAAGAGAATACTGGAACAATTAATCAAAAATGTCTCTTGCAAACTCAATATAGCCAAGTATGGGGGCTGCACAAGAGTGCTTGACTTGTACAAATCCCATTCATTTCAAACAGTTGTGTGTGGGAAGCATGCCGGGTAGAGTGTACACTCTATAATTAATCATTAGGTTTGCACTGAACATTAAACATGAGGACAGATTGTGGCCTTAGGCAAGCGAAAGAAAAAAAAACCCAAACAGCCTCTGATGTGGTTATTACATCTTTTCTAAAGTTGTTGAAGACTTATCAGAAATAGACTTATTTCATAAAGTATGTATCAATTTCAAGTTGATGAAATATGTCTGTTTTATAGCTTAGATCTTAATTCTAAAAGACATCCATTAGCAAAACAACTTGGTTTCCCCCCAGTTCTCCAGGTTGACATGTTTTCTGAAAACATGGATTACAGATTTATCAGACCTCTCAAGCATATTCTGAGGATGCATTTGGAGAAGGGTGAGCAGCAGGGATGTGGAATGGCAGGCCCGTAGCCAGGATTTCATTTCGGGGGGGGGGGCTGATTTTTTTTCAGGGGGGGTTTCGGGGGGGGCTGAGTTTCGGGAGGGGCTGAGTCTGAGTGAAAGAGGGTCTAGCCTAGCAAACCTTTTGTATCATTACCCCAACACCCCCATGCATATGGGATATATTGAGTATGGTGATCAGATCATGATATGAATAAACATAACAGTTTAAATAATGCACCAATAAGGCCTTTTCGTGAACCACCATGAAAATTTCGGGGGGGGGGGGCTGAAGCCCCCCGAGCCCCCCCCCCCCCCGGCTACATGCCTGTGGAATGGAAAAGAAAAGGACTCCCCCCCCCACCTTTTTTTTTTTTTTTTTTTTTTTTGCTGACAGAATAAACGTGGTATAAACGTCTTGGATCCCACCATCAATCTGAAAATTCTGTACAGCCACAATACAAGGTGATTATCTCAATTACAAACCAATATATTTCACAATTGCAACATGCTACAGTTACAGCCTACTTTCTCAAATTGTCGGTACCGATGAATGCTCTTTAGCATTGGCAGATCAATGCCAAAACACCAATGATACACATGCTGCTCTGCAATTATGGATTCAGTCTTGCTGAACTACAGAACACAAAATCCCTTATGATGTGTGGTCACCACCTTGCGAATGACTGAAGCTAGGAGGGCTGTTTGTGGCCTGGGTGAGGCATCTAGCAGCAATCATTTGAAACTCTATGTCCCACTCTTTTAAGAGGTAAGGGTTTCAAGGGGCAACAATTTGTGGTTGCAGAGATACAGAAATCTTTTGGGTTCACCCTATAGTTCAGGTCTGTTTGTCTACCTGGAAAAGCAAGTGAAAAAAATAAGCTGGAAGAAAGTGTAACCTTTTCACAGTTTTCTGTGTTGTTGTTCTCAGTGCCCTGTATCATCTTATTTGAAATATAAGTCACTGACATTTACCTAAACTACTGTAAAAGCAGAACAACTTGAATTGTGCATCTGACCAAAAAGTGTGACTTAATGGAAATACTGGAAACAATGGGGGATGCCCTTCCTTTGTTTCAGTGAAGCACATTAGCATTTAGGATTTGTCTGCCTTTGTTTGTCAAGCTACAAAGTAAAATTAAAGCACTGAAAATCTTCAAAGGAATGGCAAATCATTTTATGCTGCAGTAAAACATCAAACTGTTGCAGTAAAGGTACATGTAGGTGGGAGGGATCACAGCAGTACGTTTTCCCCAACCCCCCTTTAAAGTACAGTCATTTTGAAACACTCTGTATTTTTGCACATATGTCCCTCCTACAATTTAATACTTTGAAAGTACAGGACACAAATAAGACAACACTCTTCAGACAAAACAGACATGTCTATTATTCATTCCCTTGCCAAGGCAATGAAATCCCAGAATAGGAGAAGGAAGTGGAGAACACATTGCAATTGCCTCCCTTTCTTATGCAAAATATATAGTGAGAAACCAGGTTTTCACCCCAAATAAATGAACAGAGATGCACTGCAGATTATTTATTTATTAAGATCCTCTTTATCTGTCAAGCTACATTAAACATAAAAAAACAGAGTTCCTTTGCAAGGCAGCACTGGAAGATTAAGATAGACACAACGGCACTTATGCCACAACATGTACAACATAACAAAAATGATGAAAAATTAAAGAGGAAAAAAAATGAAGCACCAGAAAGAGGAGAGTAGAGAGGCTGCATTTTCTTTTGAAAAAAACCCAACAAACTAATTTAAGAATTAGTTTTTAAAAGTGACTCATTCAAATTGTGCCAGACACCCCTATTTTAGTTGAGCCCCTGTGGAAGCTCAGCTCTGCTTTGTTAACCAAAGCAACTGAGATCTGGCTTTTGGGCTGAATCAAATCAGACTCAAATAATACTTCCTGAAGGGTTTATCCTTTTTAATCTATGTATCAGAATATATTAATCTTAATCTCTCACAAATATAGCACTAACTGTAAATATTGAGTGCTTAGACTTGAATACTCACTGGGCTTCCAGTGAAGGGCAAAGAGATAATATGAAGTTTCCTATCAGGACCAGCTATCTTATAGCTAGAAAGGAGCTCATAACCAGAGTGTGATTATCAAGGACATTTTAGGGACAATAAGTTCTATGTCCGTCCAAATACTGTACAGTCAAACCAGTTGCTGTGCCATGATTACACCGTCACTAGATTTCAATCTAAAAACCAATAAGGCCAGTGGGAGAAATTTACTTTCTCAAAATTATTGCCTTAGAGCAAGAAAAGTGGCATTTATCCTGTACTTGAAATCTCAACATTTTCACTTATGCAGAACATTAAGCATGTTTGGGAGCAAAGGACAAAAGCAATTTAAACAAATTTCCCTAATACATGAATATTTATTCTTTGCAGTACAGCATGAATATTTATTATGCCCAAGCTTCTGTGGACTGGAGTTCACTTTATCATGATGAAGTGGAGTTCAGTCCACAAAAGCTTAGGCCATGATAAATGTATTGGTCTTGAAGCTGCAGCAAGTTGTCTTATTGAATGTGTAGCAACTGATTCTAACATAGATTACAGTATACTCTTCTAGATACAAACCCACAGCACTATTTTTGTTACTCCTACAGTAAGAAAAAGGCAGTTAAAATATGTTAGATCTACTATTCCATGTCAAAATCTAAGAATTATTGTTGCTGTTAACTACCACTGATTTCAATTTATGGTGAACCCACAAGTCACCTGGTCATCAACAGCCCTGCTCAGGTCTTGCAAACTCAGAACTATAGTTCCCTTGCTCATATTTATCCATGTGGAATGTGGTCTTCTTCTTTTCCTACTGCCAAGCCTTGTCCTGTTTTCTAGTGAGTCATCTCTTCTTAAGATATGTTCAAGTACAACAGTCCCAGCTTAGTCATCTTGGCTTCTAGGTAGAGATCAGGCTTGACTGGCTCTAGGACTCATTTCTTTGTCAATTAGCAGTGCACAATATGTATAGAAATCTTCTGCAGCACATTTCAAACGCAGTTTGAGGGGAGGTCTTATCAATTTCTTTTCTTTTCACTGTCCATTTTCACATCAATATACAGAAATTGGAAATGCAATAGCAGAGACAATCCTGGCTGTGGTATTCAATTATGTCTCTTTATACATGAGGATCTTGGTGAATTCATTAATATCTGCCATTTCAAGTCTCAATATTCTTCTGCTATCTTGATTGTAGTCTCAATTTTGATGACTGAGACACAGTAAAGGAAAACTTTCACTATCTCAAGGTTTTAATTGTATATTTGAAAATTATCCAAATCATCACATTTGTTTTCTTAATGTTCAACTGTAAATCTATCTTGATTTTCTTCAGTAGCTGCTCCAAGTCTTTACTATTTTCTGCTAGTAGTATGGTATCATTTGTATATCTTGAGTTATCGTTCCTTCCTCTAAATTTCATTTCTTCTTTCTTAAGAGTATTATCCAGCTTTATCATCCTTTCGGTTTAACATGTATGCCAAGCATATGATGCTTTCACCATACAGGTCAATGGAAAGGATAAAATACAGCCTTGCTTGTCCCCCATCTGGAAACCATTCTGTTTCTCCATATTCTGTCCTATTTATTTAAAAGTGATCCATAGTTTTTCGTCATCTGTACAATCATAGGCTTTGGAATAATCTATTAAGCACAGGGTGATTTTCTGATGAAATTCTTTGATGTCTTCCATTATCCAACATATGTTTGCAATACGATTGCTAGTGCTTATAACTAGTCTGAATCCAGCTTGGACATCTGGCATATCTTGCTCTATATATGGTAAATGTTATAGAATCTAGAGCATCACTTTATTTGCATGGGAAATTAATACACACCCTGGCAAAATAATGTATTATCTTCAGCCTTGTTAGCAGGGTGGGACAAAGTCCCCTTTGATACACGTGTATGTCATTGTGGTGATGGCTATGTGGAAACTAAAAGACATGTATTGTTATACTATTCATTCTACAGTATTTTCCAACACACTTTTATCCAGCCAATTCTACAAAGCTTTCCTGCAAGAAGTGATGAGTTTTACATACACTACTTACTAGCAGATCAGAATCCAACGGTAACAATTCAAGTGGCCAGCTGTTGTGCTGCAGCGCTCGTTTGTCACCAAAAAATGACATGATAAACTTAATGCAATTTTACCTGTATTTAATAATATCTATTTTTATAATCTTGTTATTAATAATATTTCTTTAGTTCTGCTTGTTTGTTTTTGCTCGTTTGTTTTGAATCTGATCTGTTGATTATAATAAATTTATTACTATTATTAAATTAATGCAGTCCTCCTATGATTGCATTTGCAGCACCTGGTGTCCCTTTTCTTAGGGACAGCAGGGATTGTAATATATATATATATATTACAATCCCTGCTGTCCCTAAGAAAAGGGACACCAGGTGCTGCAAATGCAGGGAGGAGGGAGCAAGCTTGTTTTCTGCTTCCTTGGAGACTAGGACGCGGAACAATGGCTTCAAACTACAAGAGAGGAGATTCCATCTGAACATGAGGAAGAACTTCCTGACTGTGAGAGCCGTTCAGCAGTGGAACTCTCTGCCCCGGAGTGTGGTGGAGGCTCCTTCTTTGGAAGCTTTTAAGCAGAGGCTGGATGGCCATTTGTCAGGGGTGATTTGAATGCAATATTCCTGCTTCTTGGCAGGGGGTTGGACTGGATGGCCCATGAGGTCTCTTCCAACTCTATGATTCTATGATTCTATGATTCTATGATATATATATATATATATTGATCATGTCCAATCTTTAGGCTGTTCATATGTTTTCCACATTTATTGGCAGTTTTTAGCTAGAATTTGAATTGATTCTGACTCTGAAGTTGAAAATAGCTCTATTGGTATGTCACCTGTTCCTAGTGATTAATTCTCTTCCCAGTGTTTTAGTGCACCTCCCATTTATCCAAAATTCACCTTCAAATGATTATTCCCAGAATAAACCTATCATCCTTTCATCTTTTCAATATAGTTCTTCAAATGCATTGTTTCCATCATCTTTTATTTCTTCTTAAATGTGTGATCTTTTCACTGTGAGATAATATAGAATACCCACTCTTGGCTTAAGTTCCCCATTAATTTCTTAGATCTTGCACAAGTGGTCTCTTTTTCTACTTTTTTGTTGTCATCTTCTATTTCTCTGCGTTGTTATCAATATAGTATATACACACAAGTAGCTAAGCAGTTGCATTCAGGGATCTGATTCCATTACTGTCTTCTTTTACTTTTGCCTCTTAGCTGTCATCAACTGATTCAAGAAGTTCATCTGCCATCCATTCTTTTGGCTTCAGACATAATATTTTTGCATTCTTTCCTTACAATGTCCCTACATTCAGTTCAGAGTTCTTCTGGTTCCCAAGTTAATAATTGTTAACACTGTGAAAATATCTTTAAATTATCTTTAAATTATATTCTTCAGGTTGTACTTTGGCACAATGAATGGTGATTGTCATACCCCCACAGAAACCTCCTCTGTTTTCCTCCTTAGTTAGGAGAGGTTAGCCTGTACATTGTAAATTGCCATTATGGGAGGGATCCAGACTTAGACCTTTCGATTTAAGATATCCCTTCCCCCCCCCCCTTTCAAAATCTTCTCCAGGGGCGAAGCCTCTCAGCTAGACTCAACGGCATCTCTGAAAGTCAGCCATTAGACCAGAAGGTGTCAAAAGAGTGAAGATGCTAAAAATATTCAATGTCAAGATTGATAGGCAATGGTTGATCAATAGAAGTTAAACAATTAAACAGTTGGTTCTGTAAGAAAGTGGCTTTGCTGAATACACAGAGAACAAAGAAGAAAAGATAACAGACAAGTAGGCAAAGATCACTGCTAAAGTAAATCCCCAACCCTTTAAGAGACATTTACCAGTTAGATCAGGAGGAATTGGGATTTGAACCTTGCTATTGTTTTATTAAAGTTTTTATTAACTGTTCCTCTGAGCATATCAATTCTATTCCCAGTAAGATCAGGACACCTGAATGCAAACAGCTTGTGGGGGCAAAACAGTGATCATAGAATCATAGAATCAAAGAGTTGGAAGAGACCTCAAGGGCCATCCAGTCCAACCCCCTGCCAAGAAGCAGGAATATTGCATTCAAATCACCCCTGACAGATGGCCATCCATCCTCTGAAGGAGCCTCCACCACACTGAACAGCTCTCACAGTCAGGAAGTTCTTCCTAATGTTCAGATGGAATCTCCTCTCTTGTAGTTTGAAGCCATTGTTCCGCGTCCTAGTCTCCAGGGCAGCAGAAAACAAGCTTGCTCCCTCCTCCCTGTGGCCTCCTCTCACATATTTATACATGGCAAATGATCTTTATCTTTACTCTAATTTTTGATATCAGAAGTTCTTAGTCTGTGCCACAACCTGTTTCTGGTTTTGTTTTTGCAAAGAAATGAGAGTATCTCAATCTTTCACTTTCAATTATATACCATAGTCTATTTGTTCATCAGTAATGTCTGTGTATACATTTGCATCGTTGGCTGGCTGAATAATGTGTTTCAAGACTGCCTGAGCACTATTGCCACCATCACTGCATCCTGAGGTAAGAAAATTCCTTACCACTTCTCATCATCAAGTCCTAACTTGGGGAAGGGGAAGATTTGCACACCGTCTGACTTACAATCATAGCTGTCATGAAGGTAGCTGTAATCAAGAGAACTTCTTCTTCCAAGAAGAAAAACTTGTGCTAAAGTACAGTTTTTTCTCCATATTTACATAGCGCCACGGGCCAGCCACAGCCACAATACTATACTGGAATGTAGCTTTTCAGGATAAGAAATTAAAAAAAAATACAATCTAGGAACAGATTCTGATATCTTGTCACCTCTTTCTAGAATTTACGAAGTCGACTTTAAAAACAGTACAAATATCTGCTAAATATCCCCAATATTTTTAAAGTGGTAAGTAAATGTTTTTCATTACACTAATCACACTCATCATACAATTTTTTTTAGTCCTAATAAGTAATGCATCGCAGATAACTTCATTGCTTGGAACATGTTTTTGCCAACATCTGGACAGGTTCTGAGTTGTCATCCTCTGCCCCTTCCCATTGCTTCTGCCATTTCTAGGTTTGTACTGCAAATGTTTTCAATGTTGTGAAAGACAGACACTGTCTTATCCTGTTACCATCTCACCTAGCATTTGCTGGTTGCAGAAACAGATAGGGAATGCACATTTGTGATCTTAAACTACTTTTTTGTTACAGAGGTCAATTCTGAACCTGGAATGCCCTTTTCTAATGCCACAAAGAATGAGCAGACATTTTTCTTCAAAACTCCTCATTGCAACCCATGGAACCCTTTACACAGCCTACAGAAGTGACTTCGTAGAGGCAAAAAGGGACATGAGAATGCTTATGGCGTTAACAGTCAACACCTTCAAAAGGAAACGAGCCTTACTCTCATTAGTAGGAGGCATTAGTTCTATGCCACAATCATAGCATTAAAGGGGCACGTTTACCTAATTATACCCTGTAAACTTTTGGATATCAAACCCTTCTTGTCATATACATTCCAGGAGCAGCAAATCAAGACAAACTGAAGAATGGAGAAGAGCAAAGCTAAATTCAGAAAAAGTCATTTTGCCTAACGTTAAATTCCTTTCTACCTACTTTCCTCTCCTGGCGCTCTTGTTTGAAGGGCAATTGCAACAAAATATATAATAACAACTCAAATAAAACGAAGTCAGCAACAAGCCTTATCTTTAAATTGAAGTTACTGATACTAGATAGACCATTGACTGGGAAGGAATCAGATGTTCAAACAAACCAGTTAGGTGAAACAAATACTAGCTACTTTATCACCCTAGAGAATGAATCCACTTTAAATTTGCTTTCTGCCTCCTGCAGAATTCTGTAATTAATAGTTTAGTGAGGCTATTAAAGGTTCCTCCCTAAACTACAAAACCCAAAATTCTGCAAGAGGCAGAAACCAAATTTAAAGTGGATTCATCCTCTAGTGTGATGAGGTAGTAGGTTAGCAGAAATGCTAAAATAGCTTATATAAACTTATCCTCTTCCATTAAAATCAAAAGCATTACATTTTTTCCTATTTGATGTGTTCTGCCTTGAGAAAATGGGACAAAGGATCTTTGCTCTTTTGAGAGGCAAAGATAGTACAAAACAATAATCACATCCCACATTCCACCTAATGCGAATCCAATTCCCCTTCATAGCCTGTGATTATGAAGACATTTCTTAATAATCATTAGTGAAGTCTTCAGCAGATCATGCCTACTGATAAGGCACTGGCAAATGCATAATATATAACGTAAATTCTTAATAATGCAGCTGGCACAATCTCCAAATTTTATTTAATGTTTTTTCTTTTACTCTTGCAGCATATTCAGTTTAACATCATTTTTTCTTGTCCACAATCCATTAAGACCATTGCTGAGAGCTTTTCAACACAAGATTTAGTTTCATTATTTGTTGTTTTAGGGTGACCAGATGAATGCTGCAAGCATCCTGAACCACAACAAATATGGTTCATCTCAATTTTTCCATCAAAGGACTTCCCACATATTTTATAAGCTAAAACAAACCTACTAAAGAAATACTAATTATGTTATTTCAAAACACACTTTAGCTGATGCAGTTTGTAATCATCAAAACCCATCACCTCCCTCTTATAGTAATGTTTTCAATCAGAAACTCTTGTAACAGAGTTGTTCTGTCTCAAACAATACTAACAAAGATCCTGAGTATAAGCCGAATATTGGCTTTCAATACTGCAACTTAA
Organism: Anolis sagrei; assembly: GCF_037176765.1. Taxonomy (NCBI): domain Eukaryota; kingdom Metazoa; phylum Chordata; class Lepidosauria; order Squamata; family Anolidae; genus Anolis; species Anolis sagrei. The sequence continues at coordinate 130,587,587 of NC_090022.1, read as the reverse complement.
AGTTGAAACATCTAGTGAATGCATTTCACGTTTTATACATTCATACAATAGACTGAAGCACAGAAATAATAATAATAATAATAATTATTATTATTATTATTATTATTATTATTATTATTATTATGCCTATGACCACAAGCACTGAAAGGTCTAGCACTGAAACCATGTTCTTCTATTTGGATATGTACTGTAAAGTTCAGTGGAGTTCTTATCTCCTTTGGGGATCTTTCCTCCTTTAAAACAGTATTGCAAACCATCATAAATATTGATGGCCCTGCATTATTCTAAGAAGTGGGATAATAGGAATACGCTCTCAGAAAAGAAGCTCCCTTTAAAGCAGGCTAGGCTAAAAGGAAAAAAATGTGTTATATTTAAGTGTGGATTGTAAAACTGATATGAAGAAACTCAGAGGTTTAACTGCAATGTTAAGCAAAGACTAAAACAAGATCAAAACCACCAGATATACAACACCAAAAACTGAGTGAGTCCAGAAATAGGTTGTGAGCCACCTCCATTTGCACATAAGCAACCTTCATTGTTAAATAGCTGCATTGCAAACTGATTTACGCCCCATCTACACTGGCCATCTAATGCCGTTTGAAACCAGGTTCAAACTACAGCAGACAGACAACAAACTCTCACTTGGGAAAGAAAGCTCTAAATATACATTAGTGATACCTGGTTTATGTAATCAACATCAGGGCCTCAAATTGGTTCCAGGATTTTCTATGTAATCATCTGCAGAGTGAAACCACTGCAATACTGGTTTGAAACCGCATTAAATAATCAGTGTAGATGGCGTCTTAATTATCTCGGAAGCTAAGCAGAATCATCCTGAGGTAGCACTTGGGTGGGATATAACCAACAGATACCTGGTATTGTAAGCTACATTTCAGAGGAAGGAACTGGAGAACTACCTCTGAGTATCTCAATCCTAAGAAAACTCTATGAAATCCATGAGGTTGCACTAAGCTGACTTTAAGGTGCACATGCACTCACACATCCTCTATACTGTTATACATGATAGGAGCTGTGTTTTGACCCCATTAGCAACTTATGTACCTTGATGAAGACCCATTCAGTGTTGGGTGCCTGAATACAATTTCCATGAAAGGAGCACAGCTTTTATGTTGCCTGTGTGTGTGGGGGGGGGGGGGGTATTTTCCACTCATTCCCTCCCCTTAAAACATTCCTGTACTATATTCCTTTATCAGCTCAGGAAACTGGTAAAGCAACTTGTGTGTTCTGCAGAGACATCCCCTGAGAAGCATCTGAATAATAAATGCCTACACTGCTCTTGCTCATTTATCACCTTTTATCTTATTAGTAACCCCGCTGTAGTGTTATGTCTACATGCATGTGCATACATACACACTTAATTCTCCCAAAGTATTGTCCTACAGAAAAATATATACCAATAATTCACAACAACTTGGCATGGGATACAAAAGTGAGTGAAGAAACATGACAGTGTTGGCTTCCCAATAAATTCAGAACCAATCTGAATTCCATTTCTGAACCACTTACCTTGTTGAATACCCAGATTTCTCCATTCACTGTGGGCCTGGGGACACCATGTCCATTGTAGTGGAAAAGGACCCTCTCCTCCTTGGCATTTCGACGCAGTGATGTACATAGCTTCTTAACTTCATCCACTGTAGGATCAAGGCTCTGTTTGTATCGGGCCTGTATGCAAAAAGAGAGAGAAGCAAAATTAATTTCCCTATTTAATTTCCATATGTTTGAGAATAAAAAACATCCACTTGCGGAGGAAGGAGGCACATACTCCTTTATCTAATATATACCAATAAGTAACTTAGTACTGTATATTGCTTTTAAAATGATTTTGTATACCTCTCATCAACTCTCTTTGACACTATTTTGCATTAAACAGCCAAATAAACCTAGATAACTTTAAAACAGTCACTTGCTATAAAGGCATTTCTCTCTCTTCATAATGCATAAGGCCTCCTACAAATTATATTGGTGCCAAAGGAACCATCTGCAGTGCTGAAATGTATACAGTGTAAAGCTAGGGATACTGCAACCATTTAGACATAGACAATAGATCATTAAATTTTCAAGAAGGCAAACTTTCCTGTTGTCCAAACACTTGTTCAAATAAAACCTTATTTTAAGTCTCTAATTTGTTTATAAACTCAGACCAAGACCAGAAAACAAAGAACTACAGAGACACATGAAATGACAAGTGAAACCCGCTCCTCTTTCTCCCTCTCTCGACGCATGCTGAATAGGACCCTAAGCCAAGATACATCTCACCAACAGTGGTCTCCAAAACCCAACATCAAGGCACATTGCCTCCAGTATACAGAGATGTACAGAGATATACCACCTGAGAATCCAGGGGTTCTCTTTAACAATCATACACCAATCATTTCCACTGGCGAAAAGAAGGCAATACAACACCACACAAGGACATTCTGAACCTACTAGCACTGATATCGTATTGTGCTCACATTCTCTCAGCCTCAGGAAATCCCTTCTGAACAAATCCTGTCACAAAAATCCCCTGATAGGGTTGCCTTGTGGTCACCATAATTTGGAAATGACACCCAAAAACAGAAAGAAAAGGTAAGTACAGCATTTCTTGTACCTCTGCTATGATTTTCTGCCTCTTTTTGTTTCTATAGTACTATTAACACCAACCCTTGCTGGAATTAAACTATTTTTGAAAATAAAATGTCCTCCTTCTCCTTCTTCTCACTTCATCAGTAATTACTTTTTTTAGTGAGGACTATGTGTTAGCAAAATGACGAGGACTGAACTTAATAATTTACAAACACAATTCTCCTGCATAACCACTGCTGAAATGAACAGGGGTAACAACAAAACCACAGTGCCAATTCCAGTATGGATATTCCTTCCCTAAAAAAGTACCTCCAAAATAAGATAACTACATCTTGGATTGTCCTGCCTAAAATATTTTCTGCAAAGTCACTGTTAGCTGTAGATTTCAATGTAATGTCTTCATGTTTAACTCCCATGGACATTTATCCAAGAGGAAAACTCATTTGTCTATATTGGCTAGCCTGAGAGAGCTTGCACTGAACCCATTAGTTTGAGTATGAGTTGAGCCAACCCCATTAATATTTATGTTAGTTAGACTGTTCAAAGCCTGGAGGAGGCAATTACAGCAGTTTAAGGGGCAAAATAAAATCTACATATAAACTAAGATATGCTGTCCAATGCTGCCATATTGCACAGTGTCCTTTCACACTATTTTTCCAAGCTACCAAAATGAACTACTGTGTTTTACTACATTAGAAGCAGTACCAGTAACCTCATGCTATCCACTCCATATTCAGTGTCCCTTCAGGTGTAAGCGAGAAAGTTTGTACCATGATAGTTCTTAGCATTTCTGGTTGTTCAGTGAAAACTCTGCCTTGCAGTGCAATATTTCACTTTGCTCATCTGTGTTTATGAGCAGGAGACAAGCGGCTGCAAGAAAGATGCTAAGGTTTGTCACTCAGTGATTTTGCTCACAGTATACTGCATTAATGCAAGCATTGCCTTCGATCTCACTCTGGTATCTTTCAGCACGATTATGAAGGTGCTGATTTGCAAAATGCATGCCCTAAATCACATTCTGCCTGTTGGCACCTTTACAAGACAGTATAACCAAGCCTTCAAGTGGTAGGCAATTTTTCAGTTCCCACACAGTGGGGAGAACAGACGATTTCCTGCCTGGCAACTCCACCACACTCCCCTGGCATAAACTGGACACATTAGTGATGAATGGACTCATTAAAAGGGAAAGCATGTCCATCTAACCGAACTTTACATAGAATAATATCATTTTCCCATTAAAAACACAGAGAGCAAAGCACTAGAGAAAACAGGGTGCCTCTAAATGAGCAGTTAAGCATCTATCTGTCAACCAAGGGCTTTTAGCCTTACATTATTAAACAGTGTTCTGATGCACCAGTCAAACCAAACCTCTGTTTGTTTTGCCCATGATGAGAGGAGGAACCAGTCATTTGCTTTTGCTTTTGTCAGAACTCTTTAATACTTTATTTGGACTAAAATATAGGAGAGGCAGGGCAGGGCAGTGAACAGGACATTAGGAACCTTGTCAAAATTTGCAGTTCTTCATCCTAGTATGGTCATACTAGAGACAGGATTATGACTAAAGCCATAACTGAATCCCAAAACGGAATCCCAAAACTTGAGTCACCATCTTCATGAACTACAGCCAATCCAGGTAAATAGAGCAATGCTAAATAGAAAAACAGAACTACAGGTGTGCTGAAATCCACATATTTTGCCACATTTTTACCACGTAGTAGAGATTATCCAGATACTGATCAACTGTACAATTAAATTAGACTGAATACACTCCATCAGTTGGTTAAGCTTTTGTCATTTTGCTTCTCTAATTTTTGTATATATTACATAACTTTAAGACTAGTGATGTTATTGGCCTCAGAGGGAAATACTGCCTTTATAGGGAGGATGGAGTGGAGTAGGGGAGATATTAGCCCAGTTTTACTAGTGACTCATCTAAACTCCCTCTCTATAAATGAGACAAAGGAACTACTACAAAAATATTACAGAATATCTCAGCCCCTCAAATAATAATAATAATAATAATAATTATTATTATTATTATTATTATTATTATTATTATGTGATTTGTGTCAGTAAAATAATAATAATAATAATAATAATAATAAGCAGACGAAATGATAGATCACATCCTCAGCTGCTGCAAAAGGATTGCACAGATGGACTACAAGCAGAGGCATAACACCATTGCTCAGATGATTCATTGGAACTTGTGCCACAAATGCCATCTGCCTGTGACAAAGAACTGTTAGGATCAAAAGCCTGAAAACATTACAGAAAATGAACATGTCAAACTATTCTGGGACTTCCGAATTCATACAGACAGAGTTTTGGAGCACAATACTCCTGACCTCACAATCGTGTTAAAAAACCAAGTATGGATTTTCGATATTGCAATCCCAGGTGGCAGCAGGATTGAAGAGAAACAACTGAAAAAAATGGCACAATACAAGGATTTAATGATCAAACTGCAAAGACTCTGGCACAAGCCAATAAAGGTGGTCCCAGTGGTGATTGGCATTCTGGGTGCGGTACCTAAAGGCCTTGGCCTGCACTTAAACACAATCGGTGTTGAAAAAAATTACCATCTGTCAGCTACAAAAGGCCACCCTACAAGGATCTGCACACATTATTTGCCAATACATCACACAGTCCTAGACACTTGGGAAGTGGATCACACCAATGTGTGATCCAATACAACAGCCAGCACTGTTGTTTGCTGTGTACTACTCTTGTTGTGTTTCAAATAACAGTAACAATAATAATAATAATAATAATAATAATAATAATAATGTTATTTATCAATTGTTCCCTTACTCTCAGGATTTAAATGTTCTTATCAATGTTCCTTTACACTCAGGATTTCAATATGTGAATAGAGCATATATATCCTGATTGATTTGGAAGACTCCATCACTAGAAATCTTACCATCAGTGCAGCCTCTTAGGTTTCTGCAATCCTATCCCCATAGAAAGGTAGTACCAAAATGGGAAACATTGTTACCACTGTTTATGGAGTGCTAACAAACTTGGTTTGTGATGACACCATCTCACAATTCTAGAGAATCCTGAACTGAAAACAAAGCAACTCCCAGAATTAAAACTGAAAGCCACAAGCTAGAAACAATTTCTACAATTAGTGACTGAGGCATCGAGTGTGGTTTGTATCACTGATCTGAATATTGATAGAACTGCATTAACAGTAGAGGGCACTAACTTTCCTATCTACTAAAAAGTTAGGAGTTTCTTGAACATGATGGTGCATTTTCATGACCATTTTAATCTATTGCTTTTGACATTTCTATCTCGGTAGAAGTTTGTTTAAATCCCTTCAGGTTTGAATTCATTTCCACTTACAGCCATCACTCCTTTAAGTGGTGACAAGCCCTGCTTTACAAAGAGTGTCTGCCTTAGTGTATTTAAACAAAACGCAGGGAGACTTGAGGCACTTTAATGCTTAAACAACCCAAAACACTGGCAAATCACAGGCCATTTTATCAGATTCATGAACTTCTGACATGTATTGCATATAAAATGGTTGTGCGGTAATTTTGGAGCAAGCTTTGCTGATGAAGTGTTTTTTTAATTCCACCTTCATGTAAAAGCATGAATGCTGATCCCATTTATCCTGAAACAATTCAGCCACATTAATTTGGTTTACTGATTTAATCAAAGAGCAGGCATACTATCTGAAGCTTCTCTTCGTCCCATTTAAAAAGGGAGGGGATATTTTCATGACTAAAACAGAACTTGAAGAAAGGGAGCAATCTGAAGAGCTCAGTTGTAACTTGTATGTTTCAGGATTATTTACCTGATGTATCTTGTCAAAATGAGTTCTTTAAAATTGTGCCCACAGCTGTTGTGCCATTTTAATGATGACAAAAATATTGGGCAAACAATAAATCAGGGCTGAAATTTCCAAATAATTAATTTTCATCTCATAAAACTGCCATTCAAAGTTTCCTCTCCGTTCATTTCAAAGGAATGTTCTCTTGTCCCCAAAGCTATTTTGGATTTATTTTTGCTTCAGCACCACAGTCAAGCATATTTTCTGCAAGTATTGCCCATTCTTTCCCCAGTTTCAATTCTTCTCTGCTTCTGCCATTCAAATCAGGTATGAATTCTGAGATATATTTAAGGGGAGAGGAAATTATATTTGACTTATGCATTAAAGAAAAGGCAAATAGCCACATGCACAAACACAATTTCTATGCAGTTAGAATTTCTCAGTGTATTATTCCATTTTTACCCCACTCCCTCCTTTGATGAATATAGGGGCTTAAATTTATTCTTACAACAATTGGTTGAGGCCAATTCTATGGAAGGACAAAATCTAGTCTTCCCACATTCAGTTTCAAACTGCATTCACTGCATCATAGGCAATGTAAAATATCCCAAATAATTTGGAGTTTATCATGCGTCCCACCTCTTGTGTATGCAACATGTCCCTTTCTATGAAATCTTCATAATTTTTTAGATTTTCTTCCACCTTAGGAGTGTCTTGCTATCAGTATTGTGTATACAATATGTCCCTTTCTACGAAACCTGCACAATTCTTCATATATTATATCACAGAGAAGGAGTTCTTTTCTCACCTTTCCCCCCTAAAGACTGCATAGTTGGTTCTGTTATGATCAAAAGTGATGCCACATCATTTCCAATTTCAGTTTCAGCAACTTTTTTCAGGTTTGTGAGTGTTTGTGTGTGAGAGAGAGTGTCATGTGGGACTTGGGAGGTAAAATCTTTGAGGTTTGTTAATGTTTTGAGTTCTTTTGCAGCTGTTTGAGATTTTAAAAAATCACTACTCTTCTGGAGACATTATAAAATATTTTGAAAATATATTGAATGTATCCCAAGAGCTGCTGCTAAGAAGTAAAAGAAAGTTGCACAGATTCCAGGATCAGTGTGTTGCAAAAAAAAAAAACTCAATATTTTTTCTTGAACGGATTGTATGTCTGTTTGTACTCCTTAGTAATACTCTTTGGTAAAAATGCTTTGGAAAACTTTCACAGTGTAGCACTGGTAATTACACCTGGGTAGTTGTCTATTTTTCCTCTTGACTCTGAAGATTCTTCCTTTTCTCCAAAGTTATATACATTTTCAGAAGAAAGTAGTGCCAAATCCTATAATTTAGTAAAGAACGCTTACTGCACATGCCTATCCACTTTCGAGCTTGCCATATATACCATGAAAGTCCACGGTGGCAGTGAGGAAGATAACACTTCAAATATCTTTCTGAGCCAATTAATTTTAGTAGACCCATCTGTTCAATTGAGTAAAGTAAAGACTATTCTGAATGAAGTAGCACTCCCTAATGGATTAGACACACTGTTCAGAGCACTCCTGGTTCTACCACTATTGCCTTAGGAATCGTTAGGCTTTTTATCACTGTGGGAAACATGCCATTGTAACAACCATTTGGACAGGGATAGCCATGAAACAGTTGTCCAAACTCTTGCAGCCCACTGGATAGAATAGTCCAATGAAGTATAAAGAGGATCTACTTTTTAGAACAAGTTCACAGTTAATTATAATCGGGCTGCTGTTTGGTTACTTATAGGGACAAGTCAATCAAACCATGTGACGTCAGTGCTTGCATAAAGATTCCAAAATGTTTCTGGACTTAAGTTCAAGTGTTGATATAAACTCTGAAGGTCTGAACAGCTTGGGGTGAGATTATATAAAACAAAACATCCTCGTATGCCATTTAGGAGCCCAACGAGCTCCTCCTCTGGGTGCCCTTGTCAACTGATATGGTGAGTGGCAACCAGAGAGACTGTTTCCAGCTAAACCACTCTGTTTTATGGAGCACTCGCTCTCTCAGCAAATTATCTATTTCTGTGAATTTTTAGTTCTCTCAGTTACATTATTTCATTTCTTGATTCATTAAAACTATTTTTAAACTGCCTTTATTTGTGAAATCTTTTAGATTTTAAATATTGTACTGTGATCTAAATTTTCCAGTTTTAAAACTCTTCAATGTAAGAACTTATTTCTAATGTTATTAAAGGTGCCATAAACCTTCCCTGCTTCCTTTTAATACTGAAACAGATATACAAGACTATTTTTGGAGACCTATAGCCTTTCTAACCTGTTGTTGTCAGCCACCTTAAAAACTGTCTTCTCTACATCAGCCTATAAACGCCTTGAATTAACATAAAAACCCACCCCTCCAGGCAAGTGAGGAAGCTGGCCAAGGAAGGGCAGATCACGCTATTTCTTCCTCTGTGCATCTGCCTGGTTTCCATACATACTTAAAAGACAAAACGAAGCCCATTCCTTTTCAGCCAGTGCAAAAAATAACTGAGGGATCTAAGGAGAAACAGAGAAATGAGTCCCTCCAGGGGCAGCCTGCTGCATTTCTCTACTGGACAGGCACCTGCTTCTTAAAAGTCCATTATAGAAATGTAATACAGGTAAATACTCCTTTGTCCCTTTGCAATCAGCCAACCACATTTCTATGCTAGGAATACAGGGCTCAAAGCTTTATCCTGTACACCCAGCATAGCAAACAAGTGGACTGGAGGTGATGTGGCAAACTACTGGTTTTCTGACCTTTGAAAGAACAGATAGCAAATTAGTGATAAGAAATGCAGCAGAGTACTTATTTCCCAGGTTACTATTTTAAGGAAACTAATTTAACAGGTGAACTGCTAACAGCATCAAAAACCATTTTTAAATAAAATATAGTTTATATATAGCATGCAGAATGCAACTTTGGGGAGGTTTTCCAACATCTTATTAAATAACCTGTTATTTATATTCAACCTAGAATGCAAGTTTAAGCATAGAATAACTGCAGCAATTAAAATGTCTATTTTCCTTCAAAATCCTCCCAGGACTTTTGGTAAAGTACAGGGGGGAAAATCCCAGTTATGAAAGCTGGCAAATGAGAATCTGTCAGAGTTGGGAAGTTAGAACTAGATGCCAAATATCCTGAATTAAATCTCATCATTATGTCAATTTCATATGCATGTTCCATTAAATACAACACTTTAGGCTTTCAATTAGAAAATAGGGATGCAAGTTCTCATTCCTCTTATTCCTGACTAGCCGTCCCCTGCCATGCGTTGCTGTGGCCCACATGGGGGTTCTGGGTGGGAGGTTTGGCTCAATTTTATCATTGGTGGGGTTCAGAATGCTCTGTGATTGCAGGTGAACTATAAATCCCAGCAGCTACAACTCCCAAATGTCAATATTATATTTTCCCCAAACTCCACCAGTGTTCACATTTGGGCATATTGAGTATTCTTGTAGAGTTTGGTCCAGATCCATCATTTTTTGAGTCCACAGTGATCTCTGGATATAGGTGAACTAGAACTCCAAAACCAAAGGATACTGCCCACCAAACCCTTCCAATATTTTCTGTTGGTCATGGGAGAACTGTGTGCCAAGTTTGGTTCAATTCCATCATTGGTGGGGTTCAGAATGTTCTTTGATTGTAGGTGAACTATAAATACCAGCAACTACAACTCCCAAATGACAAAATCAATTTTTTTGAGTGAAGGACATACATTGGGTTATTAGGTGTCTTGTGTCCAAATTTGGTATCAATTCGTCCAGTGGTTTTTGAGTTCTATATATATTACATTTTTATTTACATAGATAGTGAGCAAGGCAAATAAGCCATGTGCCCATTTCTTTGTAACTTTAAAAGGTGTTTATTTGTCTCAATGAAAAGCACTGCAATTTATTGAAGAAAAGCAAACAAAGAAAATAACTTTGCACAAAATATGCGATAAATTCTGCACAAACTTGTGACTTTGACAAAGCATGCCCCTTTCTGCGTATTTTTTTCACCCTACAGTAAACGTGATAAAAACAGCTATACAATCAATGTAAACTGCAAAGGAATTTGTACAGTATTCCTATGCAGATTACAGAAAAGTTTTCAGTTCTTTTTTCTTGTTCCTATATGTCATGAACTTTTCAGGAGACACAGCTTTTCCTCAGTTCGGTTTCCTGCAGTAGCAAAAAACTGAAATTTGTCAAGAATTACTTTGTTCAAAAGATTTTTTACATCCCTATCAGAGAGTAACCTCAAGTGTGAAGTTTTGAGCCTTCTGTTGGGAATGGCTCTATGAAATAGATGCTGTATATCTACTAGAAAGGTTGAAAGGAAAACCGCTGAGTCAAGGCTCAGCTACTGCTGCTGACGGGATCACTAGCCTGCCTATTTCAGCAATCAGAGGAAGTTCTGAAATTGTAACTTTTTTATTTAGTTTGTCTGCAGTACCATGTTTAACATACTCTGACAACAAATCCAATTCGTTAAAATGTCTCTGGGTTAACTAGATCCAAGAGAGACAAGAATAGGCTTATGAATCGATCTCATTCTTCAGGCTGCTTTTACATATACACTATAATGCAGTTTGGAGGTGGATTTAAACAAAACAGTTTTGCAGTGCAATGCCTACCCAAGCACCCCAGGAACCATTTCAGGGCCCAGGCCAGTGGCCGCACTATCCAATAACAAACCCAGGAAACATTTTTTTTCCTCACCAGTACTTTGAGATGCGGTGATGTGCTAGCTATGGCAGGCAGAGGAAATGGAAACAAGGAGACAGAAAGTGAGCATCTCCATGAGAATGATGCTGTTTTCTCTCTCTACGGTGTCTGTTTACCTTTTGAACAGCTGTTAACTGTTTTCAGAAGTTTCAGGAATATTTAAATTTTGTCAGCAGAAGGGTTTTCCCTAATTCAAGCCCAACATTGCATATACTCTTTGACTGGCTCCAGCAGAACTTTTTGGCTTATTCTGGCCTTTCTGGTGAGTATTGTTAACACACTGTTTCTGGCTTAATACATCATGCAGCACACATTGTGGGTATATCTTTGGTGGACACTCTAACTTCGAGCTGGCTTCAAATTGCATTACAGTGTCTATGTAGATGCACCCTCAGTCTGAAATCCTTTGTATCTGCTGCAGAGTGTTACTACTCTAAAAAAACAAGTTACGGGAGCTAGTAATCCTATTAAGTTGTTCAATAAGGGGTTTTTAATTGCAGGAATAAAGGTGTAGCACTTCGAATCTCTCTGTGACCTCAGTGGGTGCCAAGGGAACAAGGAAGGGAACAGACTCCCTGAAAGATGTTAAATAGATTACAGAATCTGGTACCGTGCAGGAACAACTGCAGAAGAAACAGAAAACACATCTACCTTAACCTAAATTCTGGGGACACCGTAATAGTTGTTAACGAAATTGCTTCTGCAAAAAGTACATCAGAACAGATCCCACCGTCAGAAAATTGACACATGCCTAGAAATAGATTTTAGTAAAGACTTCCATGCCTGTCAACCAAAATCCCATTAGCCACTCTAGTCAGAATAATATCCAGCTGGCAATATAACCGAAAGGTGACAGACAGTGTATCCTGCACTCAAAATGAATAAATTATTCCCCAATGTCAGTGGATGTTTTAGCCACCATGAACTAGTGCAAACGTAATGTTATCTCTTTCAAGTCCACTTGTTCCATACTTGTATGAATTTCCCCCACCTTTGCTTTCATGAATGTTAACAAAAAGTTAGTATAAGATTTGCAACATTGCAATCATAGCACAAGGTGAACAGTGTTAAATAACATCTAGAGGGAACCAGGTCACATACATTACGGTATGTCGAAACACTGTCAAGGAAGGGGTCTCCTACTGCCCTGAAAGTATGTGTAGCCCCCACCCCTAAACTTTATGATTGAAATAGGGGCCACTAATAAAAAGATTTCTCAATTCCGTCTGAGAAGGAAATTCAAATGACAATAACAGACAAAGATGTAGCACATTATTTTGCATGATTAATTTCTTTTCTTCATTGTTCCCATACCCCAACATCTCATGAAAGCTACAAATTCAGATTCCAAAGGGGAAAATATCTGCAGCATATCATTGTGAAGCCAACCTAATTTTCAGCTCACACAGCTTTGGGAGGCCAAAGTAGCACATCTTGTTCTTCCAATCTGCCCAGCACTTTGCCTTACCACTCTTTCAAGTTAGAAACTGACAGGTTTACAACTTAACCCTCCCCTTAGGAAGATTTACCAAGGGCACCAAAGCACAAGATCATATTGGTTTTGTTAGAATTAAATAGAGTGAACCTCATCATTGTGTACCGGTTCATGGCCAGTCATTTCTTCCCTGCAAAGGAAAAGTGTTTTAAGGCTGACTACTTTCTCAATATTACAGTGATCATAGGTATCTGCTATATAAATGGCTTTACCTGTACAGGTATTAAATCCAACTTCTAAAAACAGTTAACAGATAATATTACATTTAGAAAATCAATTCTCTTCATTTTTGTTTACAAACCTATTTTCTTCTTTCCCTTCAACACAGATTAGTGTCATTTATAAGAATACTAACATTTTATCTCTGTTTTTCTATCTGCTTGACAATGTCTATATCAGGTTACTGTTTCATTGCCAATTTATCTTATTTATAGTTTGGATCAATGTTTTTATTAGGTGTTTTTAATTTTTATACTTCATGTTTAAATGTCCTATTATCATATGGTGAACTTATCCTATTGTATTTTACACTTAGTCATATGCTGTTTGATTTATGATTCGGTTTATGTATATAAGGCACTGAATTTTGCCATTGCTTTTTGTAAACTGCTTTGAGTCCCCCAGGGGTGAGAAAAATTGTATATAAATACTGTAAATAAAAGACAACTTGGTATTGGAATTACTATTCAAGGATCAAGAAGGCAGATGCCTCGCAGTTAAAATTCTTATTGGAAACACAAAACTATTGATATGTAATATATATGCACCAAATGGACCTAAATCATCCTTTGTTGAATTTTTGAAAAACAACCTGGAACAGGCTGAGTATGATGAACTTTTATTACTTGGAGATTTTAATGGAGTGTTGCAACCTCAATTGGATAAGATGAAAGTAAAGAAAAAGGGGGGGGAGTAGAAACAAGTACCCTACCCCAAAAAAAATTGGACTTAAAAAAAGAGCTGGACTTGGAAGATATTTGGAGGATAAGAAATGAGGAAAAGAAGGATTATACATTTTATTCTCACAGGCATCGGTCTTGGTCGAGAATTGACATGATATGGATTACAAAAAAATTAATGACAAAAGTGCAGGATGCTCTCATCCTCCCTAGAGATCTATCAGACCATTGCCCAATGGAGTTAATTATATTTCAAAGAGAGGGAGTTAGAAGATGGAGACTGAATGAAAACCTGATAAAAACAGAAGTGGATAGATCTAATTACAAAAGAATAATTCAAAATTACTTGGAAATTAATGATACGAAGCTGGCAAATGCACAAATAATATGGGATGCAATGAAAGCAGTCCTGAGAGGACATTTTATTCAACATAATTCCAAAAAGAATAGGGAAAGGAATAAAGAAATTAAAGACTTAACGAATGATATAATGAATATGGAGAAGGAATTAAAAAAGAAGCCTGAGAAGGCACAACTGGAAAAGAAACTGAAGATATTAAAACAAAAGAAGAATAATTTGGAATTAGAATTTCAAGCTAATCAAATTAAATTTTTGAAACAACAAACGTTTGAAAATGCGAATAAACCTGGAAAATGGCTAGCCAGACAAGTGCGAAAAAAAAAACAATCTAGACAAATCATGAAGATTAAAGTGGAAAATAAAATTATCTCAACAGATAAGGAAATAATGGAGGAGTTCAGGAAATATTACAAACAATTATACTCAAAAGATTGTATAGATAAAGAAGAAATAATGGCTTATATAAATAAATTTAAGTTTCAGAAAGTGGATGAGGAAACAAGGGATCAATTGAATAAAGAGATATCAGAGGAGGAAATTGAGAAGGCAATTCAAAAGATGGACCCAGACAAAGCTCCGGGTCCAGATGGATATACAGCTGGATTTTATAGAACATTTAAACAAGAATTGATACCTTTATTTAAAAAGGTATTAAATGAAGTGATGACTGAACAGAAAATTCCGGAAACTTGGACGAAGGCAGAAATAGTACTGATTCATAAAGAAGGAACCTGTGAGACGGAGATTAAAAATTACAGACCAATTTCTTTATTAAATACGGATTATAAGATTTTGGCGAACATATTGGCAGAGAGAGTAAAAAATTTCTTAAGAAACTGGATTGAAGAAGACCAAACAGGATTTCTACCAAATAGATTTATGAAGGATAACATAAGGCTAGCATTGGATCTAATAGAATATTATGAACAGAACCATCAAAAAGAATTTGCCATACTAGCCTTGGACGCAGAGAAGGCTTTTGATAACCTAAATTGGGATTTCTTTAAGATATTAATACAAGAATTGGACATGGGAGATAAATTTACTAATGCAATAAAAGCGATATATGATTTACAAAAGGCTAAACTAAGAATAAATGGTCAAACGACGGAAGAGTTTGATATACTGAAGGGACCTAGACAGGGATGTCCCCTGTCCCCACTTATATTTATAATGGCATTAGAACCATTAATGAAGGCAATAAGAAAAGACCAAATCATACAGGGATCCAAAGTTGGTAAATAAGAATACAAAATAAGAGCCTTTGCAGACGATGTACTTGGGATAATGGAAGAACCAAGTAAATATATATTAAGATGGGTGCAGAAGATAAAAGAGTTTGGGTCAGTTGCAGGATTTAAAATCAATATGTCAAAAACAAAGTTATTAATGAAAAATGTAGAAAAGAAAAAACAAGATATGATTAAAGAGCAAACAGGTAGTAAAGAAATTTAAATATTTAGGCATATGGATCACGACAAAAAATGGACAATTACTAAAGAATAACTATGAAGAAGTCTGGAAAAAATACAAAAGGACTTACAAAAGTGGATACATCTGAAGTTGTCACTTTTAGGCCGTATATCTTTGATTAAGATGAATGTACTACCGAAATTGATGTTCCTTTTTCAAAACCTCCCGATAATTAGAAGCCAAACACTTTTTATAAAATGGAAAAAAGAAATAGTGAAATTTATATGGGCCGGAGGAAGACCAAGAATAAAGTATGATAATTTGATTGATAAGAAGAATAGAGGAGGTCTGGGCCTCCCAGATTTTAAAGCATATCATGACGCATGTGCGTTGATATGGATAAAGGATTGGATACTGTTGAACAAAGAAGGCTTTTTAAATATAGAAGGAAATGACTTAAGAGTAGGATGGCATGCTTATTTATGGTATGAAAAGGAAAAGAAAGAAAAGAGTTTTGGTAATCACTTTGTGAGAGCATCCCTATTAAGAGTATGGCAAAAATATAAAAGACATTTTTATTCTAAAACACCTTTATGGGTCTCTCCTATGGAGGCAAATCAGCGAAGACTTTTAGGATGGAGAAAATGGCCAACCTACAAAGATTTGTTAAATAAAGATACAAACAATGTTAAGACTTATGAGGAATTAAAACAAAAATTTTCTAATATTACTTGGTTACATTATATGCAAATTAAAGAATATTACAATCAAGATAAAAAAAAATGGCTTCTCTTGGGAGGAAACAGCATGAGATAAAATTTTAAAATTAGAAAAGAAAGTAATATCGAATATTTATAACATATTACTTACCTGGCTGACTGAAAAAGAACAGGTTAAAAACTGTATGATAAAGTGGGCTCAAAATTTAAGAAGACCAATTCAAATGAGGGAGTGGGAACAGATGTGGAACAAAAAATTAAAATATACATACGCAATGGATTTAAAAGAAAATTGGATAAAAATGTTCCACAGATGGTATACCACACCGAAACAATTGGCTAAAATGTATAAAACAGTTTCTGATAAGTGTTGGAAATGCCTGGACAGGTTGGCTCCTTCTACCATATGTGGTGGACTTGCAAAGAAGCAGTAAAGTTTTGGAGGGTAATTCATGAAGAGACACAAAAGATTTTAAAAAGAACATTCATAAGAAAACCGGAGTATTATTTGTTAGGTTGTACAGATTTAGATCTACAACTGACGGAACAAGAGGATAAACTTTTTACATATATGACGACTGCCGCTAGAATTGTTTTTGCTAGAGAATGGAAGAAAGACTCAGTCCCACCCGTACAGGAATGGGTGGAAAAAATCAGAGAAATAAAGGACATGGATGAATTGACTTTTTTGTTGAAGAAAAATACAGGTATGATACTAAGAAGAACGAATTGGGATAATACTATTTGGCATTTGGGTTTAGAATGATCCAAATGTATTGTTCCTATTTTATATTTCAATTTACTATATAGAGTGCAATCAAGTCTTATCAAGCCTTGTTGTTTTGCTTGATACTGTGATATGGCCTAAGGGCTAATCAATACAATTACTACTACTAATAAAAGAGTATTGTTCATATCCAGATTTCTACTTTAAAACTATCCACTACATTTTATGATTAAAAAGAACAATTAAAGCATCTTGTAGGTAAGGTTCATCCTAGAGCACATACTACTTTCTCCCAACTACTAGTAGTAGTCCAGGAAAAGTGTTATTGCAGTAAAGTCTTTATTTACTTCAGTAAAATCTTGGAGATTACTTGTGTACTTATTTTTTTTTTTGCATAGTACTGTCTAGTCCACAGTATGAAGGATTTGTTTCTGATTGGGGCTTGAAGACATTTTCAATTGCTACTCCTTTCTTGATGGCACTCAGATTTATCTGTTTATCCTAAGCTGACACCAGCCATAGAAATTGTCAAAATGCCTTGGTGATGTACATTGTAGGACAAGAATTGCTGATGGTGGTGTCAGTCAGCTGCTTCTCTGGCAAGAATCTGATTTTTCTGATCACTTTACAGAGTGACTCAAGACATCCTGTCAACAAGAAAAGCCTTGGGGAAGTCCAGTTTGGGAATAGCTTCAATTGCATTTATACAATTAAGGTGGAACATTTCTAGTTATTTCATTCAATAGAGGACACATCTCAAACATGAGGAAAGACAACTGAACATTTCCAACTATTATATTCCCTGTTATTGATTTATCAGAGGGGCCACTTTGCAGCAATTGTGGCTATTTAGATAAAGAAAAACAAGGAAGGAATTAAATAAATTGAAACCTGAAAGCCAAATATAAGCCTATCTGAAAGTAGCAATCGTGTTTGACTAAGATTTAAAACAGAAATGCTGTGGGGAGAGGGAAAACAATAAAGTTAAAATCAATACTATAAAGGCATTTTCCCCAGCTAAACATCTTAAAATGCATTATCAATTCTTTTGTTTCCCAGGCATTCATGTACAGCTGTTTGAGGTTTCAAGAGCAATTATATTTGATTAAATTGTGATTTAAAAATGAAAAAGCTAACTAACACAATGGCCTATTATTTCTCCCAAATAATTTGACTTTTTGTCTTGAGTCGCTCTGTCTAAATTTCAATATGCCAAAAGCTTTTGTTTCAGTAATCTAAACATTTGAATGGAGAAAAAATGTTGACACTGGGATTTTCCAAGGCTACAGAGAGACTGTAAGAAGCATTCTGGCCAAAAATAAAGTCTAAAAGGCATCTCAAATGTGTGGTGTTTTCTAAAATCCAACTACTTCAGGTGAATGCACAGGAGGGAACTATCATGTTGACAGAGCTCAAATTACTGTCCAGCTGCAGCAATTCTCTCTGGCGAAAAGACAAACGACAATTTAAATGGAAGAGTGGATGCATAATGCATGTAACTTCTTTGGACTGCAGGTTAAGAAAACACTGCATCATTCTATTTTCAACCCACCTCCTGGCCTTCTCAAAAGCCAATAAAAAGTAACAACTAAAGTATAGTTAAAACCAGGCTTACTATTTACCACTTTCCTCAGACAGAATAACAGTTAGAGGAGTTCTTATGGGATAATCTACCCAGATCTTGAATGTAGTCAAGTATAGCAATGAATTAATGAGAACATCTTCTCTTCACCTACACACCTAAAAACATGGGGCTCAGGTAAAGGTAAAAGCATACATTCAAACTAGGCATCTATTAGTGGTTATTGCAAAAACAAGCAACTTTAGGGGTTCAAAGACCAGTTCAATGATATTTCACAAACTGTCAAAAAAGCAAAACCCATTTCCAAACTCTGGGAATTTGTATCTTGTTTAAGAAACAACCAATTGAAAAGACAAGTTGGATTCCTGAAGGCTTTCTGGAAAACAGCCCAGAAAACTCTGAGAAGTCTGAAGAAAACTGAGGAGCAAACAGGTACAGCTGCAGATCTTTTGTGGTGCTTTTCCCTTCCTGGTCCTTATGAAAGAAATACTGTGAAGATGACAAATAAATAGGCCCTTTGCAACATAAAAAGGAGGAAATATGGTTGCGCATACTGTGGCTCTAAATTCATTTCTTCAGATGCAGTGCTGAATTGTCTTAAGCCCTCAAGTATAACGCATATTTATACACTGGTGAAAGCGAGGAGGAGTTGAGTAGCTGAGGAGCCTTATAACCAAGGTGAAAGAAGAAAGTACAAAAGCTGGGTTGCAGTTAAACATAAAAAACCCAAGATTATGGCAACCAGACTGATTAATAACTGGCAAATAGAAGGAGAAAACATGGAGGCAGTGACAGGCTTCATATTTCTAGTCATGAAGATTACTGCAGACGCAGACTGCAGCCAGAAATCGGAAGAAGTTTACTTCTTGAGAGGAGAGCAATGACCAATCCTGATAAAATAGTTAAGAGTAGAGATGTCACACTGGCAACAAAAATCTGCATAGTTAAAGCAATGGCATTCCCCGTAGTAACCTATGAATGTGAGAGCTGGACCATAAGGAAGGCTGAGCGAGGGGACTCAAGGCGGATTCCAAACACAAAAGGCAAACATTCAATTCCCGGGGGGGGGGGGGGACTTTCAGGGCTTATTAAAGACTAACTAACAGATCAGTCGTTGGCCATGCTTTGTTCCTAAGGTCCTAATTAGGGATGAACATTTTTCAGAAAGTTGGACATCATGAAGACTTTTAAGGTTTGTTTTCCCTGAAAAAAAATATTTTTTTGGTAAAATGCAACATTTTATAGATGAAAAGTCAGTTTGTTGCTTAGATTTTTTAATTATTATTTGGTAATGTCTTTGATTCTTTTTTCTTTATTTCTAGGTGTTCCTCTCATTTCTTCTTTATTGTATAAAAAGGTATGTATATGCTTTACTGGAATCCCAAAAGATTCTCAGTTTTACACTTCTATTTAACCATATGAAAATCTTGTCTTAAACATTTATTCATCATTCTAACAGAAGCTATTAGATGACACAAGCCAAAAAGAGATTGTTGGTGTCTCGGGTTTTAGACTGATTCAGAAAATTGCAAAATGACCAACTGTTTCTATTTATATATGTTTATTTAGAATATTTATACCCCAATTGTTGCCACAAAAGTTCTCAAAGCAGCATACAAGATGCTATTTGACGGTTTCCTGATCTCAGGTGTTGTGATACTACTGGGAATATTAGGAGGGGAAGAAAGACTACTTGTGAGCAAGACTCCGATGAGGAGCAACAGAGAAAGTGGATCCGGGAAATACTTTTTAAGTAAGGTCCGTTAGAACATAAGTACACAACAAACGTTTATTTCAAAAAAGTAAATTTATTTTCACATTGAAGAATAAGTGTTTTGAGCCTTTTTGGTTTGTTTTTGGACTCTCTTGATTGTCAACCAATAAACTTTACTTTTACTAAATACTGGTCTGGGGCTTTAAGGGACCTGTCTTGCAACATTGGGGTTACAGTCTAAATAAGACAGGGCACAAAAGGATGGGGAATTGTACTGCAGGATACTAAATCCATTAGATACAGTCAGACCTCCATATTCATTGATGCTACATCCATGGACTGAACCATTCAAGGCTTGAAAATGCTCCTCCTGCTCCCCATTCCCAAAATGAGTTCTGATTTTGCTGTTTCATATAAACTATACCCTTTGACTATGCCATTGTGCAGTAACCGATTTTGGTATCCTGGAAACAAACCCCAAATGGATACCAAGAGCCCACTGTACTACTGACTCTTCTCTCCCTGTGATTCTTCTCCTACACACTTGTTTCACAGCATAACTCAAACTTTACATTCTGACAAGTACAAAAAGAAAATGACATAAATGTCTGAAATGCAGAATTAAAAGGAATGCTTTTATAATGTAGATGGACGAATGTTTTTATGTACAGTGGAGACACACTGTCAATCATTGATGCAGCTGTAAAATTCTACATTGCTAAATAGTTGTGTTAGATCTTCCATAAATTGTCAAGATGCAATGTTTTCTCTTATTCCCTGATCTGCACACATCCATGTCTATCATATTTTATTTTCAAGTGCTATGATAGAGTGCCCATCCTGATGACAAGCCACAAAAACAACATTGCACTTGCCTCCCATCTATAGAACACAAATTATCTTTCCTACCATATAAATCAGAGATGCCTGTTTACATTGTAGTTTAAATAATTGACAAATGGAAAAATTATTAGCCAGTGTAATAGAGCTAGGTAAGCTACAGAATCTAATCCAGGCTGTCTATGAAAGGAGTAAAAAGCAGACATATAAACAGTACACACAGGTTTATGTCCAGAAACAGTCATACTCAGCTGCTGCTGAAATCAGTAGAACTTAAACCATGGCTGAGGTAATGTAAGTATTTGCCTGTGGCTTGCTTACATGTGTTTTGACACCCAGGCCTCTATCTGGACACAAATTACAATAGATTCTTAGTTAATCAGAACTCAATAAACCAAAATTCTCAAGCAAATAGCAATAAAAAACCACAAAAATAATACCTGAAATTTGAAAAGCTGTTTTTGCAACATAAAACTGTGTTACATTAGGATACATTTGTCTTATTTGCTTTTAATTACTATATTTAAATATAACTATTAAGTCAAATACATAATGTATTATATAGTTTGGGGTATAGAATTAGCCCGATTTTTAATAGTAACACTGAAGCAACCAAAAACTACATTTATCTAGCATTTACCTAATCCCCATGGGTGCCAGTTAACTGTGAGTATATTGTATTTGGAAGGATATTGTTCTAAGACAACTGAATCTCCATGCATTGTTTCATGGATGACCCAAGTACTGGTACACAGAAGAGTGATAACACGTATAAGACAAGCTTACATTGCTACTCTGTTGAAAGTTAATATGTGAAATAACACCAGCAAATATGCAACTTGAACCAATGCAAGGTGCACAGTGGACTCTTTCCTTGATGCACTCTATGTACTTGGTATACAGAGATTATATGCATGTAGGATATAATGAAGAGGTAGAATACCAGATTAATATGGGGCAACATAATTTTGATTTTGACTACATTTTAACTAGAGTGGATCCAATGAATCACTTGTTGAATTGTGAGTCAACACTTACATAAAATCAAATGACTTAATGGCTTAATTCTGGTTGGAAATATGAAGAAGATTCAGCACATTCTGTCACAAAAATATTGACACAATAAGCTCAAGATCTGAAATGGACAACTTCAACAATGGATCTTCTAACTATTCCTGACAAAACTGTGCAAATTTGAAAGCTCAATAGACACAATTTTAAAAGTTATGTACAGAATTGGTTGGGGGGAAAACAAAACTGAACACGTCTAATCAACATATCTCATAATGTCTCTATTCAACAAAACTTTTTAATGGTTTGGGTTCAGGTTTCTGAAGGGGCATGTTATCTACAGTTCCCTATTAAGATATCAATATTTATATCAAGCATGTGATGCCATAATCTACTCCACAACTGTGAACTACTCTTTCCCACAGACTCACCAAAGCCTGAAATTTTTTCAAATCTCTGTAAAATGTTCCATTTAGTCTGACATAGTGTAACTAACATGGAGGTTCATTTTTAAAAGAATTGGTTTTATTCATTCCAACTTATTATTTTTAATGTTTTTTTACATGCTAGTGTATTTACAATACCTATGGAATAAAACACTTTATAAATATAGTATAAGGAACTTATTTGCTTAGTGCACTTCTCTTACACATTTTGTAACATGAATTGTTTTTGCTAAATACCAAAAGCTTTACTTTAATAAAAGCTGAAATTTCCTGTACTGGAAATTCTGGGATTATGAATCCAATGGCCTATGGATTCAAATCCATAGGCCATTCGCCTATCATCCAAATTGGTTGAATCCAATGGCCTATCATCCAAACTGGATATGTCATGCATGTGCATGTCACTTACCTGGATATAAGTCATGTATGTGCATGTCATTTACAAATCCTTTAAGGATAAGAAGCTTTATCGATCAATCTGTTATTGTTTATTTAGATAAACATCAGGTTTTTAAGCAGAGTGTGGATCGCCAGGTATTTGGGGCAACTATAAGAGTACATTTGCCATTATGCTAAGGGGTTGGCCTATGTAACCACTAAGACCAATTTCCTGGATATAGTTATCTTTAGGAATTTACCTCAGATTATTTATCTTAATATAGCCAAGCTGATGAAAGACACTGTAAAACCTTTAGGGAGCTGGGCAAGATTAAAGCTGAATCTGTAAAACAATATAATCATGATGAAAATGAATATTATACCTAGAATTGTTTATGTCATATGCAGAATTTTCCTACTTATATCTTGCATGTATTTTCAAAAGCTAAATGATTGCTTTGAAAGGGGGCTCAGCTCCACTGGCTGCCAGTCTGTTACCAGGCACAATTCAAAGTGCTGGTTATGACATTTAAAGCCCCAAACAGTTCAGGTCCAGGCTATTTGGATGACCACATCCCCTTCCACAAAGGAGAGGCCCTTCTCTCAGTTCCACCTCCATCTCAAGCTCTGTTGTTGGGAATGAGAGAGAGGACCTTCCTTCTTGGTGGATATGCCTCAACTCTGGAACTCCCTGCCCAGGGAAGCCCCCTCCCTGCTGTCCTTCTGGTGGCAGGCTAAAACCTTTTTATGTAAGCAGGCATTTAACTATGAAGGTGTTGAAGATCTAGACAGGGGAAGCTATAGTTTTTAACTTTGAATATGTTTTGACAGTTTTTAATTGAATTTTTTTGAATGCTGTTTGTGTTTAATTTTGTTTTAATGTTTGTATATTTGTATATTTTAAATTGTATACTAATACTTTTATGTCAAGCTGCTTTGAGTCCCCTTTGGCGAGATAAGGCAAAGTATAAATAAATATAATAATAAAAAATCATAATAATCTCTCAATTTAAGTCCATCATAAAGAACCTTAAACTTGAAAGAAGAAGAGCCTTGAAGTTGGTCAACCACAGTAAGCATCTACCCACAACATTGGGAAGGTACGCAGTTGAACTGGTTAATGTTCTGCTGAGATGTAATGCATTTATATTTTGATCAGTCATTAAAATTGGATTCCTGTTTTCCTGTTGCTGGAATTCATGTGGATACGTGAAACTCTAGATACTAATGGACCCTATTGAAAAGAAGGACTTCCAGGCCAAGGATTTCATAGAATTGTGCTGAAGGATCTGGAACAGGCATGGGCAAGCTTTGCCCTCCAGGTGTTTTGGGCTTCAACTCCGACAATTCTTAACAGCCAGTAAACTGGCTGGGATTTCTGGGAGTTGAAGTTCAAAACACCCAGAAGGCCAAAGTTTGCCCATCCCTGATCTAGAAAATGCCTAGAGAGGATGTATTTTGGTCAGATGTGGATAAATGGAACTGTGGATACAGGTCCCAGTATTGTATTTTCAAATAATGTTTCCATACAACACAATCACTAAGGAAATTTGTGTTCTCTTTTATCTTCCCTCTTTTTTAGTAATGCCTAAGTGAGAACTGTATAGATGCTATATTAACACATCAAGCCTACCATAATAGGGAGTTCCTGCTATTTATTTAACTGAAATTGTTGAGATAGCTTTCAGTAAACAGAAGAAAATGTGAGGTGGGTTCTTTGTTTATATAGCCCTCCCTTTTCTGTGTACAATAAAAATGGAAGGAATAGGAATTCCCCAGTCATCAAGAAAATAGATTGTTTCATTAAAATGCATATTAGAGGATGATCCCCCCCCCCCTACATAAACCTGGCATCCTACTACTAGTAAAAGCAATATAATTTTCTATTACTATTTTGTTCATAATTTATAATAGGTTTCATTTTTAGCACTGAAACGTATTATAATCCTCTCATATTGTTCATTTAATAATGAAGAAAAGGGGAGAACAGCAGGTTCCTCATAACTCTACCGTCTTTATCTCTCCTGTTATGTGCAAAGAAATCTCCCATGTAGAAAGGACCTATAACTTTCCCATCTCAAGCTGACAGAAATAGAAAACACAAAGTAACTCTGCTTCATCACATATGAAACCAACAGGTTTTTTTTTATATTGGTAACAACTTTCCTTCCATTAAAGTAAAAACAGAGTAAACACCAATGTTTCCAACATTTTGATTCAGGATATGAACTTTGTAATGTTCCTCTCCATTTTGCAGCAAGCTTTACAGCTTCATCTTTCTTCTCCCGCTGGCATTGTAATACAAAATAGGAGATCTTCTCTATCTCTCCTCCATCTCCAATTACCTGGCTGTGACTGCTGCAGTGGAAGACAGGGAAAGAGCTCTCTCCATTCTATTCGCTGCATAATGTACTTGGGATGTTAGCATATTGCGCTGTTGGTGGGCAGGAGGGGAGAAACTTCCCTCTCTGTCTTTAGCAGGAGAAGCACACCATCTAGGTAAGGAAGGCTAAGCAACTGGAGACTTGAAGCTGTGATAGCAATGATCTTGGAGGGGTTGGAGGTAGAGTCTTGGGATTTAGACTCTATCATGCTCCTAGGGATATCATCAGAAATATACTGGGCATAAAATGGGTGTCACACTGTTCAGAACTATTTTCTGGCTTGTATGGGGAATGATTAGAAAGCCCAATCAGAAACTAAAATTGATATAGCCATCCATAACTAAAAATATGTTAACGTTAGTCTTCTAAACTTTGTTTCCCTTTATTACCAACTCATACTGGTTTATCCTATCCCCCCCCCCACACACACACACAACCCCCTTTTAAAAATAAACATGGCCAATCAGCACAATTGCTCTCCGGGCGGTTCTGAAGCACTACAAGGACTTTAGGATATTTAGCCATTGTAAAGCTACAGAAACTAAAAACAAAATATCATGCAGTTTCAGTTTAGATTATCTTCTAATACATTAGGCACAACAAATTCCTCTGTGTTGCATAGTAAGGGGGCATATTTTTAATGCCAAAAGTAAGAGAAATATGCAGAATTAGTACAGATATGAAACAACAGATTTTATGTCTCTTGTACTGAATTCATTGGGGGGGGGGGGGTGTTCTGATTCCAATAGCTTTATGTATAACAGGGAAGCATGATGGAGAAGTATTAGCATTATAGCAGACTTTCAATTAACCAAAATTCTCAAGCAACTATTAAAAATAACTAAAGCTGAATATTACATTCACAAAGCCATTTATACAAAACAGCAAAACTGTGTTACACTAAGTTAAGTTTGTCTTTATTTGTCGTTATTTGCTCTTGAATACTGTATTTCAAAATTAATACAGTGTTTATGTTATGGTGTGGTATAGTATGGAGTATAGTATTAGGTAGGCTTATTTTTAATAATAACTCCCAAGCAACCAGAAACCACATTTATTATTGAGGGATAGTGTCATGTACTTACCTTCATTATGTAGTCCAGTGGTTCTCAACTTGTGGGTCCCCAGATGCTTTGGCCTTCAACTCCCAGAAATCATAACAGCTGATAAACTGGCTGAGATTTCTGAGAATTGTAGGCCAAAACACTTGGGGACCCGCAGGTTGAGAACCACTGATCTAGTCTATCGTGGTTCAAACTGACAGGAAAAAGTAAAGACATTTATTAAGCCTAGGTTGTATGCACTCAAGAATGGGGCAAGGCAAGGGAAGGACAGTAAACTTCTCAAGAGTAAAATCAAGTCACTTTAGTTGTTTTTTTTTCTATGAATAAATTATCATAAGCATCTGAGTGTATCAGAGCCATGCTCTCGGTTCTACAATGAAAATGAACTGCAGAATTTAAACCTAACAATTTTTTGTACTTGAACTCCATTAGCTGGATATGTGAGAGATTGAACTGGGGATTAATGAACATAAGCACCCAAACCTGTTGACTAGTCTGCACTAATCTGGTGAACCAACTCAGAAACTTCTTTTTCCCATCTACTTTTCACCAATTTGAATGCATGTTCTCTTCATTCTGATGCAATCATAAATATGGTGTAGTCCCCAAAATAATTGTAAGAACAAGTGTTCCATTTGGCATGAAGCTGACATTGAATGCCATCTTTCAAAAGTCAGTATGTCCTTGCATATCTGCAATATGGGTTATGCGTTAAAGTGAAATCCAATCTAGATTTTTTTCCTGTGCTCCAAAATATCAAAGTAATATAAAGGAAATAATGTTATTATAAGTGTTATAAGTGTTATCATTATTAAAATGATACTGGCTCTTCAAGCAACATGATTATATATGCACTGTGCCTCTCTCTTCTTTAAAATGCAATTACGAAGATTTTTTTATTATTTCTAACTAACAATGACTTGCTCTCTTCAAGCCACAGAGGGGACACTGATGCCTCCAGGCAAGAACACTCAGAAAGGGCAAAGTGGTTTAATTATAAGTACCTCCAGAAACCTTCTAATCACTTGTTATAAATTACTGAAATAATGTAGCCTTCCCCATCAAGAGCTGCAATGCATCAGATGCCCCACACTTTGCAGTGCAAATTGTTATTAAATACCATGTGAACAGAGTTTATTTCAGCACTACTGAAGCTCCCAACAGACAGTTAGAGCAATCTAGGCTACATACTTAGACTTCTCATGTTTGGATAGCGCAAACTTGCATTAAAGTACTGTACAAAGGTTAGCATTTTTTTTAAAGTCAGTGAAAGCCGAACCAGACGGAACATCAGGATCAGGCAAGAAGCAAACAATTACTAGTACACTGAGTGACATTACAACAAAACCACTTATTTATGCCATACATATCAGTACAGAAGGAAGCACACACAGTTAGAAACATATGTCAGGAAACTGGATTTGAATCCAAGTCATAAACAAGTGAAGGGAAGGACATATTACCAGAACAAATGAGATCACAACAGCATTAAGCAGGCATTGTCTGTGTTCAATCTTGGTTTAGCATACAAACAAAACACAAGAACCTATAAGAATACCAACAATAGTCTGTTCACTGGATGCATATTATTATTTCTGTCCCTGAATGGCAAAAGTAGGATGTTGTCTTCTCATTAAAGAACGGCAGTGCCAAGCATCAGATGAAATTTAGACAGAGATGCCCCAAGATAGCTAGAGTTGCAGTACTAGGAGCCTGGGCACAGGACAAACTATGTAAAGTGAGTTTCTGGGGGACAGATACAGGTTGAAAAGCTGAAATCTTAAATGCTTATGACCAGAAGTGTTCTGTATTTCAGGTGCCCCCCCCCCCCCCCCCCAGATTTTGGAATACTTGCATAGACATAAAGCTTACAGTTGGAAGCAGAGCCTAAATATGATAGTTTCATATCCAGAATTTTAAACACAATAATTTTTCAGTTCTTGTGGGTTTTTTCGGGCTAGGTGTGAATCTTTTCAACTGACCACCTTGATTAGCATACAATGGGCTGACAGTGCCTGGAGCAAACTCTTCTTGAAAGGTGATTAGATGTCCCTGCCTGTTTTTCTCTCTGCTGTTTTAATTTTAGAGTTTTTTAATACTGGTAGCCAGATTTTGTTCATTTTCATGGTTTCTTCCTTTCTGTTGAAATTGTTCACATGTTTGTGGATTTCAATGGCTTCTCTGTGTAGTCTGACATTTTAAAATGCTGGACCACTCTCACAACCACCATGTCAGACTACACAGGCAGGGACATCTAATCACCTTTCAAGAAGAGTTTGCTCCAGGCACTGTCAGCCCATTGTATGCTAATCAAGGTGGTCAGTTGAAAAGATTCACACCTAGCCCAACTTACAAAAGCCTTTTGTCTCACCCTGGTCATTCCACAGATATATAAACCCCTTTTTCCCAGCTCCAGCAGACCTCTGAAGATGCTTGCCATAGATGCAGGCGAAACGTCAGGAGAAATGCCTCTAGAACATGGCCATATAGCCCGAAAAAACCCACAAGAACTGAGTGATTCCGGCCATGAAAGCCTTCGACAATACATTGAACAATAATTTTTAATAATTCTGTGTATGAAACAAAGTTTGTGTACCATCCAAACACAAAGGCGTTACTATTTCAGCAATCCAGGTGAACAATTTTGGAACATTTTAAATTTTGGAATTCCAGACAAAAGGATTCTCAACTCGCAATGCTTTCTTTCAAGAAACCATGAGTTCAGCACTAGGAAAAGCACCTTTTTGAAGCATTTGTCCTCAACTCTTAACGGACTGCTTAATCATATTTTTACAAACAAAACCAGGCCATCTCTCTCTATACACTTCACCAATATACTTTCTTCTAAGTGTACATATGCCCTTATGATATTTAGTTTTGTACATACTGATACCAACCACAGTTGATATTAATGATTTGCAAAATCTACTTGTAATTCTCATTCATGAAAGAATCATGGCTAGTGTTAACCATGGTGGGCAAAGGTGCTCATGTCATACCAAAACATGCTTACACCAAGCTCATAGCCAGAAATTTTGAATTGGAGACATTTGAATTCAAGGAGGAAAACCAACATCATTAAATGAAAAGAGGGGAGCCAGCAGTATTTTCAGATGGCTGACCTATACTCTCTTCCCCATCAATATGTGTCAGGGGGACATACATGTTTTAGGTAGAAGAGAGCAATTCTTCCCAAAATTCCACTGTTGTGTCTACATTGGATCTGTTAACAAAATGTTTTAACAAAAAGGGAAAAGATCTATAGAAGAGAATGTTTCACTTATTACTACATTTATTAAAGCTCTAACTATCAGCCTTCATGTTTACTCAAAGTGGCAATAAAGAATGTCAAAATAAATTCAAAAGAATGTGCAAATGAAAGTAATTACACCGACTTTCCATTTTATAGAAGCAATCATCTCTTTTATGGAACATGATAATCATACATGGAAGCGAGTCATAATTTCACAGAAAAACATCAACAGAAAATTTCAACATGCATATACCTATTTAGCAACTGCCCTACCCCTCCCCTGGACATAAACAGTATTTTTAACTAAGGAAGAGTTCAAATGTAATTTGCCTTCACTCTGTTTACTGACACTTGGATGCAAGTTCTGGCCCAGTTCTTGTACACTGGACTGACATCATTAGGATGTAATCCTACACTTTCTTACCAGGGAGTAAGCCAATGGTTCTCAACCTGGGGTCTCCAGATGTTTTTGGCCTACAACTCCCAGAAATCCCAGCCAGTTTACCAGCTGTTAGGATTTCTGGGAGTTGAAGGCCAAAAACATCTGGGGACTCCAGGTTGAGAACCACTGGAGTAAGCCATAGTGAAGTAAATAGGATGCAGATGAATGTTAGGCAGCTTTTACTCAGTATGCCATTTGGTCTGCTGAACTGTTCAGTGACATTTTCTTAGGTTCACACATGGAAGACAGAAGTTTTAGTGCATACCAATGGTAAGATACTTTTAAAGTGTCTCTTACTTTCACAGCAGTTGAGACACAAGGAAATAAGAACTTTCTGTTTTCTGACTTTGAAGGTTATATAGGCAGGCATGGGGGTGGATTAGGCATTAGGTCGCTAGTGCTCGAATCCTACAGAAATTGATTGCATTATTGACTGACTGATTAATTTGGAAAGCAATTCTGATAAGGCTGGAGAAAACTCTTTCAAATGCAAACCCAATGTCTGATATTTAATTTTCTGCAAACGTCAGGGACATCCTGATAAAACATTTCTTATTAAAATGACAGAATGATTTTTCCTAGCACTGAATTTAGCCTAGTGAAATATAAATACTCATACCTGTGATAATATTTAAAGCACTATTGTCACAGCTTTACTTTGGTTTGCAAATAGCAAGCAGGCTATAAATTACTGCCATTACTCAAAAATTATAAGAAAACAGTACTTGGTTAAAGGGACCAGTAAAACAAATTTCCACAAGCAGAAGCAAGACAACAATTTAAAGGCCTAGGTCTTTGGGTTAATTTGATAATCTCTTTTTATTAAATTACATTTTCATCTAAACAATCAATAACCCTGCTAGATAAGTTTTTTTTTTTTTGCTTTATCCAATGCAGCATCCACATTCAGTTATTAGATATTTTAATGAAAATAAACCATGTTTACAACAGTTTAATAAGTCTCAGTGCGTATGTTAATATTAAAATAATGATGGTATTAGTTGCAATATAATGATGCAGCAATAGCAATAGCAAAAAAACAAACAAACAAACAAAAACAGATGAACCTTGATCTGAGCCATGGAAACCCAGATCCTATAGGGCAGTGTTTCTCAACCTGGGGGTCGGGACCTTTCGGGGGGTCATGAGAGGGTGTCAGAGGGGTTGCCAAAGACCATCAGAAAACACAGTATTTTCTACTGGTCATGGAGGTTCTATGTGGGAAGTTTGGCCCAATTTGGTCATTGGTGGGGTTCAGGATGCTCTTTGGTTGTAGGTGAACTATAAATCCCAGCCACTACAACTCCAAAATGCCAAGATCTATTTTCCCCAAACTCCACCAGTGTTCATATTTGGGCATATTGAGTATCCATGTCAAGTTTGGTCCAGATCCATCATTATTTGAGTACACAGTGCTCTCTGGTTGTAGGTGAACTACAACTCCAAAATTCAAGGTCAATGCCCACCCACAAAACCCTTCCAGTATTTTCTGTTGGTCATGGGAATTCTGTGTGCCAAGTTCGGTTCAACTCCATCCTTGGGTGGAGTTCAGAATCCTCTTTGCTTGTAGGAGAACTTTAAATCCCAGGAATTACAACTCCAAAATGACAAAATGCACCACCACCACCACCACCACCACCACCCCCCCCCCGAACCCACCAGTATTCAAATTTGGATATAGTGGGTATTTGTCCAGTGAATTTGGTCCAGTGAATGAAGATACATCCTGCATATCAGATATTTACATTACAATTCATAACAGTAGCAAAAATTACAGTTATGAAGTAGCAGCGAAAGTAATGTTATGGTTGGGGGTCACCACCACATGAGGAACTGTATTAAGGGGTCACGGCATTAGGAAGGTTGAGAAACACTGCTATAGGGGAATCTGTCCATAACAACTGCTTTTCCTGGATAATGTTTCAACATTTTAAAATGTTAAACAACTGAATTTCCCACTTCATAAAAGGTATACTTCTAACCTACCATAACTACAATCGTTACTAATTGTTAGTACCAACTGAATCAATAGACAGACACCGAATAGCAACATGCACAAAGATCCACATATCTACACATATACTCAAATGTAGTGGAATTCAAGGCAACCTGAAAATGTCATATTTGCTTTCTGTTGATAATATAAAAAGGAGGATTATCTATTTATTAATATATTATCCAATTTTCTGTTTGGATTGCCATGTTACTCTCCTGCTGCAAGTTAAAGAGAAAGAAGTTGTTTAGAAACGTGCAAGACACAGGGCAAACAAACATAGTGGCTTCCCATCAACACTAACTTGTAGAGATAATATTTTTGGAATTTCTTAGCAAGACGTCTATGGAAGTGGTTTTCCATTGACTTCCTTTAAGGCTGGGAAAGTGGGATTTTCCAAAGTCAGTCAATGCATTTCCATGATGGAGAAAAGATTCACATCTTTGTATCTCAAGGTCTTAGTCCAACATCCTCACCAATAGATTACATGGCCTCACAAAAGAAACACACAATCAACTGAAATAAGTACTTTTAGACCTGTTAATCATCACTAGTAGAAAAAAATATCATTTTCTGAGAGATTACCATCTTTCTACATGCCTCAATTATTTATTTTTTTGTAGATGATAATCATTTAGGGGTCTCACTGCTCAATCCTACTGATCACTCTATATATCATTAAAAAAAAGCAAGTCTCTAAAATAACTGGAACTCAAGATGGTTAGGGCAAAGTAAGCATCCTGAGTTGATCCCAGAAGACCACAGAAAGCTGAGTATGAAGCCTGAAATAC
Organism: Anolis sagrei; assembly: GCF_037176765.1. NCBI lineage: Eukaryota > Metazoa > Chordata > Lepidosauria > Squamata > Anolidae > Anolis > Anolis sagrei. The sequence goes on along the minus strand of NC_090022.1, from coordinate 130,554,981 downwards.
CAGTTTAAAGAACTGAAAAATGCCAATAAAAATAAGATTAGTTTCACATTTGGTATTTTTCTAATAATCCAATTATACTGGTAAATCAAAACTTAATGAGGCTGACCAAGAGAAAAAGGATACATCAATTATACCTTGCCATCCCTGCTGAATGATCTAATTTTCTCAACAGACTGATATATTAACTCAGATTTTGGAGTGTTTTTTCAACAGAAAGTTTTCAATGTATACAAAGGTATAAAAAAGCAATCTCGGAATAACTGAACTGAATCTTATCAAATACTCAAAGAAGGTGAAAATTATCAAAAATTCAAGCTAGACATGATATTTTCTCCTTACCAATACCTTTTTAACACAATACCTTTTTTAACAAAGAAGAAATAAAAATTAGCTGAAGAATGAACATATAAAAGCACCTCTTTGTTATGATATAGCACAGAATACAAAAGAAGAAGTCCCAGATGAGAGCAAAAGAAACCATTTGATCAGAAAATCAAAATTGATGTCAAAACATTTGAGGCACACTGTGCTTTAAATACAAAGCACAACTTACTTTTGTGATGTTTTTTAAAAAGGCTAATAAATGTGTTCTCCTCTCAGATGACAAATGTCAATTTATGCAACACTTTTATGCAATCAAATTCCTGACTGGTGATTCCTTTCATTTATTTCCTTTAGGTGAAACACTGTAGAAGCAGATCAGGGGACTCCAGATGACAGAGGAAATCAGTGAACTACATCAAGATCAGCAGCACTACATAAGGATTTCCATGTCCAGATCACAGATTGAAATGAAAAGGGAAGAAAGCATGTCAATGACAATTTGCAGACTTCCCTTGGTACTGACTGTGAACTGTTTCAGATGTGTTATACAGTTACACAAGGAAATTAGGAGTTACTGACTAAAATACAGTCATGTTGGGTCAGCCTTTTATGCCCACAAATTCTGTATCCAAGGATTCAACCATCCACGGCTTGAATTTAAAAACAAAAAAATCCCAAAATCAAACTCTTCTTTTACCATTTTATAAATATCATCCATTATAAGTAGCTCTATAATGCAACTGCAGCAACTATGGATTTTAGCATTCATTGCAGTTCCTGGAACTAAACCATAGTGGGTAAAAAGTGACCACTGTATAAGCAATGGTAGCAGTTCACTTTCTTTCAATTCCATAATTCTCTGAATACAATGATGTTACATTTCTCTCCCCATCTGCAAAGTCCCAGCAAGCTCAATCCAAAACAAATCCAATTTGCATTACAAATTCATACATTTGTGAGCAGGAGGGAGGGGGGATTACATCCCATCATACTCCCTAAAGCCTAAAGCTTTAATTTAATAAAAGAAAATGATTCCAAACTTCAAATCTGTGAGGAGATATGACAATACAGAAAAAGAGTGTTTGTTTTTTTTCCAAACTGAAAGATAGATGGACGGACGGACGGACAGACAGACAGGCAGCTTTAGATAGTATAGGGAAAGGCTGTCATCCTTCTGGTGTTTGTTTTGCTGTCTGTGTTCTTGTTCGGGAGATTTCACCTCACTTTCTGTGAGAATTGGATTTTTAAAAATCAGGCTTGTTGTGAAAGCAAGGATTGGTGATAAAGCTTCAGTGGAGACACGTTTTCCCCATGATAACTCTTTCAGAGTGTATTTTCCTTCCAAGGGGTAGATTTCTCTCACTTCTTGTTGCCTCACCCCCGTTCTTAACTAAGATACGTTTTAAAGTTGGATGTTTGTAACACAGGGACTGCCTGTATAGAGGGTTCTTCTTCTTTTCTTCTTCTTCTTTTTCGTTTTTCTTTTTGCTATGGAGACATATCTCATCACCTGCAGAAGTCTCTTTGCCATTTGGAGAACAGCCTAGATATCTTGGTTTATCTTATTCCATGTCTGAACCAGCTGTGAAATTCCTAATATACTGTCTGAACATATTTTTCTCCCCCTGAGACTCCCTCTCTTCCCTTCTTAACACACTTTTTGCAACATACTTTTGCCAATGATAACATTGTGTTTTCTAGACAACAGGATATTTTACAAACCATTTGGGGCTAACTGTCTACACAATCATGGATTACATTCAATATTCTACTAGCAAAGTTTCTGGAATCCTCTTCCATTTTTCTTGCCTTGCATTCTCCTGTTTTGCCTGACAACAAACTCCAAAGGGAGTTTCTTCAGCATGTGAAATTGCAGTGGAGAGGTCTTTCAATCTCATATGTTTATTAAGAACAATTTTATATACCATACAACTACACCTAGGGATACTAAGACAGAAAAATCTAAAACTACATAAAATTAGGAAAAATACAAACAATCACACAAAAAGAAACAGGGAGAAAAAGAAAATAAGTTCCAACACTCCTACCAACAGTTAAATATGATCTCTTACTTTCTCTACTGCAAAATATCTTCTACTATTTATTTAATCCTACTAATCTTCAAATCCCACTGTTGATCATTTCCCCTCATGTTTCCAGTCTTTCATAAAACAATTCACTGACTCTTCTCTAATTATAGTGGTTAATTTATCAATTTCAGCAAGTTCACAGAATTTCATTAACCATCCCTCTTATGTTGGCATTATCACATCCTTCAATTTCTGCACATATATCATATTTGAAAAAATCAATCTTGAAGCTTGCTCTATGCAAAAACAACGAGGCAAGAAAATGAGCTACAGCACATATTACAGAAGGAGGCATCACATTTCTAAATATTTCCCAACACTAACCCAGAACCTACTGAGGCACAACATTTACCCAGCACCCAGTTGTGTAAACTGTTATGGTAAAATTGAAAGTAATCAAATTTACGTAAGTATAAAGTACAAACCTCCATATCTGCAAGGATTCCTTCCCAGACTTTGTGTGGATAAATGAGACTATAGATAAAGCTTATTAAAGTGCAGGACTTCTGACCCAGGGTTATCTTAGAGTCGCACCTATAAAATGTCATATTTTGCCACATGTGGATAAATGCAACCACAAATATTGGTCCAGTGGATATGGAGGTCATACTGTATATCAAAGTTGCAATTTACATGTGATACGACTTACATCAGCCTGAATGCAACATCTCAAATGGCTCCAGAACTGTATATTTTGAAATAAACAGCAAAGGAATGCTCTAGTTTCAGTGAGGTCAAGGCCCAAGGTCAGAATGAAACTTGCAACACAGGAACTCCAAGAAAGCTCACTGACTCACTCTTAACAAAGTACCTGAAGTGGTAGGCTTTGAGGCAGATGCCTGTTAAAGCACTCCCATCTATTCCATTCAATCTGAAGGGAAACAAACAGGAACTCCAGCTGAAGGATTGCTCTCCAGGATACTGAAATCCATTCCATGTTTTCTGGGGTATTCTGAGATGCTCACCATGGTGCTAGTACTTCTTCCAATTAGTGGCTTGTTCCACAGCACTTTAGTTGTCATCATAGGCCAATAATACACAGACAAGAATCCAGAGATGCTCTATATCAGGCATGGGCAAACTGGCTATTATGAATTGTGGGAGCTGGAGTCCAAAACACATGGAGGGCTGAAGTTTGCCCATGCCTGCTCTATATATTGCTAGACTGCAACCACCAGCAAACCCAGCCATCACAATTAATGGTGAGAAATGCTTGGAGATGCAAGCCAGCATCATAAGGAGGGCATGTTATTCCCACTCCTGTAATAATAGAATCTCGAATAAAGTTGGACAGATGGAGGGGTACCAAAGAGAGCCCATGCTAATAAGACAGCAATAATGTGTAATCAGGAATTGTTTCCATTCAAACAGCTACTGAGTGGTTATTGTTAAAAAAAAATCCTAACTTTGAACTCATTTTTCTGTTTTGGGGAATAATAATAATAATTATTATTATTATTACATTTATTTATACCCCGCTTTATCTCCCCAAATGGAAAACACAGAACAATGCTTATTGTCTGCACTTATGAGACAGCATAATTCTACCATGTTTTTCATGACAGCCTTTATAGTACATGAACCTGTTACAATGCTCTGGAAAAGATGTAAAATAAGTATCCCTATAAAAATAAATTATATTGAACAGATTATTTGTGGGGATTTATTATAGAAATACGGGCATTCATGTATATATTTGCATTACCTTCTTAAATGTTTCCTTCACTTAAATGCTCTGCCAATCCAGACCAAATTAATTTTAGGCATCAAAATTAAATTTCTCACTGTCACATCCCCATCAGTAAACAATGCCAAACATTATCTTCACTTCTAACAGTAACTCATAACTTCTACCAAAATGAGATAATCCATTGTCTCATAATAAAAATAAATGTATGGAAGCTGGTTTAGTCATTGCTCTTCCTTAAAACTTTCCCTTCTTGCAGTCACAATATGGAATTATCAATGTTCAAGCAACTTTCATTCATATTTTCATGTGTTTATGTAATTAGTGGTTCCTAACAGCTCCCAATAAGTCTCATTATTCTCACTGTATAATTTCATAGGGTTGAAATAAATAGTTAATAGAGCACAGAAAGAGAAATAAATCTTAGTAGAAAATGTTCTACATTAGCCAATTTAATACTGCGCCATCTGACTAGAGAGCCTATTATGAATTCTGATGCAGAAACAGCAATTACAGTGCAGCCCTAAAACGTGCTGTAATTGCCAGTTTAGGAATAACATGCACAGATAGACATTATATTATTAATACTTATGGGTAACACCACAGCATGCCAAGAAGAGGCTGAATGTGGAACTAAGCTTTGGATGTAGTAATGTAGTGGTTGAGCTATGGGAAAGGCGTTGAATGAATTGCACTTCAAAAGAACACTAACTATATTAAGTTCAGGTTCATTTATGAAGTTCAATTATCCTTCAATTCTACCAATACAGGTAGTAATCATCTTGTGCTTTATAGCTCCTTGTGTGCTTAAGTGAGATGTGAGGCTAACCAAATTATAGAGTTAACATTTAGAGGCCAGAGGGATGAGACAAGCAAAAAAAAACTACTTGTTATATCTTCCCATCATCTCACATTACAGTTTAAATTAATCTACATTTGCAAGGAATAAACCGCATTTCGTTTTCTGTATGACTGTGAATTCTCTTTAGATCACCCACTCAGAGACTGAAAAGCCAGAGGGAAATATTGCTTAAATGAGTTAAAGCTAATTATCCAAGGGAGTAAGAATTAAGAGGAATAATAGAAGTAAATGCTTTGGATTCCCCTCTCCTCCACAGTGTGCACACAGAACATGATTACAGAACAGGAACAAGGAGGAAGCCTAGGTATAGGTGTATACTATGCATACTCAGATATAAGTCCAGAAAGCATAGTAAAAAATTGACCTAAAACCTGGACTGACTTATCCATGGGTCAATGTGAGTACTATACCTTATCTGTCATCAAAAAAGGAGCCATCCCCTTCTCTGAGTGGCAAAAGAAAGAGCTCTGTCTATCCTGAGAGAACCTAAAAGAAGCACCAGATCTTCTACTTTCTCTGCCATGGATGTCTGAGTAGGAAAATGGCAGAAGGAACAGCTTTTTAGCATTTCCCCTCAGAGGATTACCAGGAAATATCAGTGTTTCTGTTAGGTGTTTTCCTGGAATGCACTAAACTCTTGCCTTTAGTCATGCTACTCAGAGAGGGGTATAGTTGCTTTTTTAAAATAAAAAATACTGTACTTTAATTGTTATTTTAAAAGGATCCACCTCTGTCTCTGAGTGTTGGGAAGATCTTTTTGACTGCCTGTATGAGAAAATGGTACCAGCTATGTTTTTCCCTTTTCTGAATTGCTCTCAACTTATCCATAGGTCATACCAAAATCCATAATTTGGCCCCAAACCAGTTTTTGGCATATACATGGGGCTGACTTGTTTACAACATTCCAGAATTGAAAACGTATTAATTGTATCACAAGAAACTGGGGAAATGGTAAAACGTGGCCATGACAGAATGCTTACACACTGATAGTGGTTTGAAAGTAAAATAACTTGTTTGTAAATATAAAAATATAGGTTAGTGATCTATCTGTACCCGTCTGCCTCCATATTCCAACAGCTTGCAATCAATATATTGCATCTTACATAACTGCACAACTGGATTTGTTTCATATTTATTAACCAAGTATCTGACGGGAATTTGGACCTGAGCAAGTCATATCTCAATGCTAGTACAATCTTCATATGGATTTAGTCCTGAAAGATTAAGCAAATTGTGGGTGAATAGAGAGCAAATTGTAAGCAAGCATAATATGTGACAATTCTTTCCTTGATCACAGAGCACACTGATTGAGACTGAAGCCTTAACTTCCAATATCCTGGCTTTATGGAGCATGTTATAAGATAATAAGAGAGAGACTAAACCTTAGCCTTAAACTGAAACATTTTTTTTCCATCACTGAATTTCAATAGCCCTTAAAAACACTTTTTTTGCACATTCTTACCTTAGAACCAAAATATCAGAAAATGCTGCATTGACAATATCATAAGTATATATATGATACATGGAATAATATATACGTAGATTAAAGCAATTGTGATTTCATTACAAAGTGCCCGTTTAACATTTTAAAGCTATGTATTTCAGCAAATAATAAATGCAATAAGAAAGTTTGCTAATTAGAAACACCAAAAGCACAAACATTATATTGTGATAATTATTTTATTTAGTGTGTCCTCTTTTGAGTTATCCAGAAAGCTTTTTTTGTGCTGAGTTATGATTAAAAGGATAGGGTCTAGAGCTGTTTATCGGAGCAACTCTTCCTTCTAGGGAAGGAATGAAGCAAATCTGTAGCAAATCATGGTTAGCCTGTGTGTGTGTGTGTGTGTGTGTGTGTGCGTGCGCGCGCGCCTTCACATTGCCTGTTGATTTATTCATTTCTCATAGGGTTTTCTTAGGCAAAAAATACTCAGAGGTGGTTTGCCAGTTCCTTTCTCTGAAATACAGCCTCTAGCATCTGATATTCATTGGCAGCCTCTCAACCAAGTACTAACCAGGGCTGCTTAGCTTCCGAAATCAGACACAATTCAGTGCCTTTAATGTATTAAGCCTTTATTATACTATAAACCAGGCCTACACAACAAAGGGCTTCCCTGTGGCCTGCAGTTCGGTCTGGTTGGCCTTTTGCATGCCTGTCTTTGGGGTCAGGCAGGTATGCCAAGGGCCAATTGGCAAAAGGGAAGCCCAGCCTCCTCACCAGCCTCATGGTGAAAGTTCTGTATTTCAGCAGGGCTTCCTCTTCCCCAGTTGGCCCTTTTGCTGCATGTCTTCCTGTCAGGCAGGGAGGGAGGAGCGGCCCACAGACTTCTAAAAATATATTGGTCCTTTACAAGAGTCAAATTGTGCAGACCTACTATATACCTTCCTAAACATTAAACATCTGATGGGAAGAATCAAGTCCCTTACAAATGTTTTAGACTGGGGGTTCAGTAAAATGTTCTTTGCATAACCTTTGCTGTGTATCTTCTAGTACCGACCATTTTAATTTTTAACCTAAAGTATATTTATTTATTTACTTACTTACTTTATTTCTATACCGCTTTTCTCAGCCCTCAGGCGACTCAAAGCGGTGAACAACATCAGTATAAAATATCACAAAACAAGTATAGGGCAATTAAAAACAATTATCACATAAATTATTAACATCAGTATAACAATCATTAGCACCTCAACAGTAAAATCAGAATCCAGTCTCGTCATCCATTATTCCGTATTCCCATGTTCAATGACACTGTTTAATCAAATGCTTGTTCGAACAGCTAGGTCTTCACTTTCCTCCGAAACGCCAGCAGGGAGGGGGCCAATCTGATATCTGCAGGCAGCCCGTTCCACAGCCGAGGGGCCACCACTGAGAAGGCCCTGTCTCTCGTCCCTAACAAGCGCGCCTGTGATGCAGGCGGGACAGAGAGCAGGGCCTCCCCAGATGATCTTAGTGTCCTAGTCGGTTCATAGGAGGAGATGCGTTCAGAGAAGTAAGTAGGGCCAGAACCGTTTAGGGCTTTATAGGCTAAAGCCAGCACTTTGAATTGTGCCCGGTAGCAAACTGGTAGCCAGTGGAGCTGGCGCAACAGAGAGTAGTATGTTCCCTGAGTGCCGCTCCTGTTAGCAACCTGGCTGCCGAACGCTGGACCATTTGAAGCTTCCGAGCAGTCTTCAAAGGCAACCCCACGTAGAGAGCATTGCAGTAGTCTATGCAGGATGTAACCAGAGCGTGGACTACCGTGGCTAAGTCAGACTTCCCAAGGTACGGGCGCAGCTGGCGCACAAGTTTTAACTGTGCAAATGCTCCCCTGGTCACTGCTGAAACCTGGGGTTCCAGGCTCAGCAACGAGTCCAAGATCACATCCAAGCTGCGAACCTGCGTCTTCAGGGAGAGTGTGACCCCGTCCAACACAGGCTGTAACCCTATACCCTGTTCAGCCTTACGACTGACCAGGAGTACCTCTGTCTTGTCTGGATTCAATTTCAATTTGTTAGCCCTCATCCAGACTGTCACAGCGGCCAAGCACCGGTTCAGGACCTGAACAGCCTCCTTAGTAGCAGGTGGAAAGGAGTGACAGAGTTGGACATCATCCGCGTACAGATGACACCACACCCCGAAACTCCGGAAGATCTCCCCCAGCGGCTTCATGTAGATGTTAAACAACATGGGAGACAATATTGATCCCTGTGAAACCCCACAAGACAATGGTTGTGGGGCAGAACAGGTGTCCTCCAGCAACACCTTGAGATCGACCCTCTAGGAAGGACTGGAGCCACTGCAGAACAGTGCCTCCAAGACCCATTCCCGCGAGGCGTCCCAGAAGGATACCGTGGTCGACGGTATCGAAGGCCGCTGAGAGGTCCAGCAGAACTAACAGGGACACACTCCCCCTGTCTAGCTCCCGGCGCAGATCATCAACTAAGGCGACCAAGACTGTTTCAGTTCCATGTCCCGGCCTAAAGCCAGACTGTGCCGAATCCAGATAATCCGTGTCGTCCAAGAATACCTGGAGTTGTGAAGCCACCACACGTTCCAGGACTTTGCCCAAAAAGGGGAGATTGGAAACTGACTGGTAGTTGACGAATTGAGTGGGGTCCAATGATGGTTTTTTCAACAGCGGTTTTATTATAGCTTGTTTTAAGCTCGCTGGAATGCTGCCTTCCCGAAGGGAGGCATTAACCACCACCTTTACCCACTCGGCCAATCCCCCTCTGGCTTCCTTCAAAAGCCAGGATGGGCAGGGGTCTAGGATGCATGTGGTAGGCCTCATTCCTCCAAGTATCTTGTCCACATCCTCGGGTTTCACCAATTGAAATGAATCCATTAAAACCGGACAAGCAGAAGTTCCAGCTACATCCTCAGAGACTGCCGTTAATGTGGTATCCAGACCAGAATGGATCAAAGCGACTTTGTCTGCAAAGAACTGAGCAAAAGCTTCACAGAGGGGTGCCGAGTTGTCGGGGCTCCCATCCTGAGTGATGGAATTTAAAAGGCCTCTGACATACTTTTTGTGGCTGAAGGAAGCTTCAAAGTGAATTGAGGGTGTAAAGAATGGATGTTTGAATGTATATAGAAGAGCAGAAGAAACAGGCCTGAAGGAAAACCAACATGGAGTTCATGCAAGTCATGATATGGGTTGGAGTTGGCAGTCGGAGTGAGAAGCCAGTAAGGCATAGTTGAACAACAACGGACAATAAGGTGTGTGACCGAGCATGTAAGGAGCGTAAGGAGTGTAAGGAGTGTGCAGGTGTACCCCATAAGTCATATGACCTGGAATGAGGATGTCCTGAACTGGAACGGACTTGAAAGGACAGAACAGCATGATTATTAAAAAGAAGAAAAATGGATTTTAGCCTATAAATGCAGGGTACCCCAAGAACATGCACGCTTCCTGATCCGTGGCAATGGGAACGTCCACACCTTCTCAGAGGAAAGCTGATCATCTTCGTCTGGAGAAGGCCTGTGTGTGTGAATATGGGTGAATGTGTGTGTGCATGAGAGCTCTCTCTTGATGTGATTCTGATATGATTCCGCAATGACTGAATTTCAATAAATGTTACATGAATAGTGTTACAACCAAATTTGACTCTAAAGTGTCTCAAAGGTCTAAACTACCTTACTATTCCTTGAACACTTTGCACAAAAGAACAGGAACCTCTTTGGGTTCATAACAGGGGCCAAACCAAAGCACTCTTCATTGCTGAGAATGCCTCTGTGCTCAATGCAGACACAGAGAAATTCTCAGCAGTAACTAATGACAGCAACTGAAGTCAACTAAAAACAATCACAGAAATCTCAGAAAGAGGGAGGAAAGGAAAGGAGACAGAGGAGGGAGCAAGAAGACTAGTCCCAGATTGGGGAAAACTAAAGTGGCCAGGAGAAAATAGGATGAATGCAGAAGGAAATTGGTTGAACACCAGAATAGACCAAGGAAGTAGGGATTAACAAAATGGGCTTCATATCCTGAGCTTCAGCCTCAGCTTCTGCTTCTATTCAGGTTCTTTGGCAGGTTACCTGTCTTTTAGCAATGCCATTAATACACACTGTAAAATGCCTCACCTAATTCTGCCACAATATGAAAAGTTTTCTTTTAAAACATTGTTTATTTTTAGTAAGCTAGACACAAATTTAGTTCTAACGTACAGGGGAAACGTTTTTGCAATTTCTTGATTTTCAATTATAGTCAATGTGAAGAGTGGATTCCTCTAGAAACTGGTATATTCACACCACGACAGATTCAAAATGAAAACAAACTTGGGTTTAACAGGATATGGTAACATATTTTTAAAAGGGAGTGAATGCGTAAAATATCTTTAACCTGAATAATATTTACCAGGTGAGTTTTGAAATGCAACACATCTGAAAAACTCTTCAAGCACATCACACAAACCATGTTGGTTCAATAGGTATTATTGTTCTAAGCAAAACACATTTCAATCTTACAATAATAGGACTTTTTAGCCACTCATCTCAAGTATAAAAGGCTCCGTCACTCTGTTTTACATTACCTGGGACTAAATCCCACTGAACTCAATTTATTTTGGAGAAAAAGAGAACATGTGCTGGTAGAAAAAAACCCCAAAGAGAATAGCTCTACATATTTAGTTACATAGTACACTGGTTACCTAAGCTCATTTAGGACAAAAGCCAGTCTCCAAAGGTCCATTATCCAGATGATCCCAGATCTCTCCCCGCCCCCAGGTTTCAAAAATAGCTTTTTGAGTCTTAAAAGGAACAACTGTAAACTGCACAAGTAGCTCCATGTGCCCAAGGAAACATCAGCCATGAACCGAGTTAAAGACTTGCCTTGGGGGCTAAAGAGGCTTTTCTGAGATGACTCTGTCGACGAATGAAACGTTAGTCTAACAATTTAAGACTTACTGAAATAATTTTGACTACTCAACATTTCATCAATTTTTCCAAGTCCTTACTGTCTTATTTTAATGTATGGATAATTACCATACATTGCACCATCGTGTTAGTTTTCATTATCTCACTGCTTTAATTTGTTCTTTCAAAGAATGTTAAGAACTTTCTTCCTCAACATGATATAATCAAACTGAGGATTTATACTGCCCTAATTTGTTTAGACTCTCTTCATAAAAATGAATACCATAGAATCATAGAGTTGGAAGAGACCTCATGGACCAACCAGTCCAACCCCCTGCCAAGAAGCAGGAATATTGCATTCAAAGCACCCCTGACAGATGGTCATCTAGCCTCTGTTTCAAAACCTCCAAAGAAGGAGCCTCCACCACACTTGGGCAGAGAGTTCCACTGCTGAACAGCTCTCACAGTCAGGAAGTTCTTCCTCATGTTCAGATGGAATCTCCTCTCTTGTAGTTTGAAGCCATTACTCTGCGTCCTAGTCTCCAGGGAAGCAGAAAACAAGCTTGCTCCCTTCCTCCCTGTGACTTCCTCTCACATATTTATACATGACTATCCTATCTCCTCTCACCCTTCTCTTCTTCAGGCTAAACATGCCCAGTTCCTTAAGCCACTCCTCATAGAGCTTGTTCTCCAGACCCTTGATCATTTTAGTCGCCCTCCTCTAGACACATTCCAGCTTGTCAACATCTCTCTTCAATTGTGGAGCCCAGAATTGGACACAATATTCCAGGTGTGGTCTAACCAAGGCGGAATAGAGGGGTAGCATTACTTTCCTAGATCTAGACACTATGCTCCTATTGATGCAGGCAAAAATCCCATTGGCTTTTTTTTGACGCCACATCACATTGTTGTTGTCCACAAGGACTCCAAGAACTTTTTCACACATACTGCTCTCGAGCCAGGCGTCTCCCATTCTGTATCTTTGCATCGCCTACGCTTCCTATCAAGAAAGGGGTAAAATCATAGAGTTCTTATTGGTGTCATCTACTTAGAAGAAAATGAAGATACACTTACAAAATATATTTCATTCATTTTATTTTACTCCCCAAGGCAGCTTATAATGTTAATAAAAACAATTTCAACTTTAAAACTTGATAATCCAAAACACAATTAAACAAACATCACATTGAAATGCTGTGTGTATATATGTATATATGTATGTGTGTATGTGTGTGTATATATGTGTGTGTGTATATATATATAATTATAAAAACATAACCATAAATTTAAAAATACTGCATACACACACACACACACCCTATAAAATGCCTCCTGCCACCAAACAGCTTTTAAAAGCATGTTTGAATAAAAAGTTTTTGTCTATCCACAAAAAAGAGAGAAAAGGGAAGCAATGTAGCCTCCCATGAAAAGGAATTTCAGAAGGTTAGAGCAACCACTGAAAAGGCTTTCTCTCATGTCACCAACGAACCAGAAGATGAAGTCTTTACCACGGAGATCTGAAAACTCTGGAAGGTTTTTATAGGGAGGTACAATTCGTTCAAACAGCTTAGACATAAGCCACAAATTTGAGACTAGTATCACACATCCCCAAAATGATACAATCCTTTTCTTAACAACTATCCAGTATTTTTCTCTACCACCTTTTCATGACATAGTATAACATATCAATATAGAAGTAATTTTGTTTCATTCATGTTTGTAAAAAGGTTATCATATTCTAAGGCAACAAGGGCTTTTTTGGGGTTTTTTTCTGGCAATGCTACACTCCATTTCTCCCTTTCTACTTGCAATCAGCAAAATAATTTCTCAGAGCCTCAGATAGTAAAGATAGTAAATATTTTCCCTGTTTTATTGTAGTAGGGGAAAAAACCAAACCACATTCCTATCTTGCTAATCTATAGCTCCAAAGAAGCCACAGAACCTTTAAGGCTGTATCATAAAATGCTGTAACAGGATTTTAAGTACACACCAGGACACAACTTTAAAATCTTCTTAGTCAGTAGACTGCATAATTGCCATACAGCTGTGTCATTTTATCCTTCCTCCTTTATTTTTCTATTTTAGGAGCTCTTTAAAGTTTCAGACTACACGTGGCTCCCCGTTTCCTAAACTCATCAGTATTCTAGGTTCAAGTCAGGCTGGAAGCTCGCAGCCTGATGTAAAGATGTAACTCAGAAGGGAATTATTTTTACCTCTGTAGACTGCCAGATGAACTCCTGCCACTAAGGAACACTACCTCACACTGGAATGTGCACACTTTTGCAACATTCATAAAACTGCACCTTTAGAACCCTAAATTAGCAGTCGCTACAATCTGACAAACAGACTAATCGTAAAAAAGGGGGCACACAATATAGCTGAAACACAATATTTGAGAATAAAGTTTAAAAATTCCAGAAATGAAATGAGAATTACTATCCAAAAGTAGGATGATGGTAACAGTTATATATCATTGAAGTATAACTGAAAAAATTGAGTAAAAGGAAAATTGCATATTATGAGCTATTTGTGTGTGTGTGTGTGTGTCAGAAACGCCTTGAGAAACTGCAAGTCACTTCTGTTGTGAGAGAATTGGCCATCTGCAAGGACATTGCCCGGGGTTGCCCGGATGTTTTACCATCCTTGTGGGAGGCTTCTCTCATGTCCCCGCATGGGGAGCACGAGATGACAGAGGGAGCTCATCTATGGTCTCCCAGGATTCGAACCTCCGACAGTAAAGAAATTTGATTTCTGCTTTGAACTGGGTTATCTAAGTCCACACTGCCATATAATCTAGTTCAATGTGTATTTTATAGAGCTGTGTGGAAGGGGCCTTAGCGAGCTAAAGTAGACATGAATTGAATGTTTTCTCTATCACATGTAGTTTTTGTGATGAGGCTAATCGACTAATTAAGGCATTTATGCACTGATATCAATATAATCCAATTGATTTCAGTGTGTAAATGCATTAATTATTCAATTAAAGGACGGAGTCTGCCTGATGTCGCTGGGGAGGGAGTTCCACAGCCAAGGAGCCACCACAGAAAAGTCCCTGTCTATCATCCCCACCAAACGTGCTTGCAAAGAAGGTGGGACCAAGAGCTGGGCCTCCCCAGTTCTAGTAGGCTCATAGGAGAAGATGCATTCGGACACATAAATAAAATTATATCTGATGAAAAATACTTGTTGGCTTGTGTTACATAAATATGATGTGAAATGTGCAGACTTCACAGTAGTCTGCTGTAATGTACAATTCATCATATTTTTAAAAATTGACGTGATGAGGAAAAATAAAGACTTATTTAAAATCAGCATAAAATTGATTTAAACTGTGCTACTCTCAGTTCTAATGATTACAAAGAATGATTTTGTTGGCTTGTGTAATGAGTCTTTAGTCAGCAAATCTAAGAAGAAATGAAGTGACATTAAAAGAGAAGTCAAATGTAACGAAAGCAGTAAAAGGAAATAGTGTAAAGTCAAACTAAATCATATGCGTAAAACTTCGTGGGAAACCCATCAATATAAACATAATCCGAGTTTATGAATCAACTACAGAGGCAGAAGAAAAAAATTGAAAGATTCTGTATTAGAGTCCAGGAGGAAATTGATGACACAACAAAACAGTTTGTTGGCTTTTTTGTTTGTTTGTTTGTTTTTGTGTGTGTGTTTATCATCGGTGATTGCAATGCAAAAGCAGGAAAGAAAGCAGAATCAAAGATTGTAGGAGATGGATGGATGGTAGGTTCATTCAAAGAAAAACCATTTAAACATGAAACAAGAATGGAATGGAATCAGAATGGAAGCTGTACTCAGAGCATAGGAGAAACAAATTGCCAGGAACAGGTAGCAGACCAACATAGATGCTACAAGCTACATAAACAGAATATACTCTAGTTCTAATCTGCCTACAAATATAGGAAACAAAACTTCGAAGGCATAGGAAATGAATGCAGTCACCAGAGGTCCACTGCATTAATTTTCCATGCCTTCAAATCGATGTTCAATATTCTGCAAAAAAGACTTCTACCATACAAAGTTACACTGGATCACACTATAGCACAGATTATAGCAAAGTCTTTTGATTGTGTAGTTCATGAAAAACTACGAACAGTACTTAGAGAAGCAATTGTGCCAAAATATTGGATTGAACTGATGTATAATCTATACTTTGAACTAGAGGCTCCCATCAGGACAGAATACAGAGAGATTGAATGGTTTCCAATTAGCAAGAGGCTTGGGCAAATCTGTTTAACTTGTATGCTGTACACATCATATTGTAAGAAAGATAGAGTTGGACAATGGAAATTTAAAAACAAAGAAATAACTTCAACAATATAAGATATGGAAGTGACACCTTACTACTAGTTGAAAATAGCAAAGATTTGAAACGATTACTGAAAAAGGTCAAAGAATAAAGTGCAAAGGCACATCTACAGCTGAACATTGAAGAAACAAAATAATGACCATAGATGAGCCATAAAATCAAAGGCTTTGCTAGAGTCTATAACTTTAAAGTAGATAATGAAATAATTGAAATACTTCAAGATTTCCTGTACCTTGGCTCAACTCATTATTCAGAATAGAGATTGCAATAAAAAGGAAGAAAACTAGGACGTGGAAGGGCAGCTATGAAAGAACTTGAGAAAATCCTCAAGTGAATTTAAAAGATTGTATTGTCCATGCCTCTGTATTTCCAGCTTCTATGTCTTCTAGCGAAAGATGAAATATGAAGAAATGTGGTTGGAAGAAAATAAACTCCTTCGGACTGTAGTGCTGGAGAAAAGTTCTACAGATGCTGTGGACTGCTAGTAAATGGGTCTGGAACAAGTAAATGGGTCTGGACTGCAAGTAAATGGGTCCTGGAACAGATCAGGCCTCAACTCTCCTTTGGCGCCAAGATGGCTAAACTGAGACTGTCATACTTTGAACATATCATGGCAAGCCATGACTCACTCAAAACGACAATAATGTTGGGAAAGAGAAAAAGCAGCAAAGAAACAAGAAGTGTATTACAGATGGATACAATCAAAGAGGCCACGGCCTTGAGTCTGCAAGACTTGAGCTGGGCTGTTGATGACAAGGTGACTTAGGAGGTCTCTCATTCATAGAGTCACCATAAGATGAAGTCTGACAGGAATTAGTCTTAGCACACTTTCTGGGAATAAGCCCTTAATATTCAGTGATACTTGTTTCTGAATAAAAATATACAGGCTGTAACACCAACTTGGGATTTCACATGACACCAGAAATATATATATATATATATATATATATATATATATATATATATATCACTTCTTCTAAATTTCCCATGCTGACTCTACTAAAAGTTAGGATAATTTACACTATCTGGCTCGCATTCACATAGCTCTCCATCAGAGGAGCTCTGTGGCAAAATGTATACTTATTCCTTTGAGGAAGCCTTCTTTTATCAAAAAGATAAGGTATTTTTAAATAGGTCACCCAAAGGCAGGATAGTAATTACAGGGGGGAGGGGGGATTAATCAGGTTTAAACAGCAAAAGTGTTCAGCCCCTTCATGAAGTCTTTCTGACATTAGGTCTTCCTGCAAATTCTAATTATGACAAAATACAATAAAGAGTGCTAAGCCACACACAAACTGCATATTCTTATGGTTGAAAATATTCCCTGGATATCAATCACCACCCTGACAACAAGAAATCATGAATTATAATGAAGCAATTTACTACAAAGATACAGAGAAGTAATTAATACCAAAATTCTAAAATCCTTAACCCACGAACCTTTTCATTTTACAACAGCGCTGGGCATCTTTGGCAGGTCATTTTTGCCTTCTCTCAACTTCACAGCTACCTGTGAGGCCTGATATGAAATGACCAATTGTCCCTCAGAGAGGTAGAAAATTAGCTTTTGAAGTAGCAAAAGTAGGAAAGATTGCCTATTATTTCCAGGAAAAAATGCTATGATAACACTGTCTGCCTTTTAGGTTGCTACTTATCTATTTTCTTTTTTTTCCTTTTCCTTTTTTTTTTTTTTTGCCCTGCAATAGACTAACAGCTGTTCCTCCTAAAGTTGTCCTCAGAATGATTTTTGATATCCACAGAAGTTGAGTGCCACTCCATGCCATTATCCAATAACTATGAAACAAGATGCATCAATTACTAAAATATTAATTTAACAACTTAGAGAACAAAACTCCATAGAAAACTAAGATATGTCAAAATAACTGGAATCATTGAAGATGGGTGGGCAGGGGTAATTTAAAAGACAGTGGTTTTACCATCTTTATTCTCACTCCCCTTTGTTGGCGTGAGACTGAGGGAGGGCTTACAGTAAACATTTAGTTAAGCACATCAAGGACGATTTCTAGCTTATCAATTCCAAACACACTTAGAAGTATTATAATTACCTGGAGACAACTTCCAAATGGTGTGATGCCTTACCGGCCTGATATAATCTCGTTGATTTAGAATTTTTAAAAAATTCTTTCCATTAGTCTCTGTTAAACCTTATTGACTATTTGATTGCTTGGACCTCAGATTGAACTTCCTCCAAGGGGAAAAGCGAGAAAAATTGATTTGCTTTAGTTTATTCACCATCACTTTAATTCTCATAGGGAAGAGTGGGGAAAGGCATATATATGCTGGAAGCTCTGGGTTGGCCAGATCTCCTGCCTTTGCCCAAGGGCTTAGGATGCATAATCTTCTAGACAGCAGTAAAAATGAATTAATAAAAATGGAATAATAAATATTAAATTGATACCTGTGTATTTCATAATTAGCTCAGCTCTTATGCAACATGCCTATAAAAAATTTCAAAATCACAGGACTGCAATGACTCAGCTACTTGTTCACTTGTAAGATACAAATGAATCGGTATCAGTTACTACTGTGATGTTTGCACTGTAAACAGTACTATGGTTAACTTCAAGATCTCTTCCATGTAAGGAATTAGTGTTTTCCAAGGTATTCAAATTTTGGAGGAAAGGGATGAGAACTAAAACTAATAGGATTTAGCCTTTGTTTATGTTTTGTAAAGAAGCAGACAAAACGTATCTCATTTAATCTGTGTTGTTTTTCTGAGTTCCCTTGCTGCTCCAAAAACAAACAAGGAAGCAGTTAACAGTTACAAACATAGATGTTTGTTATTGGCCTTGCATTTACATATGCATGGAAACCTACATTTTAACTAACGAATGAAAAAATTGATAAAGTATTCTTAGCTCACCACTTTTTGATGGAAGAACAAATTATGGCTGGGGATTAGAGGATGAACAGAGTGAGAAATCAAAAGGAAATCAAAACCGAGGAGGGAAAGGAGTTTATATAACCAAAGGCCACAAGGAAAGGACCAGAGCCACATCGTCTACTTGCAAGATGTTTATAAACATGCACTTTAAAGACAAGTAAGAGCAAATGTGAGTGCTTTAGATGAAATAAATGAAAAATTGACAAGCAAAATATCTATTCTATCTAAAATCCCTATTGATCTAACAGCAAGAGAGAGGGGAAGAAAGAAAGCTGGAGTTTTCAAAATACTACAAGAATATTCTTGATTCGTTCTGTAATCCAGAGACACTAATAAAAAAGCTGTCTGCAGCTTGGATAGCAGTGACTTCTAGTTATACTTCCTCTGTCCTTTTAGACTTTGGCACCAACTTTCCCTTTGACCCAGTTTCTTCCACAGCAAGGTCACTTTGCCTGCAGCACTTGCCTTTCTTAGGATCATGGCAAGACCCAAAGGATTTTCCCATTAAAATGTTTTTGTAAGCTTCTTGATTTAGTTTCAAGATGACAGGTCACTGCTACAGAATGCATGAAAAACAACAATACATAAATGCCCAGCGCTTAACTCTCTTCTGATAGAATTTCTCAATACACTTTCTAGACACACTTTTTACTTTTCACAGAGCTTTCACTTTTAGTCTAAACATTCTCATATTGCTGGCAACTCAGTTCTATGTTTTGCTCAGAACACATTTCCCTTTCAGATAGATAGTCACATATGTAAAGTATATTTTCTTTTTGTGAACTACTAAAAGAGATAATTTGAAATACAATACAATCTAAAATTTAATTATACAAAGCCCTAGTTAATTCTTGGATGGGAAATCATTAATGAATACCAGGTACTGTAGGCTATATTTCAAAGGAAGGAACAGGATAAATTATCTCTGAGTATTCCTTGCCTTAAAAAACTATGAAATTCATGATGTCGTTATAAGTCGACAGGTGACTTGAAGGCATCTAGATACACAAGAGGAAAGAACTACGGTATCTGATAGTTTTCCACTATGTTTAAAAAAATTGCAGAAAAGAAATAGGAATAATTTCTATTGTTGGTAAACCCATTAAATTGGTGAGGTTTACCAACCCATTAACTTACCTTTCAATAACAGAATGAGTGGTCTGCTCTAATTGGGACTAACCAACAAGATGTTAACCACAGTCATCACCAGAACTATTCAGAGGGTAAAAAGTGGGGGTTTATACACCTATCCTTTTTTTTTTCATGTCAGCAGCAACTTGAGAAATTGCAAGTTGCTTCTGGTGTGAGAGAATTGGCCATCTGCAAAGACGTTGCCCAGGGGATGCCCGGATGTTTGATCTTTTACCAACCTTGTAGGGGACTTCTCTCATGTCCCCACATGGGGAGCTGGAGCTGACAGAGGGACCTCAACCCCCTCTCCTCGGATTCGATCTGCTGAACTGTTGGTCAGCAATCCTACCAGTACAACAGTTTAACCCACTGCACCGCCAGGGGCTCCTATCCATTGAAAGCTATCTATTCTGCAAGATAATGAAAACGCTATATATTATCACTGCATATATTATCACTAATGAAAGTGCAACATATTATTTTTCCTTATGAAGGTGAAAAAATTACTACTCTCCCAAAGGTTCTATCACCTTTTTTACTCCACCTTTCTCTTATTATATAGATACATAACTGTCATTGATCTATGCTGTCACAGTTCCATCATTCTACACCTGTCATTTCTCCTCTGTTGTTGGCACCAGTATATACTGTGCTGATCATTTTCCAGAAAAGGAAAAAAGTCTACTTCTACTTCTTCTATCTGTTCATTAATTCATCCATCACACAAAATGTAGTTGAACTACATTTTGACGACGGTTATGACGGTTGATGATGGTTATCTCATTCTGCTGGCATGCTGCAAAATACACCACTTATGTGCATACACCAGAGAAGGGACATTTTACTGTGACTCCTAGTACATGCGATGTCTGACCTCTCATGCGAAGGATAAGGATCTAAATAAAGGACTTTAGATTGGTTTAAATGAAGTAGAAACAGATGTATGTCCTATTAATAGTACCCCTGATTCAGAACTTAGCACAAGTCTTCAAAATATGTGACTGAATAGTGAGTATTAAAAAAATTTGGGAGCTCACCATTTCACAAGGGACGTTGCCTCACACTGAGAGTTTTTAATCTCATCTGTACTAAATTCAAGACATCAGCCTTGGGAGAAAGTTATTACCACAACAGCATCTGTGGCAACTCCTGGTTAAGAAAAACACCTTTTTCCAAAGCATGAATGTTGGGGTGAGGAAACATTTCCCTTGGCAGATTCCTCCTGCCTTTTCAAACAGTAATTAGCATTTGCCATAGCTTTAAAAGCAAAAACCCCACAGAAATAAGGGGAAAGCAATGGCTTAAAGAGTACCCAATAATTAGGTCATGTGTTCAATTAGCTTTCATGCTTAACTAGTTACTCTTTAGAAAATGCTCAGCCTTTGATGTACACTAGGCAGTGCACCACTTAATTAGGAAAAGAGGAGTTATGCAAGAGAGCGGAACTTCATAAACCATATCAAAGTCCACATAGATATCTAATGAGGAGTAAAACAACATCAACAGAAGGCAACACAAAAAAGGGAGGATGCAACTTTTCTGCATAGATGCTTTAAGCAAATCATGTGAATTACTTCAGATATTAAGGAAACACTGTCAAGAATGATACAATATCCATTATACCATGGCACAAGTAATAATGCAACATATCAATATGACAGAAAATGTTATAGGATCAAAATTCTGCTTAACATTTAGATAGCACATTTTACCCATGTATAGGGATTTATGCACATTGCCAGATCCTGATATTCACAATATTATTCTCATTAGGCCACTGTGGTTGGTTTTGTTGTGTGTGCTCTTTTCCATCAGCTTTTTAAACTACAAATCCATGAAATTTTTCTGCATAGATGCTTTTCTTCAGGCAAATAATGTGAATTACTTCAGATATTAAGGAAATACTGTCAAGAAGGGACCAAATATGAGTGGATACAGGCATCACTATATCCATTATACCATGGCTCAAGCAGTAATGTGACAAGTCAATATTAGAGAAAATGTTACAGGATCAAAATTCTGCTTAACATTTAGATAGTACATTTTACTCATGTTTAGGGATTTATGCACATTGCCAGATTCTGGCATTCACAATATTATTCTCATTAGGCCACTGTGGTTGGTTTTGTTGTGTGTGCTCTTTTCATCAGCTTTCTAAACTGCAGATCCACAAAAATACCACGAGAAACCACTGAGAATTATTAACGATTGGTTCACAGGGGACAATGTAAAGTGAAGTAGCAGTAATACCTAGAAAGATGCAATTTCTCATTTTCTTCAGAAATATATGTTACATATGTATTGTTGAAGGCTTTCATGGCCAGAATCACTGGGTTGCTGTAAGTTTTTCAGGCTGTATGGCCATGTTCCAGAAGCATTCTCTCCTGACCTTTCCCCTGACCTCACAATTTGGCGGACCGTGCAAAAAGAATCTGCGAACCCCACCTCCTTCAAGATGAACTGAACCACCTCAACTGGGCTCTACAGGCCAATGGATATTCCACCTCAGATATCAGAAGAGCTGCAAGACCAAGAACAAGCCACGAGAATAAAGACGATCCACCCAGAGGAAAAGTGTTCTTGCCATACATCAAGGGAATCACTGACCGCATAAGGAAGCTGATGAGGAAACACAACATACAAACTATCTACAGACCCACCAAGAAAATCCAACAAATGCTACGTTCAGCAAAGGACAAGAGGGATCCTCTCACCTCTGCAGGAGTCTACCGTGCACCATGCAGCTGTGGACAAGTCTACATAGGGACCACCAAACGCAGCATTGCCCAAACACGAATCAAGGAACATGAAAGGCACTGCAGACTACTTCAACCACAGAAATCAGCCATAGCAGAGCACCTGATGAACCAACCTGGACACAGCATTTTATTTAAGAACACAGAAATGCTGGACCACTCTCACAACCACCATGTCAGACTACACAGAGAAGCCATTGAAATACACAAGCATGTGGACAATTTCAACAGAAAGGAGGAAACCCTGAAAATGAACAAAATCTGACTACCAGTATTAAAAAAATCTCTAAAATTGCAACAGCACAACAACAGAGAGGAAGCAGCCAGGGACATCTAATTACCTCTCAACAAAAGTTTGCTCCAGGCACAGTCAGCCCATTGTATGCTAATCAAGGTGGTCAGTTAAAACATTCACACCTAGCTCCAGCAGACAGGAGTCCTTTGTCTCACCCTGGTCATTACACAGATATATAAACCCTTTTTCCTACTTCCAACAGACCTCACTACCTCTGAGGATGCTTGCCATAGATGCAGGTGAAACGTCAGGAGAGAATGCCTCTAGACCATGGCCATACAGCCCGAAAAAACCTACAACCACCCATTTGTCCTACTTGTTTTTGGATGGGAATAGGTAATGATACAGATACTAATCCAGTTATCTGTACTAGGACATCTGTCTACCATCAATTATTTGAATCTTTGCTAGGCTACTGGCCAAGTGAAACCCCACAGCTGGAATTTATTTTCACCATGTAATAGTCGCACCCCCTTTTTCTATCAAAAAAGATATAAAATGTTATGATTATGTAGCAAAATATGTTACTTGCTTTTAAAGGAAGGAAGGAAAGAAGGAAAGAAGGAAAGAAGGAAAGACGGAAAGACGGAAAGACGGAAAGAAGGAAAGACGGAAAGACGGAAAGACGGAAAGACGGAAAGACGGAAAGACGGAAAGAAGGAAAGAAGGAAAGAAGGAAAGAAGGAAGGGAGCAGGTGGCCTGCCTAAAATCTGGTTAACCAGGAAATATAGTGACCCATTCAGAGGCCTTATTTCCTGGTTCCCCACCACAACCAGAAAAAAATGAGGCATGGAATAATATGAACCAGGCCTCTTGATTACCAGTTATTCCTATAGAGAAATTGATTCAAGCAGAAAATGCCAAAGGAAAGACCTCTACCATCCTAGTTTTGCACTAACTCTAGTTAAACATACAAACCAGGTCTTCAAACTATGTAGATTTTTCTTACATCCCTCTTCTGGTTCTCTTCAATATCGGATTATTAAAATACAGACTACTTTTAATGCCTGCTTTCCTTTCTTGAACAAAACATGAAACAGCAATATTAATATCTTCTTATGGCTTTTATAAACATAGATTCATTTCTACACAAAATATACTGGTAACTGGAATCAAAGTAACTTATCTAGTACATAGATGTACACACACACTAGTAAGCCATGGTACGATGTGACAAAGCATACAGAAAAAAATATTATGCCACTGCCTACATCTCAGTTGCACATTATTTTCCCATAAAAGCATATTTTATACAGAAATGTATCAATGAAGCAGTCTTTGAAGAAAATCTTGCATGGCTTTATCCCTTTCTTCATCCCTACTCAATCTCTAATAAAACGATACGAGTTACTGGTGTGTTTGAGATGTGTAGAGAGAGATGGTTAACTGATCAAATAATTGTTCTTTTTGTTGCTCCAAATGAAATGGATCAGCTCTTTCATTCCTTGCCTTCTTGCCTTTTAATCATAAACTGCAAAAAGGAACAGGGTCTGACTTAGTTATTCAAGTCCATACAAGAACAGACCAATATAGAACATGCCTAGGTAAGAGAGCAATATTCTTTATGTTTAACCCCTCCTGGACTTGTTTGAAAGTATAAGCTTCTATCAAGAGCATTATGGCTTTAAAAATATTCTACTATTGGATACCCCTATTTTTTTCTCTATTTTTCCAACTCCTTCAAATCTACATTTGGTTAATATCAAAACCAACTAAAGTGATCTAAGTGCATATAACAGTTCTAGTGTTATTATAACATTGTGGTAGCATTGGGCACACAAATAATAACACTAGAACTGTTCTATACAACAGTACTTGATTATCTTAAATTCACAGATTTGTGAGAGCATGAAAGATGTGAAATATTATATATGGTCATGTATAAGTTGACCTCATATATAAGTAGAAGACAGGCATTGAAATTATGGGTTGTGACATGAGGGTCATTCTACAAGGAGGGAAAAGTGTTAGTGCTACCTCTGGGGGGCAGCTAGCCCTGGCCCCCATTGTCCCAGCCCGGCATTCAAAAAAGGCAGAGAAAGTAGAGGATGTCAATATTTCTTTGAAATTCTCCCTGGACAGACTAATCCACCTTTCAACACTCTGATCAGAATAGGGAGCAGTTAATTATTTTGATAGTAGTTAAGATACTTATACTGACTTGTGGATAAGTCGACCTAGGATCTGGGCAACAATTTCTTTTACTACAAATACTAAACGTATACAGTACTAATTGATAAGGTTGCAGCAGATATGAAAACTTTGACACTACAAAGGTGCCTGGCTTTGCATCTTCAGAGGGGGAGAATACCCAGATCTCATGAAACAGATTTTAATTTATTTGTACCCTCACCACCACAATACAAATCCAACCTTCCCTTCATTCCTTAACAATAAAGCCATGCAGATGCTAAACGATGAAACAGTGTGATTTAAAACAAAGTCCACACTTTCACCCTCTCTGTCCTCTAGTGCAAAATAAGAAATGCTAAAATTTCAGCTGTGCAGGTCTTCAGAAACTTGCAAAAGTTTATTCTAGCCAACAAAATCATTTTCCCTGTCCCTTGAGACCAATATTGCTGTACAACTTATATGCGCGCGAGCACACTTGGCACTTTTGCCCTTTTCTCACGTGCAGAACAACTTTCATTAAGAGCACAGACAAGGCTCCCAAATGGCAGACCTGTTCTTCCTACTGCATGTCACCTTCTGTATAGAAGAGCTTGCTGTCTTCCTCAGGTTCAAACCTATTCCGCTGCTAGACTCACCTTTGGAGCACAATTTGCTGCAGTCATTGTCTGCTTCGTTCATTCATTTCTACTGAGCCAGGAAGCAAAAACCTGTCATTTCCCCAGATGAGCAAAACAAGAATTAACTGTGAAGTTGGGATACTACAATGAACATTTCTCATCCCTTCACTCTTGGCGGCACAATCCTTCCTTATGTTCCCATCACAACGAACCCTTTAGAACAGCTCCCAGTCTGAACTGCAAAACAACTCTTCTGATATTACTACATTCATACAGGAGAGAAAAATTATACGTGAACAAAAAGAATAAGAGTAATCTTTGTGATCATCATAGAAAGATCAACACAAGTTTAATGCATTGTTCTATATCAAAATACTTTCCACACAGAGAAATCAAACACTTGAAGCAGTACTGAAGGGATGGAGTCTGATCTAAGACATTCACCCAAACCATGGACACACAAATCATTGTATAATATCTTGTGAATGTCTTAGCAGGTACAAAAATCAGGGGAAAGTAAACCAATGCCCATTCATACAGGGAGGCCTGTGGAATTAATTGTGGGAACTTGATCAACACCTAACCTCCGTTCCTTATCTAGAAAATCAACATAGCATTTTCCATACTATTTTAACAGCATACATTTTAATGTATTCTGCACATTAAATGGTCACTGGAAATGGGAAATAATTTTGAAGGAATTTCTTGGAAACTGTGATATCACTTTAAAAAATAAGTTTAAGAGAACTTCTTGCCATGCTTTTCAATAATCAGACAATTGATCAATTAAAATTAATATCACATCATTGAAATGCAAGCCGTATTGGAGGGGTATTTAATAAATATTACCATTTCTCTTGCTTAACAAAAAATATTATCCAGAAATCTCAATGAGGCTACCCAACTTCATCAATGTACATACACTTCTTACAAAACTGCTATCAGCACTGAGCCTCATCAATTAAAATTCAATTAAAATCTACATATAAAGACTATGATGAATGAACTAAGCGACTGGTTGTACCAATTAATCTACTAATGATTTTAGACTGGGATGACACTGGAGATAACCCCACCAGAAAAAGAAAAGACTCCTGTATTGACAAGCTTTATGTGGCATTTCATCTTTCTCCTAGAACTGATACAATGATAGTCATGATAGAAAATATCAAAGAGATTTGCAAAGTTTTCCAGAAAAAAAGGGGTATTGGAAAATACTACTTTAAATGCAAACTTATTGTATTTTGCAATGTAGTTATATTATTGCACTTAGTTGTTCTATCTATTGATTATGAGAAACAGAACAGCATTCCTTCCTTCCATCCATCACCAAAACAAACCCAAGATCCAAGTTTGGGGAGAGAATCTCCCACCATCTTTTCAAGATATGGCAATGAATGGGAAAGTGGTTTGGGGTGAAATAAATGAAAATTAATGGAACTGAGAAGTGGAAGAGAGTAAGTGCCAGGAGTAAAAGATTGCTACTAAAAGCAATCAATATTAGCAGCCTTTCTCTACTTACCTATATAAAATTAAATTCCGAGTAAAGGGGTAACCTAAAGCTTAAAGATAATCTAGCATAATTAAAATGCAAAGTGTAAAAACCCCTGTAATTTCTGTAAAAGAAAACATGTGTTATTATTTTAAGCTGTTAAACATAGCTTTAACTGCATCATAGAGGAATTTAAAATTAAAAATAAAGTTAACTCAACAAACACAAAACCCACACAATTAGTTATGAATATGAAGAGGTTGAACACTTTCGCCCCAAAACTTATTCTAAAACTTGTGGGAGGAAGCTTTACACACATCCCCAAACAAAGGTAATGTGATCATGGCCTGGTCATGCAGTTATCAAAAATATTTAACTACCAATAACTGACAAGCATTACTTAGAGGATTCAAGGAGTATTTTCCACTTTGGTTATTAACAAACAAGGACCTATTTAATTGTAGCATACTTGTTTTAATAAGTCCCACATGCAGTTGAATAAAACGTGTAATTTTAACTATAATGATGTGACTAGGCATCTTGCAGCCATTCAGTTGAACTGGGCATTTTGCTGATTTGCCAATATTTAGCAACAAACAATCCAGTCATGGTTAATTTAATGCTGCTGTTGTCAAATTAGTTAGGCTACTCAAGTCACTTTTAAAATAATGAGTTCTAAATAGTCTACCAATCATCCCTGCCCCACCAATAGAGCTTAGAGCTTCAGATATTTTTCATCAGTTCAATAAAGTAATAGGATCTTGAAAAACAAATAACACCTGGGAACCCAGTGGCAGGGTCCCATTTTATAGGCTGGATGCCATTTTTAAACCTTCATAGAATTGATCTTGCTTATAGTACTTTCATGTACTGTATAAATAGAAAGCTGAACAAAGAACTGTTTCTTGTGTCTAAGGAGTCACCATTTTTGTAATCTCTGTGGACTACATGGCCAAAGGTTTTGAATTATGCTCATACCTTGCACAGATATGCTATATAGTATTTATAATGCATCACCCACAAAAGTTGCATATCTGTGCTTCTAGTTCAATCCTGTTTTTTGAAAAAAGCCCTATAGAGCCACATGATTTAAGAGAATGCTTTATGGCAATGCTACTTAGGCTATCAGATGGCGGGGCACTTATTATTTTCCTAATAACTTAGTGATTATTACAACATTTATGTTAATGTTTTGCTTTCTTTCCTGGAAACACTCCAGGGAGAAGCAGCCAATGACTCAGACCAGTATCAGTCTAAAGATCACCACTTTGTATTGCAAACACTGTTCCTAGGTATACTTTCGTACCTTGATTTTAAATACATTCAGAGTTAATTTCAAACTAGTGATAGAACACTATATAGGACCAGCATTTTTATTGCAAACAGTCACGTTAATGGGTTGTTGTAGGTTTTTCAGATTGTATGGCCTTGTTTTAGAGGCATTCTCTCCTGACTTTTCACCTGCATCTGTGGCAAGCATCCTCAGAGGTTGTGAGGTTTGTTGGAAACTGGAAAATTGGGTTTATATATCTGTTGAAGGTCCAGGGTGTGAATGTTTCTCAGGGTGGGAGAAAGAACTCTTGCCTGTTGGAGCTAGGTGTGAATGTTTCAATTGGCCACCTTGATTAACATTTGATGGCCTGGCGGTTTTTTGGTTACTGCCTAGGAAATTTCCTTGTTGAGAGGTGACCAGGTGTTCCTGATTATTTCCTGGCTAGAGTTTCCCTGTGTTTAAGTTTTGTTTTTTTTATTGTTTACTGTTATAATTTTAGAGCTTTTTAGTACTGGATTGTAGTACAGATTTTGTTCATTTTCATAGTTTCTTCCTTTCTGTTGAAATTGTCCACATGCTTGTGGATTTCAATGGCTTCTCTGTGTAGCCTGACATGGTGGTTGTTAGAGTGGTCCAGCATTTCTGTGTTCTCACATCATATGCTGTGTCCAGGTTGATTCATCAGGTGCTCTGCTATGGCTGACTTCTCTGGTTGGAGTAGTCTGCAGTGCCTTTCATGTTCCTTGATTTGTGTTTGGGCATTGCTGCGTTTGGTGGTCCCTATGTAGACTTGTCCAAAATTGCATGGTAACCAGTAGACTCCTGCAGAGATGAGGGGATCCCTCTTGTCCTTAGCTGAACATAGCATTTGTTGGATTTTCTTAGTGGATCTGTAGATAGTTTGTATGTTGTGTTTCCTCATCAGCTTCCCTATGAGGTCAGTGGTTCCCTTGATGTATAGCAAGAACACTTTTCCTCTTTACTCTCGTGGCTTGTTCTCGGCCTTGCAGCTCTTCTGATGTCTGAGGTGGAGTATCCATTGGCCTGTAAAGCCCAATTTAGGTAGTTCAGTTAGTCTTAGAGGAGGTGGGGTTTGCAGATTCTTTTTGCATGGTCTGCCAGGGCTTTAACTGTGCTTCTTTTTTTTGACTTGGGTGATGGTTGGAGTTTTTATGTAGATATCTATCTGTGTGTTAGGTTTTCTGTAAACTGTGTGACCCAATTGTTGATCTGGTTTGCGGATGACTAGGACATCTAGAAAAGCCCAATTTAGGTGGTACAGTTCGTCTTGGCAGTTTTCTTTCATTTTCTTTCTCCATGGTGAATTGGATGTTTGGGTGGATGCTGTTCAGGTGGTCCAGGAACTTGTTTAGTTCTTCTTCTCCATGGCTCCAAATGGTAAACGTGTCATCCGCAGATCTGAACGTGTCATCCGCAGATCCGCAGATATACAACAACCCAGTGATTCTGGCCATGAAAGCCTTTGACAATACATAGTCATGTTAATACTACCTTTCCCATGAACATGAAGTCATGCTTTTAATAACAGAAAGTAGTCCAGTACAGACAAGACGGACGGGACCAAATGTTACGGAGTTTCCTGTCAAACACTTTGTAGACAACAAGGATTTCACATCTAAGAACAAGTGAAGTCATACATGTGTGTTAATGTTAATGAATTTCACAATGAGTTTTTAAATGAAATTAAAACGATTATTTATTCTTATAAGATGTAAACTACCCATATGCAGAGGTCTGGTCACTTTAGACTCACTGGAATATATTTCTAAAATCTGACATACAAAACCCTTTGTTTATTAAAAGGACTTGCAAGTTCCAGAAGCCTCTGCTTTTATGTCATGGATAATTTGGAAAGTGAGGATGAGAAGATGCTGGTGGAAGGCTCAGCACTCAAGCTGGAGCCCAGCAGCTCCCTCAGCCAAGCTTTGAAGCAATGTTCAAGGAAGGAGCTACTACTACTAAGCCTGCAGAACAAGTGCAAATTCCTCTTAGCAGAGTGAGGAAGAATTAATTGTTCCAGCGAAGAGAAGTCCCAGCTGTGCAGGCCCTCAAGATTAACTGAGAAGTGAGCCAGGAAGAAGTAAACCCAGTGAATTTAGGATTTAAGCAACTCAAGCGTAGCACCTTGTTACTGGCTGAAATGTCAGTTCTAGGAGCTATGACCTTGGACTCTTGCTATCTTGTCTTCCTGAACTTAGCCTTGGTTCTGATTCAACCTTGTACTCTGAGCTCTCTGGTATTCGGCCTATGACCCTGCAACAGACATTTGGCTTCTCTACTGTTTTATCCTGCTAATGTTTGCAGGATAATGTTTGCTTTATCAGTTTGACTTCAGACTGTTCATTAACTGGTATTGGGGGGGGGGGAGGCTTTTGACATTTTAATTGTCAATGCCCATAATCACCAATGAGTGCTATTTCAATGCTTCAGGCTAGCATATAAATGCCAAAAAAGTAACCAAGATATTATGGTCCACTAGAAATGTTACTGCTACAGTTTGAATTTTAAGTGTGTTCAAGCCAATTTTTTCCACAGAAAATTGAGTTTATGACACTAAGGATGATTTTAATAATTAGCGCTAAATGAAGAAACAACTGGTGATATTTGCAGACTCTGAAGGAATAAACGAGGAGCTCTGAAAGTTGCTGTATAAAAAAGCATCGTTTTTTAAAAAGTTCTGTTCAGAGCGTTTAGTCACCCACCCACTCACACTGTCAACCTTGACAAACAAGAAGAAGCTGGAACATATATTCCAATTCTAGTGATAAAATGGAAAACCAAAGATATCTTTCTATCTTTCCCTTTGGACCTTCCAGATAACTGGACTAATGAACGGGTCTCATATTTCTTCCATATAAAGGGGGGGGGGGTCACATTCTGAATATAAAGACAGTATATAAAAAAGAAAAAGGTATCCCCAAAAGAAATGAAAAATTGCCCAACCATCCATCTATAATAATGCATTTCCAGTACAATCCTACCATCTGCTATACAACATTGGACCAGATGCTCAATTGCAAGCATCAGTAAAAGACTGGCACATCATTCCCGTGCTCCAAAACTGAGAATTAGCTGCCTGCCCTGTACTTGGCTAACAACCACTATTGGCATTTCACCAGAACTTTAGAAAATTCCTGAAGTAGTTCCAGAAGGGTGGAAATAGGATAAAGAGCAATGCTTTATCAGATTACATCTCATGCTTAATGACATAAGACCAATGTTATACATGGCACATGAAGTGGTCTTTCTGCACACAATGTATGTAACACGGAATAATAATAATAATAATAATAATAATAATTCTTACTCACCTCTCCTCGTGGCTCGAGGGAGGGCAAGTAGTTCTTGTCTGTTCTTCTTCATTTTCATTATGATTACATGTATTTGTGTTGCTCTTTCATATTGCCATAATATTTACAATAATAATTACAATAATGAAGGTACAGAACAACAAGAACAACAACAAAGTATCTTCATATTAACAACTAGGATACCCCACTAAATTAATAACCCCAAAGCAATAGGGGTGAAGACAAAAGAGAACCAATAGAGTGGGGAATACAGACTGATATTTCCATGGTACTGGATATGAAAAGTCCAACAATTTCCCTCCTGAAATTGATAATAAGGCTACATGGAAATGTGGTCAAGTGGGGAATGACAGAATCAATCTATTAATGATAGATCCTAGAATGTGAAGGAGCATTTGTTTTTTTTAACCTGCCCAATCATCATGAAAAAACCATGCCATTTTTCAGAGGAAGATGTCAAAACAACAACAACCCCAAACTGAGGACTACTTTAAAACATTCCAATAACAGAATTATGACAATAAGAACATCTAATGTGGTCAGAAAGAAAAATGACCATGGTAAAATGATACAATTAAGCACCAGCTTAAGTATTTTGGACACTGAAAAGTAAAAAATGAAATGGTAACAAACAAAAACAAACCATCAATGAGCAAAAGGAGAAGAAAACATCTAATTTCATGCAAATTTAATGAGCATATGCTGCAAAGTACTTCACACCAGATTCTAAATTATGTAGACTGTGTGCCATCCAGCCTGCAAATTTGCCTTTAGCTACACGACCTCATTTTCAATTTGTCACAAACACAAAATAATATGAACTAGGCAAAAGATCAGCATCTAGAGGGAAAGAAAGCCGGGGGTGACCATTACAGCCAGAGACAGAGGCATTATTTGTCTCCCTGAACAGAACCTGCCAATGAATATGGAACGATCTGTTACAGCTCCTCTTTAATTTGCCATGCTAAAACTACCAAAATACAAAATAAAGAGTCAGTGTTTTGGACACTCTAATCCAATTCCAAAACTATGGCCAATTTGTGGCAGAGCAAAAAGTGCTGTTCTCTTAAACCAGCATGTAAATTTTACCAACCTGCATGGATGCTTTCTTTATCCTCCCACGTGACTCTACCACTTGTTGAAAATCTCTCAAAGAATGAAACCTAACTGACCTGTGGATATTTGCTAAAGTAATATCTTGTATTGTACTAAACTGTTTATGGACAGGGGTGGGAAGTGCAGAATTGTTTTTGCAAATATGCATATAGATGCTGAATAGATGAATATATATTAATGTAAAATAATCCTCTGAAAAATACATGGACAGCAAGTCTTAATTGTTTTCCAGTGGTCCCAGTGCAAAATAAATGTATTCCTATACTCCAGCATGCCAGCATCTTACAGATCTAACACACACACCTCATCACTTTATACATAGCTAGGTAAAATTTTGGATATAGATTAAACCTCTTCCAGGAGTGAATTTCCCTTCCTAGAGGTAGATTTCTCTCACTTCCTGTTGTCTCACCCAGTTCTTAACTATGAGTTGTTTGTAAGGAATGTTTGTAACCCAGGGACTGCCTGTAATGATTCTAAGGTTCTCCTTAGCTAGCTCTTGCTAGTGATAATATTAACTGAAATATGGCAAAATGACATGAAGACTGTTAGGTTAAAATCACACACTTCCCACACAATTGTTCTTCTGTTTTTCAAATGTGAACATAGTTAATTCTGAGTAATAGATTGAAACCAACTTCCACATTTATTAGTCAACTAGCTTTTTTAAAAAGCCAGTAGGTTCCCATGCTCTCCTCTCCACCCACCCAGAAAGAGCTTCCTTCTCTTCTCTTGAGCAAAGTATTGTAACATCTTTACTTTATAACTTTTTTCACAGGCCACCCAAAATCCTTTGACGGGTTGCAAGCAGCCCCTTGGCTATGTTGTGCAAGTCTGGCATGTTATATTGTTTTACTGATGTCTTATGTCAATTACAACCTTCTTTGAGGAAACAATAAAAGGTGGGGTAAATAAAAATGTCTGTTCTGCACTCCTTTCTGTCACTACAGCTTCAAGTATTATTGTTGTTTTGCTTCCAAGTCGATTCCAACTTCTGGTGACCCTATTCAAGGATTTTCTTGGCAAGATTTGTTCAGAGGGATGTTGCCTTTGTCCTTCCTTTAAAGCTGAGTGAATTGCACCAAAGCTACCGTGAGTTTGCAAAAGTCCATCTT
The DNA here is from genome assembly GCF_037176765.1 of Anolis sagrei. Classification (NCBI taxonomy): domain Eukaryota; kingdom Metazoa; phylum Chordata; class Lepidosauria; order Squamata; family Anolidae; genus Anolis; species Anolis sagrei. The sequence continues at coordinate 130,521,197 of NC_090022.1, read as the reverse complement.
CTGCCTAGTGGTAGCATAAAACTATATTGTCAGGACTAAAAAAAAACAGCATTATATCGACCTTCAAATAGAAGGGCTTCCACCAATGGCAAATATCATGAAAAACCTTTCACTTTTTAAAGAGCAGGGATCATGAATGCATGGTTCTTCAAATTCTGGATAGCTGCTTCCATTATCCCCAAGCTAATAAGAATACGTATGCTGGCTGTGGATGAGGAGGCTACACCTGAATACAGAGAAGCAATTGTGATACAGTGTTTTGAGAATTGGACTAACACCAGAGTTCAAAGTTCCACTCAGTCACTGAAACCCATTAGATGATCCTGGGTAAGTCATGTTCTTGCAGCTTTAGAAAAAGGGAAAGCACAACTCTTTTGACTAAATCTTGCCAAGAAAATGCAAGGGTAGGGTTGCCATAAGTCAGAGATTACTTGAACAACAATAAACTGTAAAGAATCAGTATGAGGAGTATTTGTCTAAAGACCCTATGGTGAGACACTAGAGATTTAAACTTTGAAATCCCAGTATCATGCAACAGCAATTAAGAACAAGGGACAAGAAATGTGAATCAAATTAGTATGGTTTGTGTTAACAGAATTTAGTATCAAGAGGGCCTTAATCCAAAGAAGTAACATATATTTTTATTCATCTGTAACAACTAATCTTCTCATACAGAGCTGTTATAAAAAGTAGTGCTGAAAAAAACATGGGTAACTGCATAGCTCTAATTCATTAGGAAGGTTCCTGAGATGGATTCATGATTGCATATCAGCTATTTTTAAATCATCTATTCGTTTTTCACAAAAACATTTTTATTTGAGCCTTGCAATGAAATCATTGCTTCATTTGATAGTACTATTCTGCAGATTGAAATGCTAAAGCAGTTTTTGCTCCTGCAGGGAATAAAAGTATACAGTTGCACAATACAAAAAAAAATATGGTGTGTTTTTTAAAAGCAAGCTGCAGAAAACTGACAAACTACAGCTACTGGCTCAATGACACTTGACAATGAAAGGTTCATCAGTCCAAACAGAGCACCATCATTTTGGAAAACTAAGGCAAGAGTTGTCTCTTGGATTATGTCCATTCTTACAATTCTTGTAAGAGAAATGACAGCTGATTGGATAATCTGTCCAAGATTATTTATGTGTGCAGGAACCATTTTCCCAATCAATACTTGTCAGTTCATAGTGTATCATTTCCAGGATACTTCTCAAGTCACTCCTGACATGGCCAAAAAAAAAAAAAATTCCAGGACCCCTTCCTTACATTTAAATTCCAGGTCAGTGAAATAAATTAAAATCTCTATGACTGGCAATCTAAGGGAGTGTTGGGGTTAGAGAAGAAGGACTAAAGATAAAAGCAGGTCTATTAGTATTTATAGCAAAGGTCTACGAAATGCAATCATTCCCCTTTTGTTTTATTGCAGATAGCCCAAGAACTTCTCTTTATTACTGCAGAAAAACGCAAAAGCTGGCTGTGTGCAATAAAGTGGTACGTGTACAGCTTTGTAATGTTTCAAAGGGCAGTGATTTACTGCTACAAACCAATACCTTGCACACAAAACATCTGAGCTTGGTAATTGCCTCGTGTTTTGTGCAAACTATACAAGGCAGCATGATGTTGGCCCACACACAGAGTACCTGCTGCTAGCAGAAGCCTACTCCTCGCACCTCCTTCCCCCAATTCCACCAGCTCTGTTATTAAAACAGGAGAGAGACACGTTTGTTTTCGTTGTGCCCTGAGGTTTTACTATACATTAGGCTCCACATGCTGCGTTAAAGCCTCATGTCAGCCAGCCAATAGTCTGTCTTCCCCAGGATTCATTATTCTCCTTACTGCTGAAAACAGAATGGCTCTGGAATGGCACGTAGCATGGATACTCAAAACTGCATGACTCATCAGTAGGTATAATAATGTGCCATCATTGCAATTTTATTCATAAAAACCACTGCGATCTTCCCTGCTCACACAGATAGTACAGCTAAAGGATTCTACAAACCTGCACCAAAAATATGTACAGACATCAGTTTTCCATTTATTATTCCCAACTTATCGATATACAAACAGACGCTCCCAAGATGCATACTGAAATTACTTTAGTGCTGAATGGTAAAAACACATCTTCCTTTCTTTAGCACACATATTACATATTACTCCTGACCAAAGCATTTCAGAAAGAACAAAGCCATAGTATTATGGTTATGATTTGTCCAAGGAAAAAGTGTGTGAGTACTACATATTCAAATAAAGAGATTTTATTTCAATGGCCTCCTTCCTCCATGAATTCATATTACTATATAATTTTGCATTACTATATAAGAAGTCTGATATTTTTGAAAATTTGGCTTTCTGATTTCTACCATTAAGATAACTTTCCAAACACACTGCAACAGAACAATTACAAAGGAATGATATCAAAAACATCATCCAGTGACCTATTTTGGTACCCTTTTTCCTTTAGCATTGTTTTCTTGCTTGGGGAGATTCTTATATTTTGGAAAATGTAGAATCTAGCAAAATGCAAATAATAAAAGAACTCAAGAAACTAAGCTGGATGTTAGTTTTCGTAGTGCCCAATTCATTTTCTAGATTGATTGATTTATGAAAAAAATAAAAATGAATGCCCTGTCCTTTTAAATAAGCCACAGACCCACCACCAGCACCCTGTTTATCATTAAAAGATAGCATTTTTTCAAACCAGACAGGGACTTCCAGTCACTTCCCATTTGTGCCCCCCCCCCCCCAAATCTAGTTTACTGTGAATCTGTATAGCTAAAGACCTAGTAGAGATTCAGGCCCTGATGAAGACACAACATTTAACCCCGAAAGCCAAGATTATCACACTTTGATGCAGGTGAAGATTACATTTGCAAAACACTTTAATTTGAACCTCAAAAGACATTATTCTTAAATATACTCACTACATTAAAAATCATCTTGCCATGTGTGCTAGAGCCATGAACTTATGTTTGTAGCTTGGTTTTCTTGCAGCATCTTTAACTTTGCAATATTATTCTAACACAATACACAGTCATTTCACAGAAAAGTCTACTAGGTCAGTACTTTTATGTTGAGTCTTTCTATATTAAAGCTTTCTTTTCTTTTCCTTCCAATGGCAGGCCAACTAGAGAATATATTTTGAAACCTAGTGTTATGGTTGCTGCAAGCTTTCTGGGAGATGAGATTTGAGAAGGTGGTGCTCTGGGAATCTTGGCATTTTTTCTTGGATGAGTGGAGTGCATTAGGATATCACCTCACTTCTACCTTTTCGAATCTATATAGTTTCTGGGAAAGGTCATTAAAAGGATACATATGGAAATTTCTCCTAATATTAGAATGTTTTTAAATACAGCTTGTAGGCTCACAGGGACAAGAATCCAACGCTGTATAAGCAAAGGATTTCATTCAAACTCACCCACAAAATAATAATAAGAAGAAATAGACATAGATATTATACAAGTTTTGTAAGAGAGCAGAATGCAAGTTGAATTTGCAGACACCTTAGTTGCCTTACTACTTTTGTCTCCTGATTTCTCAGTCACATGAGTTATTATGGATCAGAATAACCATTCCTTTGCATGGATATTTTATTGCCACATTTAAAGCAGCAACTCTTTAAGAGGGCTCACAGCACTCCTGCAATTAGGCTTGAAACCTTTGGTTGTCCTTGTAGCTAGACAGAATTTATACTCACCAGCAGCTGTGCCCCTTCCCATAGGAGCTGTTATTTCACCTAAAATGACACTCTGGGCTTCAGAAGTATCCCAAGTACTTACAAGACCTAGGAAACTCGTGGGACCGAGTTCTCAGTTTTGTTATCAGTCATAAACACAGAAGCTGTATTGCTCTGAACAACACAATTCAATGAAAAGACAAAAAACAGTTCTATTATTTCTAGGCTCTGAAAGGGGGAGGCATATTTGACAAGAACTTTTTAAAAAGCGGGATTGTGCCCTTTGCAACTCAAGATCCATTTCCACTGGAAATCCATTGAATTCTATTGAGTTTTGGTCTCTAGCCATTCCATTTGATTTTGGCAAAATGCTACAGAAACACTTCTCATCCACACTTTTTAAAAGAACATCCACATTTCCAAAATTAAACTAATCCACACTTCCAAAATTAAACTCATAATTTCTACTATTATTGCTTAAACAACAATTCCATTTTAAATTGTTTGTAAAGAGAAGACTGTGCTCTCTATCCAGAAAACCAAAGGAAATGTTTGCTTTAGCTACTTATTACCTCTATTGATTCTATAAATTATACAGTAACCGATAAATTAATCATGACATATATAGAGCGCATTTCTATGTACAGCCAATTTGGCTTTAAAGTGGAATGACTAGGAATACATTTACCCAAGGTAACTCTCATTCAAGAATTCCTTTTGGGAAAGAAACAAGATTTCAAGAATTCCATAACAAACCTCAGAGCTGCTTACTGAACAAGATTTCAGACAGAAAAGACTGTTGTCTAAATTTGTACCTGTAGTGATAAGATGCCCAGGTCAACAGAACAAGAATGCTGCAGTTCTCTTATTGATAAACAACGCATGAGAAACTATTTAAAGAAGAACAATCCATGAATGAAGCATAGCCTTATAATAATATGCAATCTGGAGAAACATACAATACACATTGAAACTTATGGTGTGGAAACATTAGGTTTCACTAATGTATGTCACTAAAATGTGTCCATTGTTATTAAAATGAGCTACATTGACTACTCCCAGGGATGTGAAGCATTATGTGTTCGTGTATGGAATAAATATCAAAAATAGCCAAGAAATTGTCATTGTCATCATAATCATTACTCTTACTTTATCATTTCAATCAAGTTTCCCTGCTAACTCTCTTGATTTTCTATTTAATCCATTTGCTATCAGTTAAGAGAGAGGAACAAACCAAATTTTCCCAGTTCAGACAAGACAACTTCTTTCTAAAGAAAACTGTTATCTTATTTGTCAGAGAGAGCCACGTTTGCCTTTTGTACCCAAAAAGATGAAATTTTATCTCATAGAAATGCATCTATTGAAGCCAAATTCATTTCAGTCTATATCAGTGGTGGCGAACCTATGACATGCATGCCAGAAAGGGCACACAGCAACTTCTCTCCTGGCATGCATGTCATCGCCTTCTCCCCATTTGCCATCTTGCCCCCAAATCTCTCGCCCCTCCTGCTTGCCCCTTTCCACTTGCCCCCTCCCCCGGCTTACCTCCCCACCCCAGGGTTTGGGCGCTTCGTCTCTAAAAGGTTTGCCTTTGCTGGTCTATATGCTTGCTGCTATCCCTTTTCATCTCTTAATGTACAAAAACTCAAGGAAGATACTAAAGCTAATGATACAAATAAGCCAAATAAACCAAATGAACAGTAACCAGCCAGACTTTGAAGCTGCAAGGCCATTAAATGCTAATCAAGGTGGCCAATTGCAACATTCACACTTGCCTCAAGAAGATAAGAGCTCTTTCTCCCACTCTGGACATTCCACAGATATATAAACCTCACTTGTCTAGTTTCTAACAGACCTCACAACCTCCGAGGATGCCTGCCATAGATGTGGGTGAAATGTCAAGAGAGAATACTTCTGGAACATAGCCATACAGCTCGGAAAACTCACAGCAACCCAAATGAACAGCTATTTCAACTATTTTACAAAACAACATTAATAAGTGAACCATTTCACAAAAATGGCACTATAGAAATGTAAATGTTAAAAATAGCTCCTCTAAAAACGTTAACCACACTGAATCCTAATAGCTTTTAAACAAACACAAAAGTATATGTATAAGCCCAGGATGATTCCACTAGCAACTGGTTGAATCTTAACTCTTAAAAAGCCTCTTATATTGGCTTCTCTTCCTCCCTCTTATCTCATCTGGTTTATGACATGGCACTTAAATGCATTTTTTGTGTGTCTCAGGAGCAACTTGAGAAACTTCAAGTCCCTTCTGGTGTGAGAGAATTGGCCATCTGCAAGGACGTTGCCCAGGGGACACTGGATGTTTTTGATGTTTTACCATCCTTTTTGGGAGACTTCTCTCATGTCCCCGCATAGGGAGCTGGAGGTGACAGAGGGAGCACATCCATGCTCTCCCTGGATTTGAACCTGCGACCTGTCGGTCTTCAGTCCTGCCGACACAAGGGTTTAACCCACTGTGCCACCGGGGCTCCTACTTAAATGCATCAAACAACAACTTCTGTCAGCTGCCTTCCCATTCATATGTTTCTTGTTCCCCAAGTGCCCTGAGCCTACATCATGCTGGGCCTTTTCATGAAGCAAGTTACCTTAAGAACCTGACTGTGGCCAAATATCGCTGCCTATTCTCCAAGACAAGGTGCAATGTGTTCCCATCTGAAGTGCTTCGAGGCAGATTTGAGGGAATCCCATACAATGCAAGACTTTATCCTTGTAATAACCAGGATGTTGAACTGATGTATCACATCTTATTTACAAACAGGCTCAGTTATTAACCCACTACTATTATTATTAACCCACTACTGAGAAATCTTCCCAGTAGATCAGTCCAACTCTATGTAAAGTTTTTACTAGGTAACTACTTCCCCCAGATGACCTTGACTGTTGCTAAGTTACTCTCTGAGGTAGCCAGGATGAGACAACTTCCTGCAATAGACACAGGTTGAAACTTGCCTTGTATATATTTCCAGCGTTTTTACCCATGGTAAATCACACTCGTTTATTAATCTGATGTGTATTTTTTCTGCTGAGTAAATTGGGTCTTTGGACCATAATAAAGATTGATGATGATGCATAAGAAGAAAAAACAGGCAGTGATTAATATTGTCAGATTATGAATTTATGTGATGTATATTCATGCTTCAAGATGAACCTAGATCATTTTCATGAAAAAAAAATGATAGCTCTGGTCACAATACCAAGACGGCTTTGGTTGCCTTGGTGGGTGACCTCCGCAGGGAGCTGGACAGAGTGTGTGTGACCCTGTTGGTTCTCTTGGACATCTCAGTGGCTTTCAATACCATCAACCACGGTATCCTTCTGGGACGGCTCTCTGGGATGGGTCTTGGGGGCACGGCTTTGTTGTGGCTCCTTCCTGGAGTGTTGTTCCCAGATGTTGAAGCTGGGGGACACCTGCTTGGACCCCTGGCCTTTGACCTGTGGGGTCCCGCAAGGTTCCATTCTGTCCCCCATTCTTTTTAACATCTACATGAAACCACTGTAGAGGTCATTCAGAGTTTTGGAGTTGGATGCCATCTCTACGCAGATGACGCCCAACTCTACTACTCCTTTCCACCTAATTTAATAAATAAATAAATAATTCCAAGGAAGCCCATTGGGTGCTGGACGAGTGCCTGGCCGCTGTGACTGTCTGGATGAGGATGAATAAGCTGAGGATCAATCCTGACAAGACAGAGGTCTTCCAGATCAATCATAAGCCGGATCGGGGTATAGGGAAGCTATGGCAGCGCCCCGTCTCTGGAACTCACTCCCCAAGGATATCAGACAAGCCCCCACATTACCAGTCTTTAGGAGGAGCTTGAAAACGTGGCTGTTCCAGTGTGCCTTCCCTGAATAAAGGAAACAATGCCCTGATCTGACCAATTTTCTGCAATATGTCCTCTGAAGCACTTTATCTACCCGTTGGATTGATTTCCCTACATTACCCTCTAAAACGCCCCTGTTTAGATACCCTACTTCTGTTCGCAACCAGTATTTTAAAATTTTTATTCTACTACATCCGGCCCGGCCCACAGTGTTTTAAATCTCTTGTGTGTTACTGCTTATATGTTATTTATGATAATGTATTGTGTTTTATTGCTTGCTTAGTTGTTTTTACTGATGTATTTGTGTTGGGGCTTGGCCTCATGTAAGCCAGCCCGAGTCCCCTTGGGGACATGGTGGCAGGGTATAAATAAAGTTATTATTATTATTATTATTATTATTATTATTATTATAAAAATGCTGGAAGTAAACACACTCATTAGGAGAGGAAAGCTGTGAGCTCATATGTAAAACATACTTACCCTTGGTTGCCAATTTTCATACTGTTTCTGTAAATTTGCACCAATTGTTTCCAAAGCTTTCTGCGGCCCCATTGACAGAGGATCTAAAAAATACCAAAAAAATCATTAGATTCCCTATCTAACACCTAATCAAGTAGTACTTTCTGCTTCAGTCAAGCGAATATACATGTTTGCATGCACACATGATTGGAATACAAATTCTACAACCTGTTAGGACATTTATTTCTGCCAATCTAATGCAGTTTTTCAGGCTGACAATTAGAAATAATGCCACGTATCAAGCACAAAGGGTTCTAGAAACAACCTTAAAAGCAAAAATGAAATAAATGTTTGGTAAATGGAGACTTAGCTGTTACCAAAACTAAAGGTAAGGAATAGCCATTTTGGCTGGCTCCTGGAAAAGATGGAAAGAGAACTGGGAGAGGAGAGAGAACAGCTGCCACCGATAAGAAGTATAATTGGCCAGCATTGTATCTTCAAATCCAGGAAACATTCAGGGGAAGCCGAATTGGCTATGCAGAAAAACTCAACAAAATACAAAATCCAGAAAACAATGATACCTTAACTGAACAAACAAAATGCAAAAAAAAAAAAAAAAAAACCCTTGTTAATGGAGTTAATTTTTTATTAATTGATCCACTGCCCTTTTACACTAGTCCTTACATAACCAAAAAGGGATGTTGGCCTCTATCTGCATTGAGGTCCCTCTTAACCATCTTAACTGTGAAAAGATGCACAACTGAGATAAAATGTAAATCTGTAACCTTAAGGCAATCTTCTTATTTTTTTCTGATTTCTATCATCTTTGCCCAACGAAGAAGCAATTTTTCCACTGAGATGCATTGAAATGCTATTAATCCATTCCCACCCCTGACACATCCCTTCCCAGTTTTTTGTTACGTGTTTTTAAATAAAAAAATGTACTTTATAAATAAATTATGTATAGATGTACATTCACATGGAACAATAAAAAAGAAAGACCAACTTTAAAATAGTAGAAACACAAAGTTGTGTCACAGAAGCACATTCATGGCAACAAAATATGTGTTGGCCAGTGTAACAGCAAGGAAAAACCTGCACATTCACATGGAACAGTAAAATAAGAAATATCAACTTTAAAATGGTAGAAGCACAAACCTGTGGTACAATAGTAGAAGCACAAAGTTTTGGCAAGGAAGCACAAAGTGAAGAGGCAGAAGCATAATTTTCTTCACATTGTACTCATTCCAGCCTCCCTCCCACTCTCTCTCTCTCTCTCCCTCTTCTCATGAAACCAAAAATATCAGGAATTAAAACCACACAAAATCAACTAACCCAAAGTTCCTCAAAGCGGACAAGAGCAAAGCGGACAGCAATATCCCAAAGCGGACAAGAGCATGAGGTACAAAACATAGAAGCTTTGAAGCCCTAAAGTCCTGCACTCTCATGCTAGCACTCCCTCTGAGGCTAGCTCTTAACTCAAAATGCTGCTTATATGTCAAAGTGAAACCTGGGCCAAGCGATGGTTCCTAACTCAAAATGCTCTTAAGTTGGGATGCTCTTAAATCGATGTTTCACTGTATTTCAAATTCTTTAACAGAGTTTTCTTCCCTGTGATCAACCTACATGTCTTTCTAATATTTAACGTAAAATTTCAATTGAATATCTTCTGTCCTATCATTTCAAAATATTAGAATGTTTATGTGCGAATGAAGATTATCAGCATAAACTTCACATTTTTATTCTGCAGGTGAATATTCTTTGTATAAGAGAACAGGAGGGCAGGGGCAATATATGTAAGCAGCTATTACTTTGGCAAAGATAAATCAAGCTGATTGGCTAAGAAAAAAAGGAAAAAGTAATCCCTTTCACTGTTCTGATAATATTTCATCAAAAAAGAGGTCCCAGGTCAGATATAATCAAGGCAACTACAGTACAAACACAGAATGTGGTATCAGCACAGAAGATTTCAGTATCTTGAACTGTACCCACTTTTACTTTACAAAAAAAACAAACCCATAAAATGTTCTCAGTATCCTACAGCTGTGACAGAAACAATGGGGCATACACTATGCAAAGACTTCCAATAATGGTCCTTTCATACAACCATATATGTTAGCTCCAACTTCTACAGGTTACATCAACATAATCTCTCCACAAATGCCCCTTCTTTCAAACCCTGCCAACTATGCTCACAAATAGTGTATTTATTTTGGCACAGGATGAGCATCCCTTATCCAGAATTCTCAAATCCAAAATATTCCAAAATCTAAAATTGCTTACATGAGTGTCAAAGCAGTGAAATATTTGCTTTTTGATAGTTCAATATACACAGATTTTACTTTATGCACAAAATTATTTAAACTACTAGCTGTACCCTGCCACGTGTTGCTGTGGCCCCCAGAAAACAGAGGAATTCCAGTTGAAGCAATAGACAGAAGGAACAGATTGAAGGGACATTGACAGATGGAACAGAAAGTAGATGGATAGACCATAGACCATAGATAGATAGATAGATAGATAGATAGATAGAGTGGTAGATGGAGTGATTGATGGGTGGATGGACAGACAGACAGCTTTACAGCCAAAGGGGGTTGGACTGGATGGCCTCTGGGACACCCTTCCAACTGGTTAACCAACTGTCCAGAGGGCTTTGATGGTGTTTTCCTTTACTGTAAAATGAGGTTGGACTGGATGGCTCCCTCCAAAACAAAGTATTAAGTAATTAAATATTTAATAATTAAACCAAATAAATTAAAATAAAATAAAATATTAGAATAAACTATTATAAAATTAAACTATTAAATATGAATACATTATAATATTAAAATTAAAGGAATATTTTAAAATAAAAATGTTAACATAAAATACTTTAAATTAAACATTTTTTATTTTAAATTAGAAATATTAAAATTAAATAATTTAATTTAAATAATAATTTTCAAAATCAAAATATTAAAATGAAATATTTTAGAACTAAAGAATTAGATATTTTAAAATTAAAATATTATAATTAAAATATGTTAAACATTAAACATTTAAGATAAGAATATTTTAAAACTAAGCAATTAAATATTTTATAATGAAAATATTAAAATATTTTAAAATTAAACAAATATTTTAAATTTAAAATATCTAAATTAAATATTCAAAAGTTAAATATTTTGAAATGAAAATATGAAATATTTTAAAATTTTAAAATTAAATAAGTATTTTATAATTAACATGTTATCAAAAATATTTTAAAAGGCTTATATAAATTTATAGATATATATTGCCAATTGTTACATAGTTGTATGGATTCGTTGGGCCAGTTCAATTTTTTGTAGCACTGTATCATCTGTACTACTGTATAAACCCATATGATTTGGGTGCTATACTGTAAGAAATATATATATTGTTATTATATTTTTGTTGTTGTTGTTGTTGTTGTTGTTGTTGTTAGAACACTGTATTATCTCTACTGCTATTTGATCCTATATGCTTGGGGTGGTATATTTGTAGAATGAATAGTGTCTTCCTGCCTAGCAGGATGGGGTTGGAATTTGATGGCCATCTGTTGGGAGCGCTTGGATGGGGTCTTCCTGCCTGACATGAACAGGATTGGGGTTTCTCTATTCTGAGTCTGGGTTATTGATTGATCTGCTCTGAGCTTGATTGCTTTTGCTTCTGCAGAGCCTCCTTTCTCCCGAATCCCTCCTATCAGCTGTAGATTAGCCGTGTCTGGATAGATAACATCCTTGGGAGAGGCAGAGTAACCTGAGCAGCATGTAAGGGATAGCGACAGGGAGGCAGGCCTGCGGGGATGAGGGCTTTTCCTCCATGGGAGACTGCTGGCACGTGCTCTCCTTCCCTCCCCCCTCCCTCTCTGAGGTGTGTGATTGAACGTCTTTCTATAAGGAGGGAGGGGGGAGCATTTCCACACATGCTCGGTATCCTGTTATAACATTTGTGGGGTTTTAAGCGTCACTTAGAAAGGGGAGGGGAAGGGATGGGAAAGTTTTTTCTGTGTTTTTGTGAGTGAAGGACATACATTGGGTAGTTAGGTGTCTTGTGGCCAAATTTGGTGTCAATTCATCCAGTGGTTTTTGAGTTCTGTTAATCCCACAAACGAACATTACATTTTTATTTATATAGATTTTATTAAATTACATTCAGGTTATGTGAATAAGGTGTATATGAAATATAAATGAATTTCACATCTAGACTTGGACCCCATTGTCAATATATTTCATTATATACATATATGCAAATACAGGTATTCCACAATTCCCCCCAAAAATCCAAATAAAAAAAACTTCTGCTCCCAAGCATTTAGTATTTTCCACCTGTACTAGCAAAATCTTAGGGACTTTACTATCTCATCTAGAAGGCTTTTCAAATTTTCCATCTAAGGAATATAAAATGTGACATATAATTGTTATTAATTCAATTATGGATTTGGTCTAATAAATCACAGAATTATAGCTACCATGGTAAAAAGGACCTGGATATACTTTATTGAAAATACTGGGATGTGTGGTTGAACAAAGGTATTCCTTGTTCCTTAGAAATACTCAGCATGCATCTTTCCTGTAGGTTTAATGCAGCTTGACAACACTTTAACTGCCATGGTTGAATACTACAGAATCTTAACAGCTGAGGTTTTACAAGAAATTTAGCTTCCTCTTCCAAAGAGTGCTGAAGCCTAACCAAATGATCACTCCGAGGATCCCACTAAGCATCAACAGTGAAAGTGGAGCCAAAAAGCATTAACCATACAGTGTAGCTGCACCTTGGGAGAGTCATAGTCAAACTAGTTATGTTATCAGCACCCAAATTTCTATTAGTTTTAGAACACACATTACAGTGGACTTACATATAACAGAAGCAATAAGAAGGCCTGAATTTCATTTGTGCACATGTAGAAAGGAAAGATTTAATCCTTAGTTTCCCTGAATGGGCAACTTGGAAGACCCTGAACAGATTCAGAAGTGGAGTTGGCAAATCAAAAGACAACCTGCCAAAATGGGCAAAATGGCACTACCTAGAAAAATCCTCCACCAGCTGTGGAACAGAACAAACAACTCCGCATCTGTAAGCTTGTCCATAATGCCCTACCTCATGCACAGAGGAACAATTAATTAAAGCTACAGAGAATGCAGTCACTGTTGCCTATAAAGAAGCTGCCCTGTCATGGTCTAAATACAAATCACATTCAGAGCTATGAACTTTATTAGGGAAAAATCCCAGTGGAACCAGTAAGAGCTTCTTGTTATTTAAAAAGCTGGAATGGGAAAAGCACAGCCCACAGGTTTCCATGCTTCTACAAACGGCTGGGGTTTTCACCGCAAGTTGGCAAAGGGCAACTCATGTCTACAAAAGTTCCTATAATAGGATATTTGTTATTTAAATTTAAATCACTTATATTTGTTTAAGATCCACCTCTGCAAAAAACAGTTTTTCTTCTTAAAAAATCATTTTTTGCAAGAAACCTAAAAAAATAGCATTCAGCCATCTGTACCCTTTTGTAGACATTCTGTATGCATGAATTCAACCATCCATGGCCTGAAAATCTTTTTTTCTATCCAGACATTCAAAAAAACAAACGTAACATTTGCCACTATTTTACTACACCATTGTATATAATAAGACTTGTGCATCCATGGATTTTTGTATCCACAGGAGGTCCTAAAACCAAACTATAGCAAATGCAAAGGGCTCGCTGAACTTGCCATTCGGGCAAAAATGATATATTTTATTTCAGGTTGGAAGTCATGTCTAACAGGGTTTGGGAAAAGAAAAAGTGGTTACAGTGCTTCCCAGTGTGCCCAGTCCTATTTAAAAGATCCTGCTATGCCTAGTATTTAGTGAATTATTTTATAATTATGTATTCAACATCATGTTCAGCATCACTTTTAGAAGCTATTTCAGATAGGCATTGGTTAAAATCTTATAACACACACATCGACAATACACAAAGTACACACACACAATAATTATAGCATGATCTATTTGTAGAAATGGATTACAATAAATTAAGTTAGAAATTTGCTAATAAAAGAGGTAATTCAATTAATTTTTAACTTTAGTAATTGACTTAAGATGGACTTTCAGCTCTAACTTAATTTCAGAATTAAGGATTAAGTTACATTGTCAAGTTAGTTCTTTAATAAAAGCAGTACTGCAATCTTAATTTTTGTTCATGATGGTTTAATTAATTCCAAGGTTAAAATATTTAAAATAAATAAGTCATAAGGACCGTTTGGAAGGAATGATCTTATCTGTTGCTCCTGTGTTATACCGATAGAAGCTCTTCATTTCTAACAGGACATAAAATTTTGAATGAAAGAAAAGAGATGAGATTATCGGGAAGGGTGAAAGCAAAACTAAGAAAAGGGTTTTGGGTGGGTAGATAAGAAATGAGGTTTCCAAAAATGTATGCTACTGCTTCTTTCTGTTAAAGTGCAAAAGAGGGACTGGTGTGTGTGTTTATGTCTCAAAAAAAATCAATGATGGCATATTTCAGCTTCATTTTGGTAAAAATCACTGCATAGGCTTTTAACTTAAGATGAAATGGCAATTAAATATAAAAGTCATAGCTCACCTTTCCCCATTTCTAAAATAAATTTTACTGAGTGAGAGTTGTTAGCTTTTTAGTGATTAACTAACCACATTAACCCCTTTACACTAACTTTCCAATCTCTGATATTACCCTGCTTTCGCACTGTGAAGTGCCTCCAATAAAGACTCCACTAGACACACATCATATTACAGAATTACATTTGAAAGGGGGGGCTGGGGGCAGATAGCAATACCACCTGAGTTGATCTCTGATTTGAAACTGATTTTCAGAGAGTTGTAGTTTCATTCTTCTTTGGTTAAAGATACATTTCAAAATGAATAATGACTCCATAGTTGTCTTTTCTTTTTAAAAACTATTGTGCAACCTCGCCTCACTACTTCTGAAGATGCTTGCCATAGATACAGGCGAAATATCAGGAGATAATGCCTCTAGAACACGGCCATATAGCCCGAAAAACCTACAACAACCCAGTGATTCCAGCCATGAAAGCCTTTGACAATATATTGTGCAACATTTGCACTTGATTTGACATGGAATTACTCAATTAAAATATCCTACCTAGCACAACAGAATGGTGAGTACAGTACTAGACAAAATGAAAATAGACATTTTAGCTAAGTGAGATCCTTTTTAGTGTACTAAAACAACCAGTACATCACTCTAGATACCCTGATGTCTCCTTCAAGTTCTCAGTTACAAATCACGGCTAGAGGCGATGCTTGCAGCAGTTTCTAAGCCTTTCACTGTGCCTGTGATGCCCTGTACATGGCTAAGAAATAACTGAAGGGAACTTTTTTTTTTTTTTTGCATAGCAGGTACTAATATAAACTCTTACTGACAGAATTCAGTCACTTTATTTTATTTAGTCTTATTTTCAGCCTGTTTTAAGACAGGGGAGAGCAAATCAGTTCTCCTGTTGCTGTGGAACCGCAACTACTATGATACTTCAGAACAAGCTTTCCTGGTAAGCACAGATGGGACTGCCAACCCAGCAAACCTGGAGGATGTCATTTTGCCCCTTCCTCCTTCTTTAAAGAGAAAACTCTCCCAGGGCAGAATACAAGATAAAAATAATAGAAAGCACTGAACATTTCAAGGGGGAAAGGTCAACTCTTGTGAGCTTTACAAGAGCCCATTTCTAGAACTTTAACAAATCCTTTACATCCCTTGCCTTGCTTTGATACACAACCCCCATTATGCAGTATATACATAAAGACTTCTGCTGAATTACATTGTTTCTGCTCACTATGCAACCCATTTATACTACCGTTGAACAGATTTTTTTTTCTTAAAATGCTAGAGGGCATACATCTTTCTTAATGACATTTTCTACTCTCCTGTTGTGACATTTAATGCCTGACCATAAAGCAAAACCAAAATAAAGGACAGGTGTCATTTCTCTAAAAGGGAAAGAAGCAATATTATGTGAACACTAGAGTGAGAACAGCACACCTAACAGCCATCACTTCCTATAAGATGAATGCAATAATGTTTTGTAGCTCATTCAGGGAAAATTACTGAAGATATGTACAACTATCCTTCACTTTCCTTCAAGGCATAATGGCCCATTCCAGTTTTAATCTCAAGGTGGAGGGGGGTAGATTTAAGTGGAAGCAAAAAAGAGTACAAAGCAGAAGCATTATTTGCACAGCAATCCAATTGGGGTTGAGCGGAGAGAAGTGTCATGGGTGGGGGAATTGCCATACTCTGTGCCTTCTGATACTGATGCTAGCTAAGAGTTTCCCCTAATGTTGGTTAGGAATTTTATTGATTTTTTTTCCATTAGGTTCAATTAGTGGAAGTTATATTATGCCAGGTTTAAAAGGCAGGTTTTTTCACATGTTGGGATGTATACGTCTGGCAGATGCATTCCCAATCTCACAGAACAGCAAAAATACCCCAAAGAAGAAACTATAGACAACAGACCTCCTCTATCTGTTCAGAAGATGACCCAGTAGCAGAAAGGTAGGTCTGCAACATTCAACCGCTTCTCTTTTCCTCTCCCACCCAAAGAGTTAGAACTGATCTTTGGACTCCTGGATCCTGTGTTTAGTGTTCACATACATGAATATCTCAAGAGCTGCTTTACACTGGAATAGAAACCTCAGAGTGTGGTAGAGCCTTCTTCCTTGGATGTTTTCAAGCAGAGCATGGATAGCAATCTGTCAGGATTGCTTTGCTTGCATTTTCCTGCATGGCAGGGGTTAGACTGGACAGGTCTTGGGGTCACTTCCGCCTTTATGATTCTATGATTCTACGATACTACAAGGTAAGGAAAAATCCCCCTGTAGCCATACAGAAAATACTCTGGACACTTTATCTTCCTTCTGCCTCCTGCCTATTTAATATGCCAAGGATCCTAAGATACAAAGCTGCATAGAGTGAGAAAGTCCTGCATTTCCTCACTCATTAGTTTGCTGTGCTGCAGATACAAGAAAAGAGATACAGAGCACTGCATTTTTTAACATTTCCATTATCCAATTGGGGTGGAAAGAAGCTATAATAAACATCTTTCTAAGCTCTCTCCTGCTTTCACCAGCAAGCAGCAGGCTGGGTCACAACATTTTCTAGCCCTTCTGAACAATAGGCAAAACCCTGCAGGGAAACAAACATCACCCAGCTGGTCTTCTGCAATTTACACAGCACACTGAACAAGTAAGTGGGAGTCGGGTAAGACCCCAGTACAAAAGGAAGATCAAAGCTGACTGCTTTTCTCTGTTTGCTGGGAATGCCAGTGTTTTCAATCAAGGGGAAAGGAAGGACACATCGCAACTATTATTCAAATGCTATACACTATCAACACAAATGTAAAATAAATGTTGAAATACCCCAAACGCAAATAAAACATTTGTTTATGGGATTTGGAGAAATCCATAAGTACTTCACACAAATGAGCAACAACGCTTAAAATGGCAAGCTTCTGTTAACAACTCTGCAGTAAGTGCCAAGGTCCCCTTTTAAAACCTTCTGTCTTCTTAGCAACTCATTAAGCCTGATGTTGCAGCAGCTTTATTGGATAGGAAAATCAAGCAAAACTTGTACGTTATTAAGAAAAAAATATTCAGACAATAGGATTACTTCTGTCCTTTTATTCATATAAGATACACTGCCTCCATTTGCTACAATATTCTATAAGCTTAGAGCAATGCAGCATTTGTTATCTGTTGTTACAATACTTTTTCTCATTAAAGTCACAAACCCACAGAGGAGCTCTCTAACAATTTTATGCATGAAGCCAACAAACACTGAGAAACACCCGATGAAAGGCTAGGACTGCATTAACACTGAAAAAATGAATGTAACATTAGGACTTGGACATTGCTGTGTCCCTGCCTCCTCTCCCCAAATCTAAATGATAAATGATATTACAGCTTGTAAAGCTTTCAGTACTGTTATCACTAGAACTATAATTAGGCACCGGTATGAAACCTTTTAAATGGAAAAGTTCTGTTCTTCTATGGGATTAATTTCAAAGTGGCTACCTTAGTACAGAATACCTCAGTGCAATATTTGTGTGCGCATACATGCACCTTCAAGTCACGTGTCAAAGTATGATGACCCTGCAAATTTCTTAGGGCTTTCTTAAGCAAGTAGCATGCAGAGTGGGTTTGCCAGTTTCCTCCAGTGAAATGTAGTCCTCAGGACCTACTATTCCTTGACAGTCCAAGTACTAACCAGAGCTCATACTACTGAATGTCCCAAAACAAACTATCTCTGGTACCATTTTGTCTATAGAGAGAGAAAGAGAGAGACACCATGTCGTGAACCAGAAGCCTTAAAGGAGCCAAACACAAGTAAAAGGGTGCAAACAAGGTTTAACAACAAACAAAAATAGCTTAGAAATACTTGAATTCAGTGAGTCTAGCAATAAATAAAATAAAGTCTGTAGCAACTGCTAAGCAAAAAACGCAACTTGGAGAATAATCCGGATTATACTGAGATATAATCTGGTATAACAAAAACTTTAAGCAAACTGCTTCAAATATTCAGAGTTCACAAAACAGAAATTGACAAGGTGGGAGCAAGCAAAAACGTAGTCAGGAAACAGTCCAAGGTCGAGGCACGTCCAAAAGCAGAAGTTAAGTCCAAAACGCGATGTTGTCGTCCAAAAAACAATCCAAAGTCAGCAAGGAGTAGAAGTCAGCACTTACAGGATTCCAGTCGGTAGAAGCACGGAAGCACAACGATCTGCAGTCCCAGGACCCAAGGCGACAGTAAAGGCAGCAACAAAGTCCCAAGCCCAATACAACACTTTGCCTACTGCAAAGTTCCAATAGTTTGATACCTTTCTTTTATCCTATAACTCCTCATCAGAGGTGGAGCTGGACTCCACCTTGTCATTATCACTCTCAGGTGCTTTTGCTTCCACAGCTGCTCGCCACCGCCCGTCCCTCCATCTCTTCCAGCGTCTATCAAGACTTAGATCACCCCAAGTATTTCTAGGTTGCCAGTCTCCCGAGAACCCTTCAAACTCCTCACTTGAGGTGGGTTAAGTCCCTGATCTCTTGTACATGGGTCCAGTCTAGCTCATCCTCCTCTCCATTATCCCTCTCAGTCCCATCACTCCCCGTGAACCCCATAAAGTCTTCTTCCTCAGTTGGAGCATTAAGTATTTCACGGCTGTCTGAGATAGAAAAATTCGGAGCGGTGGCGGGTCTAAAAATAAATAAGGATAAAACACAAATTCTAGCCAAAAATATATCTAAACAAAGACAAGAGGAACTCCAAAGAAAAACAGGCATCAAAATAGCAAGTAAGGTCAAATATCTGGGAATAATAATCACCAACAGGAATTCACAACTACAAAAAAATAACTATGACAAGAAGTGGGCAGAAATAAAGGGAAAATTAAAAAGGTGGGAATCACTGAATCTCTCCATAATGGGGAGAATATCAGTAATCAAAATGAACATTCTCCCCGAGGTACCTTACATATTCCAAAACCTGCCCATAATAAGAACAAAAGCAATTTTTGAAAAATGGCATAGGGACATAAGAAAATTCGTATGGCTGGGAAAAAAACATAGAATAAAATTCAAAAACTTGATAGACGACAAAAGCAGAGGAGGATTTACCTTACCCAATTTTCAGCTATATTACGATGCGTCAGCCCTTATTTGGATAAGAGACTGGTGTCTCATAGGAAACAAAAGGAAAATACTCGCTTTGGAAGGCCACGACCTGTCACAGGGGTGGCATAGTTATGTACGGAGAGGGAAATCAAAAAAAGGAAAAAAATTAAGAACCACTTTATAAGAGCAGCCCTCATACAAACCTGGAACAAGTACAAGGAAAGACTCTATATCAAAACCCCCTTGAGGTTCTCACCAAACAAGGCGATGCACATGCGAGAAATACCAAGAGTAAAATGGCTGACATATAATCAAATACTTAAAATAGAAAAACAAATTGTAAATATCAAAACACAAGAGGAACTAAAAAACATCGACCAATCCCTGTCATGGTACCAGTACTGGCAGATAAAAGAAAACTATTTGATTAATAGGAAAGTAGGCTTTGAAATAAAAGAAGTTTTTTGGGACAAAATACTAAAGACAGAATCTAAATTAATAAAGAAAATCTACTCACAACTGCTGAGATAGGAAACAGAAGAAGAACAGGTGAAAGAAGTAATGATCGACTGGGCAAGAGATATAGGCAGATCAATTAACATAGCAGAATGGGAAGAGTTATGGATAAGAAAATCAAGGTTAACATACTCCACGGAATTTAGAGAGAACTGGTTAAAGATGTTTTATAGGTGGCACTTAACACCAGAGAAATTAGCAAGAATTAACAAAGGTAGAACAAGTAACAAATGCTGGAAATGCGAAAAAGAAGTCGGCACATTTATCAACGTATGGTGGAAATGTAAAAAAACCAAAGCCTTTTGGAGGGAAATTCACAAGAAAATGGAACATATCTTACAAATTAATTTTGACGTCAAGCCGGAATATTTCCTTTTCGGTTTAACTGATTTCGAAATGGATCATAACACAAATAAGTTATTTATATACCTTACAACAGCAGCCAGGCTTAAATTTGCTCAGCTATGGAAAACAAAGGATTTACCAATGATGGAGAACTGGCTAGTGAAGATCTGGGACATTATGAACATGGATCTACTCACTCAAAGAATTGCGGATAACAACTTAAAGAGACAAAAAACCAACTGGGAAAAATTCACGGATTATATTAAGAGCGAAAACCTAGAAATGAACTGGCAATAAGAAGAGAAATAAAGACAAAAGAAGAGTTAAGACAACCGGAGTCAACCTGGAAGTCATCACAACCTCCTCATTGTTTTTACCTCCCCCTTCCCCTCCCCCCCCCATCCTCCTTGCCCTCTTCCCCCTCTGCCTCTCTGCCTCTCTCCCTCCTCCCTCCTGTCTATTCTACCCCCCTTCCCTTTGGATGCCCCATTTCCTACTGTCCTATAACCGACTGTTCCCACACTTTCCCTGTACCCCAAGAATTCTAAATTTTATATGCATTGGAAAAACTAATAAAAATATATATTTTTTAAAAAAGGTATTTCACGAATCCGCTTCCTTTCCCTTTCTTCATCTGACTCTTGCTCCCGAGTAACCCGTTTCCAGCCTCTACTCCCATCTCCCTCCTCCTCCATCTCAGAGTCTGTAAAACCTTCGAATGACTCAGTATCTGTAGGTGTCATGAATATCTCCCTAATTTGCTTCCTTTGTTGCTCTTGATCCAGCATCTGAGCAGCCCTCTTTCCCCTTCTACTACTAGTAGCAGCTTGATCAGCACACTGTACTACAACACACTACCTTTGTTTCTAGACATATTGATTGTACAACTCCACTTGGGGAAGACCTCTTACATCATAGTAAATGTTTATATCCCCACATGCTTATCAATTGTATTAAAACTGTATTAAAATTAACCAACAAATAAGACTCCTGTACAAGAAATTCCAAAGATCTAGGTCTGATGTGACTCTTGCTAATCTTCGGAATTTTAAGCGCTACCTCCAACACTGTGTCTAACTTAAGCAGCAATCATTAGCAGAATATAAGTGGAATCAATTTCTAAATGAATCTGTAACAAATAACTCTAAGAGGTTTTGGTAGTTGGTCAATCTCTCCATCAAACTGGTATAGTTATTTTTCCAACTTCTTATAGGGAGATGAGTTAGTAAACCCAGAGCTCAGTGATAGATTTTTCTGAATTGACCGACTGTTCTTCTGTTTCAGTACAGGAAATTACAGACCTGATAGTTGGTCTAAACAATGGAAAAGCAGCTGCATCAATGATCCCAGAGATTTTGAAATCAAATCCTTGGTGGCAGTGTTCACCATAATTAACAACACAGGCATCCTACCAAATAGTTGCCGATTTGCCATTATAGTGTCAACCTACAAAAAGGGTGACTCTACCAATCCTTCCAATTACCAGCCAATTATCCTTCTATTGGTAATTGGAAAGCTTTATGCATAATTCCTATTAATTAAGTTGCAAACCTGGTTGGACCATAATAAAATCATCGGCCCTGAACAAGCTCGATTCCTAAGTATAAATCAACCTTGGATCACTGCTTAGCACTTTTGCACTTGGCAAACAAATACTCCAAACATAAAGCTTCCAAGCTATTTGTTGCTTTCATTGGTCTAAAAAGAGCCTTTGACTTCATAACAAGAAATCTGTACTGGGACAAGCTTAGGTCTTTGAATATCGATCCCAGACTTTTGTTTCTAATTAGACAACTGTACACCAATATTGTTTGCCAAATCAGATGCTCTGAGAAAGGCTAGCTAACTTCTAAAATTAGTGATACATGTGGAGTCAAGCTGGGCTGTATACTGGCTTCTACTTTGTTCAACATATTACTGTATGATTTATCCCAGGCTTTAGTATTAGTGAATGGTCATAGTCCAAAGCTCCATTCTACACATGTTCCTTTACTCTTATATGCAGATGATGCTGTATTATTGTCCTTATCTAGTATCGTCCGAAAACACTTAATTCATTGCTTTGCCAATTACTGCAAAATAAATAGACTGGAAATTAGCTATGTTGAATCCAAAATTCTCATTTTTGCCAAAAAGTAGAAGCCCATGTCTTGGCACATCAGGGCCCACAAAACTGAACAGGCCAAATACTTTCAATACCTTTGTATTTGCTGTTGATATAACTTATCTTGGCTCTCACAGGAACAAGCAGTAATAGCTTCTGCAAATACCAACATTACAGCAATTTATTGTTTCTTCTACAATAAGGGTAACCAATATATCCCTGCTGCCCTTGAGGCTTTTGAGGCTAGGATTGGTTCTCTGCTATTGTATGGCTCCCCTATTTGGATTTCTGCAATCAATAAATAATTTAATACACCACATTCCAAGTTTCTCCAGAAATTAATGGGGCTCCCGAGATGTGTGCCTTACACCGTTCAATGCATTGAGACAGGTGAAACCACTCTTGAAATTTTGGCATGGCTGAAAGCTATAAATTTCTGACTACATATACATTTTCAAGCAGACTCCAATAGTTATACTTGGTCTGTCTTTGGAAGCACTCTTAATGCTCACAAATGTGGAAGCCTGCAAGTCAGTCAAGAGCAGACTTTTGGATCTTGACTTTCATAATCTGACTCTTGAAGCAAAGACAACTTGTTCCCCTAGCACATCATGAATTCCATGTGAGTGTGGAGTCATGTCAGCATATTTTCGCACATTTCATCCTTGAGATTAATAACTTTTAAGTATTTTTTTAAAATCTGTGACTTCCTCCTATTGTATATACCTGTGTTGTATGTCAATTTTGTTGTTGTATGTCAGTCTCTCTCTGTGTGTATGTGTTGTCTATTTAGAGAGACTGTATTAATACAGCATTTACTGGGGCCTAAATTAGTAATATGAGCCAGCTCAATGTTTACACTAAAATTATATGTAAAAGTTAAAGGCTTCTGGCAAGATCATTTGTTGCACAACAAGTCATTACACTGTTTCACTGACAAGAGTTGCAAACAAAAATTATGTGGAATTTCTGTTGACATGTGGTAGCAAAAAAAAAAAAACCCTCCCAAGGTCAACATCTGTATTATGAGCTCTCTTTTTCGTAAGTTGTAATTTATAACAGCTAATTTCATAAAAATCTAATCATGCCAAATACCTTCCTCTTTCTATATTAGCTAAAACCAAAGAAATGCACAATGGATTAACTCGATGCACAAGGAAGAATATACAATTTTAAGGAGAAACAAAATAAAACAAGCTATCCAAGCTCATGCCCTCTCCATATTAATGGATGACAACAATCATCATTCTGGTGATGGGAGAGGATAGAGACTGATAGGGATTATGAATTGGGATGTGCTGAGGTAAAAAGGTTCAAAGGGACACATCCAAAATGCACTGAGGTCAACATGAGTGGGAGATAACTCTTTTCAAACATGACCTTGATGAAGATACATCAATAAGAAAGATAAAAGATAAATGTTCTTGCCGCTCTTTTTACAATCATGGAATTTTCTTGCCTTTATAATTCACCTGAACCTGAGGTCTAATCTCTATCAGCTCTTTTTCAACAAGAACTATATTTCAGCAGCTTAAAATGAAGTCTATGTCAAAGAGTGGGACGTGTGACATTTAAGTACTTCAAACTGCTGTAATCTGCATTTTAATACAAAATTTCTGCTTAAAATATTGTTACCTGTATCCAAAGCTCAAAGCCATACATCTGAAATGTCCAAATAAGTAATATTCAAAGGGGCTCACCTATCCAACATTCAAGACGAGCACATGGTGTTGTCTTCACCACATCAGGAGGGTCCACACCAACATTTAGGCACAATACTAAGGCAACACTAACGGTCTTCATCTAGGAAAGAAAAAAAACTTATGGTCAGGAATTTCTATTAAAACAACTGTATTTTACAATTAAGTTGAAGATTTGTATCTTTATCTCCAAAAATTCAGTTATTAAATTGCAATTTTATTCTAGACTGAAAATGAAGGCAATCACACTGATGAGCTATTCCAAGTTATAAGCAGGTCACATATCCTGCAGAGGTTCCCAAAATTAAGAAAAATGGCTGACAATTCCTGTCTTAAGTAAAAACCATCAATTGCTTGATTTCCGTAATTTAAAAAATCCTAACTTGTGTTCATGACTGAGACTTTAAGCACTTTACAAAAGTTAAAACACAGATACACAAATAGTTAAACATACACCAGTGCTGTCCTTGACGTGTGATGGCATTGTGAACTGAACTAGAATTGATATTGTCCATGTAATAATGAAATGTATCAATTCCAGGTGATGAAATGATATCTCCAGATGCTGCTCTACTGCACAGCCATGGTGCAAAGTAGTGTTTGATATAGCTGATAATGCCTCCAAATCCGCTTAACATTTATGTATTTAAGTTCTTGGTCAGGCATAAAGTGGGGGGGGGGGGCTGATGGTTCCAATAATAATGCAGATATGCTTTTCATCATTTCATCATTTAAAAAAAACTGCTCCTAATTAAAGCCCACTTTGCCACTTGCACCGAAATCTATTTTCTACAGTACAAAATGTATGCCACTGCAAATTACAATACCATCTAGTTAAAAGATCATAAACAAAACTTTGAATTGTGCCTGGAAACAGAATTGTTGCCAGTGCAGCTGTAACAAGGGAGTTATATGCTGCCTGCAACCAGTCCAAGTTAACAATACGACTAGTACTTTAGACCAAATGAAAGCACTTTCTAAAGGCAGCATTACAAAAGGCATGCATCACGGTGGTCAAATCAGACACCTGCAGGAATTTAAATGAGCAAATGCACTTTTGCAGAAACAGAACATTGAGGCTCAGGGATGAATCGAGCAATACACCCAAAGGGTCTTCAGAAGAAATGCAAACCCATTTAGCACAAGTTGAATCCCTGTTCCCTGGCCTGTTTTTCAACTTGCCAGGAGCATCTTGTCTGGATTAAACATCCATTTGTTCACTTTCTATCAGTTCAGTACTGCCAGAAGATACTGGTTTAGAACTGTCTGAAAATGAACAAATGCCTAAAATTCTTTATATTTAGGGGGATAAAGCAGAAAGGATGTCTGTGGCTGTAGATGTTAAAATCCCAGACAGTCTCACCTAGTGGTATCCCTGAGTCAAAGACATCAAATTTACACCCGACTCATAGTTAAGAATGGGGGACAGACAATAGGAAATAAGAGGAAGCCTACTCATAGGAAGGGTGACTCAGTCCTGAAAGAGTTAATCATCAGGGAAAGATGTTTCCACTGAACCTTTATACCAATCCTTGTTTCCACAAAAAGCCAAAATCAGAATCCAATTATCACAGGGACAGAAAGTGAGCTGAAATCTTCTGAACAGGAGCATAGACAGTCAAAAAAAAAAAAAAAAGGTCACAGGGGTGTTATGCTTTCTTATGCTATCCAAAATTGTGTGTGTGTGTATACATACATATACACATGCTAACTTAGGTACTAAATGGTGATGCCTGAGTTAGGTATGTAGAAATTTGTTACACTACTTATTGTAAAATGTCATTGTTTTGGGATTTTATGAATGGTTGCATTAAGAAGATGTATAATGATGAGGATGAACTACAACTCCCAGTATGATGGGTCAGTCCCCTCAAATGCCTCTAGTATTATTTGTTGGTCATTGTAGTTCTGTGTGCCAAGTGTGGTCCAGATCCCTCATCGGAGGGGTTCAGGGTGCTCTCTGGATGCAGAGTGAATACATGGGGGAGGGGAGGGGATCAGCACCCCCCCCCCCCAAAGCCTCCAGGATTGGGGGTCTATGTGCCAAATTTGGTCCAGGTCCATCATCGGTTGGGGTCACAGTGGTCTCTGGAGATATGAGTCAATTGTAAATCAGCCACAAACATACATCGTTACCCACACACACACATAATACATACATTCACTTTTATTATACACCAGCTTAGGTACCCAGCAATGTCTGAGTTAGGTAATTTGGTAAGGATAAACATTAGGGGAAAAAAACAATTTTTGGTTTTGGATATTATGAATGGACCCATTAGAAAATGCATAAGGATATGCGTGGGATATAAGTCCCATTATCCTCTGTCATTTCTCCCTAAACCCTGTTGAGTATTTATAGTAGTCATTGGGGGGGGGGGGGGTGGAATCTGTGTCCCAAGTTTCATTCAGATTCATGGTTGACGGTGTTTAGTAGCAATCTCTGGATGTGGGTGAAGGCACTGCAAATACTTACTATCCACAGTACACACTCCTCCAAACCTCACCACGTAGCAAAGTGGGTCATGAGGGGTCTGCGTCCCAAATTTGGTTCAGATCCATGGCTGATGGGGTTTGCAGTGGTTTCTGGATGTGGATATATGTACTGTAACACCAATTGTTCATAGTCCATCCTTCCCAAACCCCACCAGCACTATAGTTAATTACTGGGGGGGGGGGGGGTCTGTGTTGGAAGTTTGGTCCAGATCAATCATTGGAGGGATTCACAGTGGTCTCTGGATGTGGGTGTATGTACTGCAACTCCCATCATTCAGGATCCACCCCTCCCAAAAGAAAGAAACACCAGCAGGAGTTAAAGCTGGTTGTGAGGGTCTCTGTGGCAGGTTTGGGCCGGATCCACCATTGGTGGGATTTGCAGTAGTCTCTGGATGTGGGTATAGGTACTGCTACTCCCATTTTCCAGGGTCTATTCCCTCCAAACCCCACTATCACTTAAGGTTAGTTATGGGGGAGAGGGGTTTATGTTGGAAGTTCAGTCCGGATCCATTGTTGGTGGGTTTTGCAGTGATCTCTGGATGTAGGTGTAGGCATTGCAACTACCATCGTCCAGGTTCCACCCTCACCCCACCCCCACCCCCAAAAAATCACCAGGACATAAAGTTGGTCATGAGGGCATTGTGTGCTAAATTTAATCCAAATCCATCGCAAGTGGAGTTCACAGTGGTTTCAGGATGTGGGTGCATTTACTGCAACTCCCATTGTCCAGGGTGCACCTCTCCCAAAACCCCACCAGCAAGTTTTCTAGCACAAGTCACTAATGTGTCAAATGCTGTCTTCACACAACAGCAAGGGCTGATACCAGATTGAAACTTGCTGATACTGTAATTATGCAATATGGACCCAGGGAGTTTTTTTTTTTTTAAATCATGCCAGAAGCAACTTGAGAAACTGCAAGTTGCTTCTGATGTGAGAGAATTGGCTGTCTACAGAGAACTTGCCCAGGAGATGTCCGGATGTGTTACCATCCTGTGGGATATGTCTCTCATGTCCCCGCATGCGAAGCTGGAGCTGACAGATGGCAGCTCATTCAGTCTCAAATATTTGAACCTCCGACCTTCAGGTCAGCAGTTCAGCTGGTACAAGGGTTTAACCCATTGAGCCACCACAACTCCTAGGGAGGAGGTGTGCCACAGAGGTTATTGTTGAACACACTGAAGAGTTCTGGACAAGCTTATCTAAATTGTCTTCTCATTTTTATCTTTGAATCTAAGTCTCAAACAGGGCCCGTATCTGCTCAGCAAATAATAATAAAATACTTCTGCTGTAATGATTGCAGTGAGTAAGTATATAAAGCCAAGAACTGAACTCATTTTTCCCTATTAAATCTATAGCAGTCTATTTATTACACTCTGAAGACCCATCTGCTTTCTTTGGCCTTTTCTTGATTGTGCTTTATTGAACTGCCCTTGGTTTTTGCTGGAACTGTGTGACAGCCTTTCATTTTGCTTGGACTGTCTGTCTTATTGTTGTTGTTTTGTTATTAATGTTGTCATTATATTATGTAAGCCACCTTCACAAGGCTTTTGCCCTTAAAATAACATAAAATGTGGGTTACAAATGCATACAATTTGACATATTTGCAGGAAATATGGAATTCTATCTGAACGTGATTTGAAAAGTCTGAAACTTCAAAATTTCAGAAGAGTGTGGCAAAAAATGTAAATAAATTATAACTAGTGATGTGGCAACATTTTCACTGGAACCTACTTCTACATGTTTTCAGAAACTAAGAGGTATTGGGAAAGCCGCAATTTAGTATTTTCTAATGAGATTATATAGAGGCTCTCAGGGCTTACTTTTGTGCATGTGTGCATGTGTGTGCCTACAGGTTGCCTGTCAATTTATGGCAACCCCATGAATTTTATAAGCTTTTTCTTAAGCAAGTAATACTCACAAGGTATTCCTTCATAGTCAACAATACTTGATATTCAACAATGGTCTTCACATTCAAGTAATAACCAGGGCTGTCCCTGCTTAACTTCTAAAATCAGATGGGATCTGATGCCTTTAGAGAATTTGAGGCACCAGGATTTATCTACTTGCTTGTATTTATGTGTGAGATTAACCAAGATGAGTTGCTTACCAACACTTATTTTTACACATACAAAGAAACTACTAAAAATAAAAAAAATCCATGTGCTAATCTTCACATCTGTTTCAACTATTAAGAAAAATCTGTTTTAGTTCATCCTTCTTCAGAAGCCCCGTTGCAGTGCTGTATATATGGCCTGTAATACAGTCTTAAAGCTTTTGTTTCTGCAGCTCTTACTGCCTCTACACAGAAAACGGATTGCCAATGGATCTCTGCCAAGCATCATGGATTAGACAGAGTCCAACTGAAACCTATTAAAAAATAATGGAAACATATTATTCAAGATTCGCAAATCAATAATGCAACACAGTATGCCTTGCCTTAAGTGACCAGTCAAAAAGCCAGAAAATAAAAAAAGACCTGAAAGGTGTTTTCATACAAATATTTAGCAGCAATCTCTTAAAATAAAAATTATCTACTGCTTATAGGTGGTAACCATACCATATATTTTAATCAAGAAAGAAAGGAATTTGATCCTAAGGAGACTATAGCTTCTCAGTAGAAACAGAAGCTTAATGTCTTCTCTATAGCACTTTTTATTGTAAATTTGACACAGTTTATTATCGGTTTAACATACATGTATTCTTCTTTATCTGCAAAAAAACAAGACTGGGAACTATGACACTCTACTATAAAAACTGAAATGTGGAAGAGCCAATATTGCCCTAGGATTAATGTTGCCTCTCTCCATTTACTCAATTTCATTTTGATTGTTTACTTCAAATTTGGGATATCAAAGTGCCATGCAGTGTAAATCAAGCCTTGCAAGACATTACTTTAAAAGCTAAATTAGGAATACTGAGAGACAAGCAAAGTGCACTTAAAAACTGCTCTCTAAATACAGCATAAACTAACATGCACAGACAGGTACCAGAAGCGAATGGTCATTGGATAAAATAGAAAACCAATGTACTGCAAGCAATGTGAACCAAATACAAAATATAAGAGTAGAAAGTCTGGCAGTGTTGACAGAGCCTGACATTCATGCACATACACATGTATGAAGATTTTGCCAAAATTCAATACTTCAAATAGACAAGCTGTACAATAATAATCTCTATGCAAGGCTAAAATAATTGTGTGCTTGCCAACGCACCAGAACCCAGAAGGGTTTTCAGTCTGACATCTACAACCACCTCCCTTACCACTGTTTCCCTCTTTCTCTTTGCCATTTCTGCCATTTTAACTAGCATCCCCAGAGGGACAAGCAGTGGCAAGTGAATGGGGAATATGTATCACCTTCCATTGACATTCTTTGCCTCTGTTCATCATCCTGAGCCTGGACAAAGGGCAACTAAATAGGCAGTAATGATTTTAACAATGGCAATGAGTCCATTGGGAACATCCTGATTAAGAGTTGATCAAAATGTGGGGTTTGAGAACACCACTTTTATCTTATCCTGGTAAAAATAGAGCATGCGTTTGAATAATGAGTTGTAATAACTGATGGGGATCACACGTTTTTACGGGATTCTCAGACTCATCTATATTGCAAAAGCAGATCTAGAGAATGAATAATTTAACAAATGAACCAATTTTTCCAAGCTTTAGGTCTGATGTATCATGTTCACTTAAGCTCTATTTGACGAAAATTAAATCTGAAAAATGCAGGTTTGCCTACTATATACTGTATATTGACATGTAACAGATCCTCTAAAACAGGGGTCCCTAAACTAAAGCCAGATGTGGCCCTCCAAGGACCTTGACCCCCCCCCAACTTAGACTGAGGGTCAACCTATGTCTTGAAGGCATACAACAACAACAATAATAATCCTATTTTACTTGACTATTTCACCAACCAAAAGCAGATCCATACTTCCTACTGAAATAGTGGGAAGTTTATGTTTGTCAAAATTGTTCTCCATTTTAAATATTGTATTGTTCTTCCATTTTTTTTCACTACAAATAAAACAAATGCAGTGTGCCTAGGAATTTGTATTTGTTTTTTCAAACTATAGTCGTCGTCGTCCCCAAACCATCTGAGGGAATGTAAACTGGCCCTCTACCTAAAATGTTTGAGGACCCCTGCTCTAAAATGTATGATTTCCAGAGTTATTACACCTCATTATTTAGAAGCATGCCCTCCTTCTACCAAGATAAAATAAAAGAGCCTGTGAATACTTCTCTCTTTAGGGTGTGGTATAAATGCAAAACTTACCAAAAAATGACAAAATTGATCATTGGATAATTCACAGTTTTTATCACCCCAGGCCAAAATGCATACCTTTCAAGATAATTCATTATCAAAGATAAACGGAATAGCTAACAGTATGCTAGATTAATAATTTTCACATAACAGATCAAAAGCATAAACGTTTGCAAAACTCTTTTAAGGAAGTTCCAAGTTTGTCAGCCTAGTCACAATGAAAAACTACAGAAATGCCTATCAAGGCCAACATTGGTGCATGGAAGAAAGTATGGAGGAAAAGTGCAAACTGTGTGCATTTCTCTATACAGTACAGAGCAGGGTATCCACACATCCAACATTTGTTCAGGTAACTTAGGAAAACGAAGTGTGTCCACCCACAGGAACATGCTTTGTCCGACAAAAAGCTGATAGAAACATATGTCTGTGCAGAGAGGCAACTAGAAACAGGGGCGTAAGGGCTTTGTTTTTCAAAAGCTCCATTTTTAAAAGTCTAAGCTGAGCAACTCTGTTATTAACAGATGGAGGAGCCACAGAGACACTCCAATCTTTCAAATTGCCTTGCATTCTCAAAGCTAAGAATACTTGACAGTTAACTTTAGATAGTGGTCTGTTTATCCCATTTGCCATAGCCAGCTCTGAGAGTGAGGAAGAGGAATTGCTGGAAGGGCCAGCAGAGGAGAGAGCGTGCAGAGTTTTGCAGGTCTACAAGACTAGCAGAGAAACAAGCATTAAACATGCAACAGCTGAGATCATAGGCTAAAGAGGCTCTCAGTGTGAAAACTTGTGGCAGTCAACACCATCATTTCTTGATGAACCCTGAATCTGTTACTTTTCAGACACTCGGCATTTTGGACTCTAGATTGTGACCTTGGCTATCATTTGCTCCCGACTTGACTCTGTTCTTCCTTGATTTTGCTAACTGGACTTTGGATTTTGGCATTGACTTCCTTTTCAGTTTGTTGTTCAAACTTCCTGCTTCTGATTCTGGGCTATTGACTTTGGCAGGCTATTTCTACTATTTGTTTTGGGCTGCACTTTTGATAAAGCATTGTGTTCATGACACCATCTCCTTATTCAATAAGCATAGCATATGAAGTCATTATTTCAAGGTATTTCTAACCTTTATATATTATTTTGAACTATGCCCCCTTTAAACATATTTTTGTGCTTCTATATAAGTACAAAAAGTCCTATACAGAGTATTCAGAGACACTATGATTATTGTATATATTTTTGCAGTACTGAACACATATGTTTTAAACCATTAAATACAGCTCTTGATTCCTGTTCTTTCGCTGATACAGAATAAACATGCAACACACTGCCAGACCCCTAAAAATCTTAAGGCCTTAAAGTCAACATAAGTCAGAAACCACTTGGAGACACACAACAACAATGTAATGTTATGAAAGGGGAAGGCGTCCTCCTTTCCAACCAATTCTAATGCAGACAAATCAGCAGTTC
Organism: Anolis sagrei; assembly: GCF_037176765.1. NCBI lineage: Eukaryota > Metazoa > Chordata > Lepidosauria > Squamata > Anolidae > Anolis > Anolis sagrei. Next base: position 130,488,684 of record NC_090022.1, on the reverse strand, counting down.
TGCCTTCTCTGATAAGAGAGGCAAAGGAGAGAAAATGGGCAGACAAAAAGGTTAGGATTGGGGTCACAATAGTTGCCTTTCACAGTACTTTTCAAGCCACAACCTTCATTACATTTTTAAAGAATGTAATCACGGGGTACTTTCTGTACATGTTTAGAGCTACTGGCCTTTAAATTTATTTTTGATCTTTTCCTTTCACCAAAGAGATTAAATTTACTTAATTATTTCATTTCTGTTATTATATGGTAAAGTCACTAATAATAAAGTTTAAAAATATTTTAAGCACCAAAACATTTTCACCACACTACTTTAGTAATCCTTAATCAGCGTTAACTGTGGCAAGACCAAAAGTTATATGATAAACTGCATTATATAGCTAATCAGAGTTAGGAACTAACTAATTAAAATTAATTGAGTTATCAAGTAAATTGGCATTCTTCTAAAGGAAGACAGCTATTCACTGAATTAATATTGAAACTTAACTAACTTCAGTTGGAAATTCAGTATTAATTTCCAGAATTATATTATGAATTAACTGAATAATTAGAGAAATTGTATTGAAGAGTCAATAAGTTACACATTTCCCAATTGATTCTTTATCCTGGTTCTCCTAGATTTTTGTTTAGGTAACAAAATCAAACCACACTGTAGTTCATGTTTAGGCTATGACAGCTCAACTAATGCCAAGATTAAATTATTTTAAACTGGCATACATAGTAGAGGAAGGCTTTCCATTCATGGTGTCCTCCTGTGTCTTACACCAAAAGCAACAAAGAAGCAAATCATCTATTCTAGGAACCTTGGAACTTTTCTTGAAATCCACATAAAAGGTAGTACAGTAAAGGAAAAGTGCAAAAAGGTGAACTTCTAAGGAAGGAAGAAATGGAAAGAACAAAATAGAATATTTGTGAGATGGATGAGATTTTTTTTTCAAAAATACATGTAGCTATTTCCTTATTTATTTATTATTTATTTATTTATTTGCTTTTCTTCTATACCGCATATATCAGCCTGATACGGCGACTCTATGCGGTTTACAGTGCAATTAATAACAATTACAATAAATAGGACATAACATACAGACATATAACAAATAATCATCTACGCCTGGATGAAATCAGATCTCGTTCTCATAATCCATTAGCCATTCCTTGTTCAGTAATGCCGTCATTGTGAGTTCAATTGCATTGTTGACCGAATGCCTGTTCGTAGAGCCACGTCTTGGTCCTCCTCCGGAACGCTAGCAACGAAGGGGCCTGCCTGATGTCCACGGGTAGGGCATTCCATAGCCGAGGGGCCACCACCGAGAAGGCCCTGTCTCTCGTCCCCGCCAACCGCGCCTGTGACGCTGGCGGGACCGAGAGCAGGGCCTCCCCGGACGATCTTAATGTCCTTGCCGGCTCATAGGAGGAGATGCGTTCGGAGAGGTAGGTGGGGCCGGAACCGTTTAGGGCTTTATAGGCTAAAGCCAGCACCTTGAATTGTGCCCGGTAGCGAATTGGCAGCCAGTGGAGCTGGCTCAGCAGAGGAGTGGTGTGCTCCCTGAGAGCCGCTCCCGTTAACAACCTGGCTGCCGAACGTTGGACCATCTGAAGCTTCCGGGCAGTCTTCACGGGCAACCCCACGTAGAGCGCGTTGCAGTAATCTATGCGGGATGTGACAAGAGCGTGGACTACCGTGGCCAAGTCAGACTTCCCAAGATACGGGCGCAGCTGGCGCACAAGTTTTAATTGTGCAAATGCTCCCCTGGAAACCGCTGAAACCTGGGGTTCCAAGCTTAGCGAAGAATCCAGGGTCACACCCAAGCTGCGAACCTGCGTCTTCAGGGGGAGTGCGACCCCATCCAACACAGGCCATAACCCTATACCCTGTTCGGCCTTACGACTGACCAGGAGTACCTCTGTCTTGTCTGGATTGAGTTTCAATTTGTTAGCCCTCATCCAGTCCGACACAGCAGCCAAGCACCGGTTCAGGACCTGAACAGCCTCCTTAGTAGTGGGTGGAAAGGAGTGACAGAGTTGGACGTCATCTGCGTACAGATAACACCGCACCCCGAAACTCCGGATGATCTCTCCCAACGGCTTCATGTAGATGTTAAACAACATGGGGGACAGTATTGAACCCTGCGGGACCCCACAAGTCAATGGTTGTGAGGACGAGCAGTTGTCCCCCAGTAACACCTTCTGGGTGCGATCCTCTAGGAAGGACCTGAGCCACTGTAAAACAGTGCCCCCCAGGCCCATTCCCACGAGGCGCCCCAGAAGGATACCGTGGTCGACGGTATCGAAGGCCGCTGAGAGGTCCAGCAGAACCAACAGGGACACACTCCCCCTGTCTAGCTCACGCCGGAGATCATCCACTAAGGCGACCAAGGCTGTCTCGGTACCATGTCCCGGCCTAAAGCCAGACTGTGCCGGATCCAGATAATCAGTGTCTACCAAGAATGCCTGGAGTTGTGAGGCCACCACACGTTCCAGGACTTTGCCCAAGAAGGGGAGATTGGAAACAGGCCGATAGTTGACGAATTGAGTGGGGTCCAGTGATGGTTTCTTCAACAGCGGTTTTATCACAGCTTGTTTTAAGCTGGCTGGAATTTTGCCTTCCCGAAGGGAGGCATTAACCACCACCTTCACCCACTCGGCCAATCCCCCTCTGGCCTCCTTTAGAAGCCAGGATGGGCAGGGGTCTAGGATGCATGTGGTTGCCCTCATTCCTCCAAGCACCTTGTCCACATCCTCAGGTTTCCTTCTCTCCCAACAAGGACCAGCTGGAGGATGAAGGCAATGGTGAAATCATAGACAGCATTGCTATCTTCATTTTGATAAGGCATTTAAATAGAAATTTAACACAGATTGTTTTATATTTTCCCCTCTGACATAAATGAATTTAGGCTTGTTATCATTTCCCCCCAATCAATCCATACTTTGTGGCACTACAGCCATTACAAAACATTAAAGTAACACAGTACTTGGTACAACAAATCATATATTAGTGACATTCTTATTCACTTCAACCAAAGGTCAGCAAAACCAGGAGTTACTGGATAAAATGTCAAACCAACAATAATAATGCCAAATACATAAGCGGATCACCTCAGCGAACCACTGCTGGTATCTTTAGGAGTTTGCAGTTGATCCTGAGGCTGCTACTGCAATCTTGGGTGTATTGAATTTAGAATGATATGCCCAAAGGTCATAAATAATATCATGCAACATCCAACCTGCCCTCACTCTCAATAGGTCTCCCAAGAAATGCATCCTGGTCTCACTATATAATGGCCAGTGTAATAAACAGTGCAATAGGTTTTTCACCCCACCCACCTCCAAGAATGACAAATAAATAGCCGCTGTGTGTAGGGGATCTCTTTATACTTTCTCTCTTATTTGAAAACAGAGGGCAGTAAAAGTGTTTCTAAGCTCTACAAAGGTTCACTCTTGAAAAACATTGCTGAAAATATTCTGTGTTCTTCAGAAGGCTGTAATAAGGAGCAAACTCTTGCTCTTGGCTAGCAAGCACATTTTCACAAGAATCAAATTCCAAAATACTATTTCTGATACATTATTTGTCCTTATAGATTATGGAAGTTGGGATATCCTCAAATTTATACAGTGAAGACCAGGAACCATCCCATTTACACTATCTGACTCAGTTCAGATTTCTTCATTTTATCCACTCACACTTTCTAAGTGAGCTTAAGGCGGTACAGTTCCTCTCTTGATTCTGCAAGTCAAGCTGGATTAACACTAAAATTGCAATGGAATACAATATTTTCTTAACATCTGCAGTGATTTCCAAAAATTAGCAGAGTGTATTCTGGTACCAATACTTGCGACCAGACTTGTGGCCCTTTAAATGTTTGAGCCTCTAACTCCCAGAAGCCCTAGCAGGCTTGTCCAATGGTAAGGAATTTTGGGACCTGAAGTCCAAACACCCAGAGGGCCACAGGATTGACACTGCTTCTCCAGACACCCCTTCATCACTATAGGCAAAGTGGCAACAGTTTCTTGATCCATAGCCATTTTGCCAGGGAGAGATGCCTTACCCCTGAGCTGCATTCACTATTCTTCCCTTTGGATGTCCACTAAAGAAAAAAGAAAAGTGCCTTTGTGAACTCAAAGCAGATGAGTTTATTTTTCTTTTCAGTAAGGAAGAGACAGATTGTGTAGAATGGAATGATGGACAGGAATGAAGAATCTTGAGCTAGCCCTTTGCACAGCTTCCAATCTTGTCATTTCACTAACATAAACCCTCCAAACACTCTCATTTGGCAAAGCAAGCCTCAAGCTTAAACTTCTCTTACCTCCTCTTAGAAAAGCACTATCCACCACCACTAAGGTGAGAGAGAGAGCACTTTATTTCTCCTTTTAGACTTATGTGCCTTGTCCAAATTAGTAAGACAGAATTTGAAATTCATTCCTTTAATCTTCTTGTTTATGCTTTCCTGTTTCCCCAACAATTTCTCTACCTCTGTACCAAAGGTTTTAATAAACTTAAGTTTACCCTCAGTTTTTCCTTCCACATTCAGTGTTCCTTTCCAGTGTCTGACCACTTCTTTTGTGGATTAAATTGGGAAGATCTTAGGTTTGTTAGAATCTAACAGTCCAGTCTCCTTAACTAGGCGGCTCAAATGAGGTAGCAAAGGATAACTTTATTCAGACATGACATGCAGATGATTTCATGCTCTAATGTAATGGGGTTATTGGCAGCTTCTAAACTTACCTAATCTTTATTTGTAACTAACATTCCTTAATTACCATATATACTAGAGTATAAGCTGACCCAAATATAAGCTGAGGCACCTAATTTTATCACAAAAAACTAGGAAAACGTAAGCCCAAATATTGCCCTAGAGCCCATGACTGACTGTTTGAAACAATATATCTCATGGAGAATTTCAGAGATAGATCTGGAAGTCAAGAAGTGGCATTTACAGAGTATATCACAGTCAGCTACAGATGTGAGAGCTGGACAACAGGGAAGGCTGAGCAAAGGAAGATAGATGTTTTTGAACTGTGGTGCTGGAGGAAAGTTCAGAAAGTGCCTTGTACTGCGAGAAGATTCAACCAGTCCATACTTCAGGAAATAAAGCCCGACTGCTCATTGGAGGGAAGGATAGTAGAGGCAAAGCTGAAGTACTTTGGCTACATCATGAGAAGAAAGGAAAGCTTAGAGAAGACAATTATGCTAGGGGAAAAGGAAGGAAAAAGGAAGAGGGGCTGACCAAGGGCAAGATGGATGGCTGGGATCTTTGAAGTGAATGGATTGACCTTGAAAGAGCTGGGGATGGTGACGGCCGACAGGGAGCTCTGGCATGGGCTGGTCCATGAGGTCACAAAGAGTCGGAAATGACTGAACGAATGAACAACAACAAATCCAGGAAATTTTAAGTAAAGGAAAAGTTTGAAATAAAAAGTGGAGTTTTCTTAGCCAACTTTCCGGTGACAATAGGATCCCCAACTGAACTCTAGGAATCCGGACTGACTGTCTTGCTACCCAAATTAATCAGATTATGTGCTGCAATTGTGACTGAATCATGTAAATTTATCTCAAATTGTGGCAGAAATTTCTCTTTCAGAGAAATAATAATAATAATAATAATAATAACAACAACAACAACAGCAACAATAATAATACTTCATTCTGCATAGTTCCATTAGCAGTAATTGTATCAGGAGAGTAGATATTATGGAGTTACTTATATATTAGGGGCAACCCATGAACAATACCAACCCTCCTTAAATTGATACGGAGCCAGAGTCATAATCATCCCTCAGGTGGAGATTAAAATAAGATTATCATGAAATCCAATTTTGAGGAAGGGCGGACAGCTACACTACATCAAAATCTATTTTGTCTTCTACTACTTTGTAGTAAAGTATTTTGCCAGAGATCTTAGTGCAGTGGTTCTCAACCTGGGGTCCCCAGATGTTTTTGGCCTACAACTCCCAGAAATCCCAGCCAGTTTACCAGCTGTTAGGATTTCTAGGAGTTGAAGGAAAAAACATCTGGGGACCCCAGGTTGAGAACCACTGCCTTAGTGGATCTTTTCCTTAACTTGGTAAGTTCAACCAACTTCTCTTAGGTTATAGTATTTTAGCCGGGGTCATGATCAAAGGACTTAATGGAAATTAAGAGCACAAACAGAAACAGTCATTTTTAAAAAAACGTGCTTCCAAATACAGTAGAGTCCCTCTTATCCAACATAAACGGGCTGGCAGAACATTGGATGCGTGAAAATGTTGGATAGCACAAAACTTTCATCAGATGTTTTTCTTTGCCTTTTACCTCTGCATTTTTCTACTACAGACATTGACTGCTTTAATTATAAAGATGTAAAGCTATTAAAATATGTTTGACTACTAGAAAGATTTGCAATGTCTAGTCAGGAACAGCCAATTGGTTTCATGACCCTGTCTTGCCCAGGGTTGTCAATTTAATGGTAAAAGAAGAAAGTCTGATCAAAAACATGTATTTAAATATATCTATGAGAAGGGATAAAATCTACATCTAACCACATCTCACCCCAAAGTACCACAAAACTAGTTTTTGAAATGCCATCACTGAGAACATTGTTTACTATTATGACTTCTGTCAAAATCCCACGTATGGGAGACCTCCTTTGACAAACACTTACGCAAGCTATATTCAGCATTCCCCTGTCTGTTTAAAGGAAAGCCACTTGCACCTCAACTTCCCTGGGGTGCTCATTAAGATTCAGAACAGCAGGCAAAATTCATACAGCAAAGCTGAAGCCATACAAATGCATAATTTATAAAGAAACCTAGAAACTGGAGCACATGGAAAAAGAGGAATGATTTCAAGGGAGGGCTTGAGTGTGGAGACTCCCTAGTGTTTTCAGGGTAAAAATTCTGCAGTCTCTGCTGTCTCCTCTTCTTCTATTGCAAAACGGAAGAACGCAAAGCAGGGCACAGGCTCCTTCCTTCAGCAAGTCGTTGATCAAAAGGCATTGCCATCACAGATGCTGTGCAAGATCCACATTCCCAATTTTTTTATTAACAAGGGATTAAATGTTGCTTTCTAGGATGTAGGCAGCATAATTCCCAAAGTGATTTATTCTTTTAGCATTTCACAATAATACCCAAAGGAATTGAAAGGCCCTTAAGAAACAAAAGAAAACTATTTTACAGTTGCCAGGTATTTCAGCTCATGGGCGCTATTACCCAACAGAATAAAATAATAGGAGGAAGGTCTGAATACGCTTTAATACACACACATGAACATAGCATTTACGGAAGTTTAAACCTATACTAATGCATACAAACACCCATATATACATGTCACTTGGGTATGGCAACAGGGTTACTGTTTCTCTCCCATTCATAGGGCCACTCTAAGAAGAAGCAATTTGATGGCAAATAATAAAAGAAACTTAATTAGAAAACTTGAACACTATTGGAATTTTTTCCATTTGTTGTATTACAGCCTGTGACCCATTTAGCTATGGCAGAAATTGAGATCATTAATCCCTTAGTATGTTGTTGAATAAATGGCAACTTCTAGCAGTCCTAGCCAGCATAACTAATGGTGAGGAACACTGGGGGTTACAATCCCCCAACATTTGGAAGGCCACATGAGTTGTAACCATGAACTAGAACTAAGAGGTCTATGTGCACACCTGTGAATATATGGTGACCCCATGAATTTCAAAGACAATACTCAGAGGTCATTTTACCAGTCTTCTATACAAGTATTAGCCAAGATTGATCCTGCTTAACTTCCAAGATCAGATGGGATCTGGTGCCTTTATAGTATTTAACTCTTCCCAAGCAATCTACCTCCTTCATATCTCTTTATGTTAACCAACTGAAGATTTGCATTCCCTAGGCACAGGCAATTTTTTAAAATCATTGCTCCAGAGAAAATCATAAAACATTAAACATGGAAGATATTCCAATGAAATATGGAGAAATATTAAAACATAAGGAGAAGGTCAAATACTTGTCTATTGCTGAAATTTTGTACCTTTGGGGACAGTACACAAGGCCAAATGATCAAAATGTTCAGGATATACCACAGTTGACAGCGATGTAAATAATACATATCAAAGCTCACTGTGAGTGCAAATGCTCTCACAGCATCTAGTGATGAACTTAAGACAAGTAACTGAGGGATCAGTTTGTCCATCTGGAAACACAATCTCTTTTAATGTGTTCAAGGTGTAGCCTTCAAAGGTCATCTGTATTCATGCTATTAACTGTTGTCTCTAAACTGATACAACACAAGTTTCCTGTTACAGGCAGTCCATGAGTTACAAACATCTGTTTTATACACGACTCATAGCTAAGAACAGGGGTGAGACAACAGGAAGTGAGAAAAATCTACCCCAGGAAGGAAAATTCAGTCCTGAAATAATTATCATGGGGAAAAGGTGTCTCCATTGAAGCTAACTCACCAATCCTTCTTTCCACAACAACCCACATTTTTCAAAATCCAATTCTCACAGAAAGTGAGGTGAAATCTTCTGAACATGGACACAGACAGCCAAACAAACACTACAGAGATGTTAAACCTTCCCTATGCTATCCAAAGCTAATATATAAGGGTTAGGGTATCCAAAACTAATATAGAAGTTATACTTAAAAATGTACCTATTCTGATTTACATACAAAATCAACTTAAGAACAAACCTGCAGAACCCATCTTGTTCATAACTTGGAGACTGCCTGTGTTTATTTTCCCCTGCAAGTTAAAGAAATCAGCCTGACAACATATCATATTAGTAAAGTTTTTTTAAAAAATCCTGCAGATTCAACATAAACAACAAATGCCACTTAAACACATTTGTGCAAAACCTGGAAGAACTACTGCTGTCCCTCTGTGGTTTCACAACTGCCAAGATACTCCACTGGCTCAGCATTTTTAAATTATTGCCATAATTCTAGTGTGTCAACTTGAAAGTAATGTTAAAATATAATGTATTTGCAACGCACACTATATTTTGTCAAAGTTCTTTTAATAAATCAACGGAATCAATTCATTTATGCACCCATACTCAGGAGGGTGCATCAAAAGAAGTGACTCAGCTGACAGTGCAATATTTTTCCAAGTCAAGAAGCTACAGGATTATTACAAATGATTTCATTTCTTTAAGTTACTGTGAAGACAACAAAACCTGCAAAATTGTACGCGTATGTGTGTATATATAGCTGGCCCTCCACATTTGAGGGTTTGACAATTGTGGATCTGGTTATTCACAGATTCGATTAAAGAGCTGTCTCTAGGAATTTCTAAGGGTGCATGTAGAGTCAATGCAGTTCTGCCAAGACTCAGCCCTATCGAATCATGGTTTCTGTAGTTTGGTGAGTCACCAGCCCTCTTGCACAAATAAGGTTAAAGATTATTAACTCCATGAGTCTATCTTATTGGGTTGTGGCAGTGATGTCATTTAAAGTGGTATCAAACCACATTAATTCTATAGTGTAGATGCACTGAAGATCATCTAATGCAACTCTATAGCCAATTTCTACAGGACACTGACTACAGAGTCACAATGAAGTTCCCAAATTCCTAGAGAAGCATTCTCAGAGATAAAAAATGGCAGTGAATGTGGAGGGCCGACTATATGGGTATCTCTCTGTGTGTTCATTCTCTTCCAAACACTGTGTGAGAAAATATGTTTGCCAGTTAAGTGAAAAGCACCTTTTGTATTCAATCAGGAATACTAGAAATTTTAGAACCAGGGCTTAGCATACATTATAATGATTTTCAGCTGGGTATTGCTAATGCCAGAGAATTCCTCTTCACAAACAGTGAGATCCATGCTCTCAGATGCCTCTTTGTATGAGGTTCTGCATCAACATTTTAAAAGTGGCAAAGGCAGCCTAGGGAAGCTCACAGTAGGCTTTACATCCTGTGTAGGAAGCTGTGAGAGAAAGAAATGAAAGACTACAACCAAGAAGGAGAGAACTCTAAACAAGAGTTTCTCAAACTGTGCTCCTCCAGATGTTTTGGGCTTCAACTCCCACAATTCCTAACAACTGGTAAACTGACTGGGATTTCTGAGAGCTGAAGTCCAAAACTCCTGGAGAAGCACAGTTTGAGAAATACTGGTCGAAACAAAAGATTCCCCCACCCAAATGCACCTGAAATGCTGAAGATTATGGCAACTTTTAAATTTCAATTAAATGAGTTAGCCAGGTAGACAAACACAGCCACTTCACATGCAAACCCTCTTCATACTCCACACATCAAGAATATAATGTGTATAATATAGTGTCATAGATGAAAGGGTCGCATGTATTCATTGGTCCACTTTTAGGCAGAATGGAGTAGGCAAAAACAATTTCAAAGAAAAAAGGTGCACGTTGCTTGTTCTTCATTGATTGTGTAAGATAATTTATTGGATTACTATAGAAATCATAATGTTAAGAAGAAAAAAATCAATTTTTATAACTGGCTTTTAGAATAATGTGCCATGAAAACAAACACAGGATTTTCTTTAATAGGAACACTTTTTAAACATACCTCAGAAATAGCAAATTAGTGAAACAAACTGCAATTAAGAACACTGAATTGTTAAATAAATTAAATTATAATTAATAATTAAAATATGTATTTAATGTATTACTAAAACTAATAGGAGGGTTTCTGCCAGCTAAAATAAATATCACTTGAAACAGGCACTCTAAAGACAGGTCAAAGGAAAGAAAAATCTGTGCAGAAAAAATCATCCTAAATACAAAGTGGCAAATTCACTGGGCATCAAAACACAAAAAATTCAATTTTTATTACAGAAATGTCAGCTATTCAGACCTCTGTTTCCCATATTCTCTTAAATAGTTTAAAACGCTCTTATCACAATTTTGAACGATTTTGTGCATCACAATGATGAAAATGGATAGTGCATAGGGATGGAGCAAAGACATATTGGTAGGAACCAATTATTGCCATTTTTGCCATAACCATAATACAACCATTGTTACTGGAAAAGTATTAAATGGAGATCAAACCCACTCCCTACTTTCAGAGAGAAGAAGAAAAAAGAGAGATGCTTTAACTGTCTAAATTTTATATGGAGATCTACTCCTTTGAACTCTACTTGCAGTGGAGTTCTATGCATATGTGTTATAACATTAAGTACCACTGAATATAGAAATATCTTCTTGTTGTATGCCTTCTAGCCATTTCTGAGGGGTTTTTTAAAGGTAATGTTTCATTAACCGGGCATAAGCCACCAGGGGATGCTAGAGAGAGAAGGACTGTCCAATTTATGGGGGTGGAGGGGGGGGGGTTGAAGGAGGAAAAGCATTTTCACCTGTTTTCCTATAATTCCCCCACTCATGTCCCCATCAGGGAAGCAATCCTAGTTTATAATATGGAAAGGGGGGGGGGGGAGAGGGAATGACCAGCAAAAATTAGGGAAATTGTTTTCCTCCTTTATTGGGGGGGGACCTCCCCCCCCCCCAATAAATTAGATAGTACTAATCCCTCTTGCACCCCCTGGTGGCCTCCACCTGGATAATGGAACCATGCCGATTCTTTTATTGTTATTATTGTAAACACAAGTAGAGTAATACAAATCTTGATAATGATATTACACTTACATTTTCACTCGGTATAATATGTCTTATTTTCTTAAATTTACCTATCCCAATTCCACACTTATCTACCACTTGCGTCCATTGGGTTTTTTTCTCCCCTTCCTACCCCTTTGCCCCCACCTGCCGGGAACAGTTGTATCTTCAATTCAAGTATTATTTTACTTGATCACTTGTGAAGAGAGTAAGGTTCAGTTCTTTATGTTTTCGTTTTCCTTTTAGTCTATCGGAATTGCCCATATCGAGTCCCAGTTCTTCTTACATCAGCCTGTTGTATATTTCATCCTCCTTTCAAAAATATAATTCTAGAGCATACAGTTTGCTAAATATTAAAGCCATTTTTAAATTCCCATTTTTCATGCTGTTTCCAGCCCAGAACTACAGTTGATTGAGCCATTTCTATCATATGTTTTATGGTATTAGCCCATTTATTAGTGCTGACCTTGCCATCTATTTTCTAAATAAAAATCCCTTTTATTCAGCTCTACTTTTTGCTCTAATAATTCTTCCATGTCTTTCTTGATTTAGCTGTATATTTTTATCTTATCCCAGTCCCACCACATGTGCATAAAAGAGCCAATTTCATTGCATTTGTGCCAACATAATTTTGACAATGATTTAGTTATATGGGCTAAATCTATATCATTTGGTCAATATTTTCTGTTGTGTTTCTCTCATCCAAATAGGTTTAATTTTTTTAACTGAATTAATCCAGTGTTCAATGTCTCACACATTGCAATTTATATCTCAACTAATGTTTCCATATCTCAACTAATGTTTGTTTCATTTTATATTGTTTTTCAACTATTTTCTTATAAATGAGTTATCAGTATCTGAGTTATGGTGAACCCTAAGGAAATCTTATTCCAGGATTTTCTTGGCAAGATATATTCAGAGTGGACTTTTCTTTGAGTTCCTTTGAGGTTGAGAATGTTTGATATTGAAGGAAATATAAGACCGCAGACTTAAACTATAAACACCCTAATTAAAAGCAACAAGGTCAGTCAATCGCATATGTATGTCATATTACCATTAAATACAGGATGGGCAAAAAGTCACAAAAGAGTTTTACTATTTAGTAACTCCTTTATGTATTTATTTTTGTTTTTAATTTACAATGCTGTGAGATCAAATGCAGTATATATAAGAGGAAATTACGATTTTTTTGTGAAAAACCCTATTTCATAAATGGCGTCCAATACCATAGAATCATATAGAGCATATATAGGACCCCTTCATGACTTCTGACCCATCCTGTATATACACAGAGAGAGATATACAGTACATAGAGAAGGGGAATAAGTATAACCCATTTGAGAGAAATGGTTAAAGCATGGGGACGTGCTTACTGTGTTCAAATTACTTCAGTGCAAAGCTACATCAAAATTATATTTAGAAAATTATCAGATAAAGAGGTTTAGACAGGTTGGCACATCCCTATATTTTGGCCTGTTTTGGACTTCCTTGTAGCAAGATTTAACCTGTCTCCCACATGGTATTGTGGTGGTTTCATTTGCCATCTAACAATAAGAAGGAATTCATCATCTAGCAAAATCCTTGAATGAGGACAGATTAGATGGAAAATTGTTGGTAAAAACATTTCTTCGACTCCTTGGTTCTAAAAACTTAGGTGTTTTGTCACCTAAGCCATTAGATGTTTTCTGCTACAGAGAGTTTTCCAAGAGTTAGTGCCTGCCCAAACAAGTGAGGGAGCATGGAGCATTACAGCTTAATCACTTTTTAATTAACACTCAAGTACATTACAACTTGGATAGTTTATTCCTACTAAAGAAAGTGTGATGGGGTATGACTAATGCGGCCTTGTTTTTACTAATGAGCCACAGTGATTTAGTAAAGCAGAAACACAATGCAATTACAACACCAGAATCCAACAGCCATGATTCACATCCGCTGCTGACTTGTATTCACTAACATAAACATCCAAACACGTTTTAATACATAAAATATATCTTCTAAAGATACACTACTTCTAAAATATTAATTGGACGTCCAAAAACAGAATCCTACTTTAAAGCCATGGTGAATTGGCTTTATTGAGTCTGTTTTTAATTTTTTTTTTTTTTAGACAGTTCTCTCTGTCTAAGATGGCTACAGCCATTGAGGAATCAGAGCAACATAAAAACCGATTGAATCCTACAGTTTAATTATATGTTAATTAAATTTATATCCCACCTATCCATGCAAGTGTAACTAGCAAGAACAGAAAATAAATACAGACTAAAAAAAACTTTAGAAGGCAGAAACACAGCAGTTAGGAATCAATTAAAACAGGTAAAGGCACATGCTGGGAGAGAAAAAGCTAAGCACGCCTCAGCTAATCAGGCTTTTTAAATAAAGCCCCTCCAATGCCCACACAGGCTACTTTTGTGGCTACAGTTATAATTTTCCTGAACCAAAACATACTGGTCACTTCCAGAACAGATTTTGAGCTGCTGGGCCTACCAAATGAGAGAGAGAGAGAGAGAGAGAGTATCAGTAGCGACTTGAGAAACTGCAAGTTGCTTCTGGTGTGAGAGAATTGGTCGTCTGCGAGGATGTTGTCCAGAGGACACCCAGATGTTTTGATGTTTTACCATCCTTGTGGGAGGCTTCTCTCATGTCCCCGTATGGGGAGCTGGAGCTGACAGAGGGAGTTCATCCACACTCTCCCTGGATATGAACCTACAACCTGTTGATCTTTGGTCCTGCCAGCAAAAGGGTTTAACCTACTGCACCACAGGGGGCTCCACCAAAAGAATGTCTAACCATGAAACCTTGTCCTGGAGGAGAACTGGCTTTTTGCAAATTTCTCTTTTCAAAATGTGGTCTGAGTGCTCTGGATGGGTGTCATTATTCCCACTCCAGAATTAAATGAATTTAAAAACACAAGGAAAATTGTAAAGTAACCCAAGGAGTATAAAAGAGGCCTGGTTTTCAGATAAAGGGCCTCTTTTACACAGAACTCCAGAGCAAGCACTGAGCCACCACTCCCTTGAGTGCCTGCCTGTAAGACATACCTCAGACATTGGTAGGACAGTGAAATGGGCCTCCTCCAGAGAAACCGGTCTCAACATCTAGCACATGTACTCCCAAATGATCAAATTCATAGTTAAGCATCTCAAAATAATGTACTATGTTTTAATTGAAAACTTTGGGATCTAATGATTTTATCATTTTCATAAATGTACAGGCAGTCCCTGAGTTACAAACACCTGACTTACAAATGACTCATAGTTAAGAATGGGGCTGAGACAACAAGAAGTATGATAAATCTACCCCTTGGAAGGGAAATTCACTACTGAAAGCATTATTTTGAGAGAAAGGTGTCTTCACTGAAGCTTTTTCACCAATCCTTGTTTCCACAACTTGTTAATTTTTTCAGAATCCAATTATCACAGGGACAGAACATAAGGTGAAATCTTCTGAGTAGAAGCACAGACAGCAAAATAAACACTACAGGTATATTAACCCTTCGCTATGCCATCAAAAGCCAACATTATATATGGCTAAGTTATAGTTAAAATGTGCCTGTTCAGATTTACATACAAATTCAACTTAAGAACAAATCTTCATAACTTGAAGACTTTCTGTATTTGGTTTTAACTTTTCTTAAATTTTCATTTTACTTAATATATTTTTAGGCTATTTACATTCTATTTTATTGTTTTAAAACTTTAAACTGTTTCTTTAATGTTTGAATGCATTATGTTGCATGCTGTTCTGAGATCTTGCAATAAAGGAATTAATATAAATATTTTAACTAACTAACTAATAATAATAATAATAATTTTATTTCTTCTCCACCTCTCCTCACGACTCGTGGCAGGTTACAATATATGAAGTAGTGCTAATTAAATAGGTTGCATATTTTGTTTTTAAAAGATCAAAAGTCTCAAAAGGAATAATTTGGGGTTGAGGGTTCCATGACTTTGGTCCCCATACCAACCTTTCATCAGACTTGGTCAAAATAGCAGGACTGTCAATACCAGCAAATACTTATTATATTGTGCTGCAAACTATATAAATAAAAAAACAGATTTTCAGGTTTTTAAAAACATAAGCAAAGTCTGACTTATTGACATGGTTACAAACTGGAGGGTATACAAATTGACTGTAGTAGATCAAGGAAAGTCATCACATTGGAAACCAAAAGCTAAGTGAGCTGTCGGAATTCAAAAAACATCTGAAGAACCTATCTCTTCTGGCAGGCCTACCCAGCTAATTATAATAATGAATTTTAAACTTGTATCTACTATATTTAAATCATTGTTTTGTGTATTTTAATGTACTTATCTTGTAGAAAAACATTTTAGTATGTGTATTTCATATAATGATTATGCATTTTTTTCTATGTTGTAACCCGCCACAAGGAGAGATGGCTAAGAAATAAAATTATGATTATGATTATTACTGCAGCTGACAACAGATGAACATCATGACATAGAACTACTAGGTTATATCGCTATTGAAAGGAAACAAACTAAACCAAAAACATTGGGTTCCATTAAACTGCTTTTCTAAATTCATCCCCTATAGGTGCTTGTAAGTGAAGCTTCTACTGGATAATCATTCTACAATGAATAATAACACACCCAGAAACTTGTGTTTTAAAAGTCCATAAGACAATAAAACAACTCTTGTCTGCACTAGACAGATTACTAGAACTAAACACACACAAATAATTCTTAAAACACTGCCAAATAATCTTCTCTTCCACCTCACATTATTTATAAATTCCCCTTTGTGGCCTAACACTGTCTTATTTTGCAATATTTCATTTCAAGTACCTGATCTGTGACCAACGCTGTGCATGCCAATATTTATTTTCTATTCTTGGATTCCATATGTTTAAAGGAGCAATTTTCCTTGAAAACTGACATCAAACTGGCATGAAAAAGCAATAGTCCTGTTGGCTGTTTCTGAAGACTAACAGAGTTGGGTTGCTGTGAGGTTTTCGGGCTCTATGGCCATGTTCCAGTAGCATTCCCGTCTGACACTTCGCCTGCATCTATGGCAGGTATTCTCAGAGGTTGTGAGACCTCACAACCTCTGAAGATGCCTGCTACAGAAGCTGGTGAAATGTCAGAAGAGAATTCTACTGGAACATGGCCATACAGTCTGAAAACCTCACAGTAACCCAGTGATTCTGGCCATGAAAGCCTTCAACAACACTAATAAAGTTGTTTCTCTTCTGTGATCTCTAGTTTTAAAAAAGCACAGTACTCCATACTTTTTTTAAAAAAGCACAGTACTCCATACTCTTCTGCCCTTGCACTATGCTACTCTGCTGCTGAGTATGCATGCCCAGTATGGAGCACATCTCACCATGCTAAAACAGTGGATGTGGCTCTTAATGAGACATGCCGCATCATCACGGGGTGTCTGCGCCCTACACCACTGGAGAAACTACACTGTCTAGCTGGTATTGCGCCACCTGACATCTGCCGGGAAGTAGCAGCCAATAGTGAAAGGACCAAGGCAGTGACATCTCCAGCTCATCCCCTGTTTGGATATCAGCCAGCACGCCAATTACTTAAATCAAGAAATAGTTTTCTAAGATCTACAGAGACACTCGCTGGAACATCTCAGCAATCGAGAGTCCAAAAGTGGCAGGCTCAAACCCAGAACCTCAATCAATGGCTGATACCAAATGAGGGACTCCTTCCTGGGCACACAGAAGACTGGGCAACTTGGAAGGCACTGAACAGACTGCACTCTGGCACCACGAGATGCAGAACCAACCTTAAGAAATGGGGCTACAAAGTAGAATCCACGAGTGTAGAGAAGAGCAAACCACTGACCACCTGCTGAATGCAACCTGAGCCCTGCTACATGCACAATGGAGGACCTCCTTGCGGCAAAACCAGAGGCACTCCAAGTGGCCAGATACTGGTCAAAGGACATTTAATCAACTACCAAGCTTGCAAACTTTGTGTTTTGTCTGTCTGTTTGTTTGTTTTGTTAAAAATGTAATACAAATGTCTGGTTGCTCCTGACACGATAAATAAATAACTCCATACTTTACCAATTGAACTCATTTATAAATTGTCATTCTTCACTTTTTTCTAACATGAAGAAATATAAAACTACAAGGAAACAAGCAACAGGAATCCTGCTACTTTAAGATTTCTAAGCAACTTTCTAGATATACCATATAAGCTTTGGTTTTAAAAAAGGACATTTATATTTAATACAGTGAATCTCCTGACAACATTTAGAAGTCTTTTTTGATCCAGAGTCCAAAGTTAGACCATATAGATTCATTTCAAACTTACCTCAAATCCAATTATACAGAGAATCCTTTGATCACCTTGATGACTAATTCTAGGAACGGGACAAGAGATTCATAGACAGGAAAGATCGCGTTCACTAGGACGTCTTTGTGGATTTAGACACCATTGACCATAGCAATAACAATAACAATGATGATGATGATGATGATGATGATAATAGATTTATTCTTGTACCCCACCTCCATCTTCCCAAGGGGACCCAGGGCAGCTAACAGATAGCACAAAGTGCCTAAAACAGAGCATAAAATGAACCACAAAATACAAGTACAATAAAATAAAATCATAAGGCATATAAAACAACAATTAAAAACAGCACACAATAACCTATGGCTACAAGCTACCAAAGAACATGGCCAGACTGTAAACAAAAAGACAGGAGAATGGGATAGTGAAAAATTGTAGCCATGAAACTAGGACATCTGAAGAAGTGAAGTGCTGTGTCATTATTGCATAAACCACTAGGGACTAGATGTTCTCAAAAGCTTGTTGAAACATCCAAGTCTTCAGATTCCTAAGGAAGGAGGACAGTGTGGGGCCTGTGTAATCTCCCTGGGGAGGGTGTTCCAGAGCCAGGGGGCCATCACCGAGAAGACCTCTCCCTCATCCCCACCAACCACACTTTTGACAGTGGTGGCACCTAGAGGAGAGCCATGGTATACTTAGAGAACATGGAGAGAGCCATAGTATTTAACTCTTGTTAAATACTATGGCTGTTGTTCCATGTTGTCCTCTGTGCTATTTAACATACTCATGAAATCTCAGGGAAGAATGCCTAGCATTTTGGGATTAAATTTCACCAATATGCTGATGATGTAAAGGTAAAGGTAGTCCCCTGACATTAAGTCCAGTCATGTCTGACTCTGGGGTGTGGTGCTCATCTCCATTTCTAAGCCGAAGAGCCAGCATTGTCCGTAGACACCTCCAAGGTCATGTGGCTGGCATGACTGCATGGAGCACCGTTACCTTCCCGCCAGAGTAGACCTATTGATCTACTCACATTTGCATGTTTTCGAACTGCTCGGTTGGCAGAAGCTAGGGCTGACAGCGGAAGCTCACGCTGCTCCCCGGAATCAAACCTGCGACCTTTCAATCAACAAGCTCAGCAACTCAGTGCTTTAACCCATTGCGCCACTGGGGGCACCGGGGGCATGCTGATGATACCCATCTCTTTTATCTCAGTTATATAACTGGACAAGTTGAACATGAGCCAATGGTGTTATACAGCAGCTAAAAAGCTGCATCAAAAGGAGTATAATATCTAGATCAAGGGAAGTCACGGTGCCTCTCTATTCCGCTTTGGTCAGACCTCCCCTGGAATACTGTGTCCAATTCTGAGAACCACGATGTAAGAGAGATATTGACAATCTGGAAGGTGTCCAAAAGGCAACTAAAATTATTCAAGGTCTGGAGACCATGCCCTATGAGGAGAATCTTAAAGAGTTGGGCATATTTAGCCTAAAGAAGAGAAGGTTAAAGGAGACATAATCACCATGTTTAAACATCTGAAATATGTCATAAGGAATAGGGAGCAGGCTTGTTATTTGCTGTCCAGGAGACTAGGACTCACAGCAATTACAGAAAAGGAGATTCCACCTGAATATGACGAAGAACTTCCTAACTGTGAGAGCTGTTCAGCAGTGGAATTCTCTACCTCAGAGTGTGGTGGAGGCTCCTTCTTTGGAGGCTTTCAAGCAGAGGTTGGATGGTCATCTGTCAAGGGTGCTTTGAATGTGATTTCCTGCTTCTTGGCAGGGGGTTCAACTGGATGGCCTCTTCCAACTATGATTTTATTATATGATGGGGGGGGGGGGCAATTTGAATTTGTTTTTCCTACATGGCAAGGAGTTATACTGGATGGTCCTTGGGATCTCTTCTAACTCTCTTATTCGATTATTTGAGTTCTGCTGAAATCTGTGGAAGATGTTCTAGTTCTATACTATTATCTGATTTCAGGAACTGGTGTGCCACAAAGTTGTTCATGGTACAACTGAACAGGAAGTCTTCTTGACTTAAGCTAGTAGATTTACTACGGCTGTGTGTTTCAGAAGACATGGGGTGATGCTTCTACAAGATCCAAGAGGATTGCATACATTTATTGCTGTTGTTTATTTCTGCTTAACTGTTTTAATTTGCGTTAGGTACTCTACTGTTGTATTGTGTTTTGAGGCCTTGGCCTATGTAAGCAGCATCGAGTCCTGCGGGAGATGCTAGCGGGGTACAAATAAAGTTATAATAATAATAATTGTAATGTACATCAAATTATCAGTAGCTCATTATTTTGAATTTTTTACAGCACATTTGTTCACCCTGATTTGTCTCATGTGCCTATGTTTCCTAGGAAATAGTGACCCAGGTAATGTGAAATGTTATCTTGACCAGCAGGTGACTCTTGCAGGACAACAAATGACCTTGCAGTCTCTTTGAGGCCTGGCTACATGGTCAAAATTCACCATTGTGTTCAGGACTGCTATTTGATATATGTATGCTCACAGAATGAAAGTCTGAATTGCTTAAAATATAGAAGGCATTAAACAGAATTTAACTAATTGATCTAGTCTATTTTTTAAAAATCCAAAACATTTGGCAGAAACATAGCTCTGTAAGTGTATAGCTCTGAAACCTTATAACATATCAACCTCTGAGTTATTTCAATTTTGTCAACAGGAAAAACTAAATAACTCCCTTTAATCCTCTGTGGATAGGAAGACATTATTACTCTTCATTTTTAAGAAACTCTTGGTTGCATTCTCTTTTCTCTAATCTTTCCCTTTAGTCTTGGTGATGAAGCAAACACAGACTTCCTTGCTACTTTGAAAAATTGTTTTTAATTTCTCTCTTGCCATCTGCTCCTCCAATTCCATGTTGTTTTTTCTGTTTCCTTTTCACATATTGCTCACTGTAATTTGTGCTCCCTTTCTTTTTGCAAGGCACTTATTTCTGCACATGAACTTTTTAATTCTACATATTAATGATCTGATATGCTGTTTAAAAATTGATTGTACTCATCAACTAATTAGCTAATAAAGACAAGAGAACAGCAAAGAAATCTTAGAGAAAAACAAAAAAAGTGTTCAAGAGAAGGAAAGGAGGTAGTGATATTTGTCTAATATTCTCTCTACATGTTCAACAGAACAGTGGATACCCACTCACACAAGCTCCTGCTTGTATTAATCACTGCTTCCTGGAACATCTCTCAAATCTCATTTAATACAATCATTTTTAAAGGAGTTTCCCATGACATGGTGCTTTAAAAGTATTTAGGTTTACTGAAATTTCACTATGCTTGGAAACAGTTACTGTTCAGATTAGTAAGACCAAAAAAGATTACAGTTTTCTTATAGTTCGACTTTTCAAAAACAAATAATATAGAATTAAAAAGTATGAGATACACCAGATGATGGTGCTGATTTATTTTTAAACCCATTCAAAACTAAGGGTACATGCTCTGGCAGGCAGTTTATAAATAATGCCCTTAGAAAAGCAGATCTAATGAACCATTTTATATATCCAATTCTGCCCATGGACCCATGAATAATTTTGATTTTATTATTCTTATATTATTTATACAGCTCCCTTAATACATATTCACTTAAAATGTTATCTGCAGCAGATAACACACATTTTTACATAGTGGACCCTTGGTATCTGCTGGGCTTCCATGAAAACCAAAATCTGTGAATGCTTCGGTCCTGTTATATAAAATAGCAAAGAAAAATGATGTCCCCTCTATAAAACTGATAAATCTAAGGTTTGCTTTTGGGATTTTTTAAAATATATATATATTCAAGTAGTGGAAAGTTGAATCCATGGATACAGAGAGCCAGCAGTAGTATAGTATACCAACTAGCAATTCTGGGACAAGTCAACCAATTGATTCACCACACACAGCTGTCCACTGCAACTGAGCAAGTAGTAGATTATATGGTAGTTTTAGTAGATCAGACATGGGCAAACTTCATTCCTCCAGATGTTCTAGACTTCAACTCCCACAATTCCTAATAATCGATAGGCTGTTAGGAATTGTGGGAGCTGAAGTCCAAAACACATAGAGGAATGAAGTTTGCCCATGTCTGCTATAGATCCATGTAACAACATTATCCCTAACAATTCACTTCTACAAAATTACTGCAGTGCATAGGTTTATAGCAGGCCTGCAGAATTTGTCTGTAGTAAAGGCTCAAAATTAAAAGAGATGAAGCCTCTTTGGGCGAAGATAGGTTTTTAAGAAAGAATAGCAAAGAGATAAATCGTAACCGTTTGCCTTTATAGGAAACAGTGCCTTAGCATACAGCCTTCTGCTGCCAGTAAGCCAAAAATGTCAAATTCTGGGATCTAATGGAAACCGATTATTATATATAGACAGATGCATGACCTCGCCATCTTATCATTTGGTTAAAATATTACTCTGTTTATTAGCTAATCATTCCATTGCTGGCAACATTTAACAGCAGTAAAATCAATTCCGCAGAGTTTATTATGTTCCCCAACTGGATTTTTACAACAGAATGCTCCTGATCAGCTAAAACTGGATCAGCACTTATAGTTGTCGCATGCGTTTAAGTCATTTGCAGTCTATGGTGAACCGAAGAGGAACCTATCTCAGGCTTTTCTTGGCAAGAGTTCTCTAGAAGGGATTTGCCTTTGCCTTTTCCTGGGGCTGAGAGGGTGTGACTTACCCAAGGTCTTCCACTGGGCGGGCAGGCTTGAATTCCAGCACTTAAACTGTTATACCATTCTGGCTCTCCTTTTTGTCACTAATCTCTACCAAATATTTCAGAATTTAGTGGTATATAATGGAATTAATAATCTTTGTTACAAAGAACACTTGGGACTCCTTTGCACCAAGAATGCATCCTATTTGGCCCTTTGCTCGATTATTTCACTCTAATGAAACTGTTAAAGATAAAATAAACCAACAAGTACATAACAATAACAGAAAAAGTCCTCACATTTCCTATGCCTCGCTAGCCTCAATGGCAATTCCATCAGGAAATATCGTACTTTGCCTTGGTTTCAGGCCTTACTGACCTTGTTCCAAAGGTCTGCATAGCACTCCCAATTATCTCTTGGAGTTCTTCCTGTTAATAAAAAAGTTTATATAAGTGGTCCATCCCCCCCCCCTCCCCATCCAACACTTCCTCAGAAGCTCTCTCAATGCAGTAGAGAAAAACTCAAAAAAGGTTGGATAACACTGAACAAAAATAGGTCAAAAATTTTCAGCACTGATGAACCTTTTACAGCATTAAATGTTAACAAAAGCACGAAAAATATTAATAATTCACATGGCCCTGCAGGTAGTCCAGAGCCATATGCATCCTGAAAGGTCAGTGCTCACCATGTCTATAGTGACAACATGCACCAGATTCCCAGAGACTGTCTGCCTTTCTTTTTAAATATCTATATTGAACAGGTACCATCTTCCATAAAATTCCAAAATTAATTCCAAATATAACAGCTGCCTAGTTTCCATAATTTCATGAGTATGTTTAAATAATGAAGCAAAAATTCTAGTCAAGCATATAAAGTAATGCATATACTACTAATAAAAAACAGAATCCAATAAAGCTTATTTAGACAGTATTACAACAGCAAGCAATAGGAAAAGTAATCAATATTTAACTTATACATGCTCATATATTTTGTTTGTTAGTTCTTCCGCCACAGTCTCCTTATTCTCAAAACTATAAGACATTGTTTGGTTATTTCTAAGGCCCATTACCCCTATAAATATATCCAGACACTACAACAGCAACATCTCTCCAATCCAGGTTATTACTTTAGGACAAAGTATGCTTTTCCAAAACACTTTGTTTGCAAGTGTAGAATGACATTTCTTGTAAGCATCTAGAAGTAAAATTCCACATAGAAATATAAACATAAGGATAATATGCCTTGGTTTAAAGAAAATTGCCTCTTTTTTCCTATGCCACCATCATCATGGCAACAAATTTAAAGGCAGAGGCTAGGTGCAAACCCCCCCTCCCCCCAAAAAACCTACAATGACCACATTGGCCACTCAAACTGTAAAAGGAACAAAATCAACAACTGTGAAGATGTTTGCTATAATTCAGCATATTCACAAAGTATGGCCACATTCAGTCACACAGGAGCAGGTAAAAGGATGGTTGGGATCTACCAGAATATCTCTTCACTGTTTCTCAGACTTTGGCCTTCAACTCACCGATATCTTAACAGTGGTAAACCCTCTAGGATTTCTGGAAATTGTAGGCCAAAACACCTGGGGACCACAGGTTGAGAGCCACTGCATCTACATGATATTGTAGTAGGTGAGCACATCTATCCAATTTCCAATAGTTAAATGCTAACCAAAAAGAATTTTTTTTACACTCACATTAAGCTATTGAAATGAAGAACACTTGAGATACCATAATGACTGAATTTTTATGTGATTTGAGCTCATTTTAGTGCTGCTATTAAAAACAAATGCTTAACCTCAAAATATATTCAGATGCAACTTCTTCTGATTTCTAAGAGTAAATGAAGTATTTTGTTGAGCTTGATGTCTGTCTTTCTTTCAAGTGGCATACTTCTATAGTTCAGTATAAATTTTAAAAATACAGCTGCTGAATGGTAAACAAGTTTGTCCAAGAACAGATAAACATTTTTAGGTTTTGGTGCTAAAGACAAAAAAAATTATTCCAGTGGGCAATACAATGTTTGGAATCTGCATGGCAAAGAAATAGTGACATTGTATTAGGAGAAAGAAATTGAGAATGATGTTGGAAAAGTGGCAATGACTAAGAATACTCTAAAGAGATGAACAGTGCTTAATGACAGATAGTCACTTACTGCTAAAGGGATTCTGCCTCCTGTTGTTCATACTCCAGTAGTAAAAAAAAATCCTCCAATTTGACCTTGAAGAGTGCACTTCAAAATCCTATGAATGCACGACAGAGAGTGCATCTTGGTCACAAACCTTAATGAAGCCTTCATTTATGTCAAAGAGAGAGGAGTCGATACTGACCAACAAACCACTCTTTTAAGAAAGATAACTTTACAGAGAAGAAAGTAAAACATTTAGTTAGTGTTTTCCAGCACTAGACTTTGTTCACTAATTCCCGAAACATCACAGAACTACTAAAAATACTTTAGAGCCACTCAGCAACTTTTATTACCATCACTGAAACAGGACGTTCTGCAGTAATTCAAGATGATTGCAAATATCCAGCCAGGAGAAGGTCTAGAATTCAAATTAAATGAGTTCAGAAAAAGCATGTGAGCGTTTACAGCAGGATCACTGGATGGATGGGAGGGAAGGAGTTTGAACGACAAGGATTTTCTTAAGTAACACTGTATCATTTTCTCAATCACCATTTTCTAATCTTTTCTTTTCAGGAGTGGTTTACCACATTTTACATCACAAATGGCATCAGCAACACTGGCATGGTAAATTACAGAATTGATGAAAAAGATGAATGCTTCCACAAAAGAATGTAATAAAATATTTGGGAAAGGAGGCCTTACTGGATTACAGTTACACTAGTAGAGGCAAATGAACTAGTGGTGGCAAGTTGCAAAAGATCCTCAGGTCAGTGGCAACAAGAAAAGACAACAAGGGCAGCAGCAACCAAAGGAGGAAGCTGCCATCACCTCCAAGCAATCTATTTCCAAACTAGCCGTCCCCTGCCACGAGTTGCTGTGGCCCACTCTGGTGGTCATGGGGGTTATGTGTGGGAGGTTTGGCCCAGTTCTATCGTTGGTGGGGTTCCGAATGCTCTGTGATTGTAGGTGAACTACAAATCCCAGCAACTACAACTCCCAAATGTCAAGATTATATTTTCCGCAAACTCCACCAGTATTCACATTTGGGCATATTGAGTATTCGTGTAGAATTTGGTCCAGATCCATCAGTGTTTGAGTCCACAGTGATCTCTGGATGTAGGTGAACTACAACTCCAAAACCAAAGGACACTGCCCAGAAAACCCTTCCAGGATTTTCTGTTGTTCATGGGAGAATTGTGTGGCAAGTTTGGTTCAATTCCATCCTTGGTTGGGTTCAGAATGCTCTTTGATTGTAAGTGAACTATAAATCCCAGCAACTACAACTCCCAAATGACAAAATCAATTTTTTTGAGTGAAGGACATACATTGGGTTGTTAGGTGTCTTGTGTCCAAATTTGGTGTCAATTTGTCCAGTGGTTTTTGAGTTCTCTTAATCCCACAAACGAACATTACATTTTTATTTATATAGATGCTAGAGTTTGAGGACAGTTTCCTAAAAATTAAAGATGCTCCTGGATGAATGGCTTAGAAAATGCCTGTCTTCAGTTCCAAGGAGCCCCCACCTCAGAGCTAAGCACTTGGAAGCAGGGTCTTTGGAGTTATCAGCAAACTACTGCCAGGACCACCACTACCACCACCTCTCTGTAATTAGTAGGGATATAAAGTACATCTGCTAACATAACAGATTGTCACATTAGCAGAGGGTGCATCTACATTATAGGATTCATGCACTTTAAGGACCATGGCTCAATGTTACAGAATAATGGGATTTGTAGTTTTGCAATGCTTTTGGCCTTCTCTGTCAGAGTGCTTCAAAACTACACATCCAAGGACTCCAAAGCACTGAGCCATGGACTTCAAACTGGTATCAAAATGCATGAATTCTCCAGACCATTCATTGGCTAGGGACTTCACTGGAAAACAGGGAGTATTTGCTTCATCTTGCTACACTTAACGTATAGCATTAAATCTAAAGCCCAGCTTTAATGCAAAAGAGAGTATGATCGAGAAAATTATGCTTTCATATAGATGCTCTACAAGAGAGCACCTTCTTGGTGGGGATTAGGAAGAATCCTAAAGGATACTCTAACAGAGATTATATTTAGTTTTTTTTAAAAAAAAAACAATCCAATTTTAAAGGGCTAAACAGATGTTGATGAAATATAGGAGATATCAAACTTCGTGTCGCAGATATTATATTTATACTTGATTCTTGGCTGGTTAAAGTTTTAACTTGAATAACATTCTTTTGCAATAGAAACCAAATCTGAAAGCAAATAAAGAACAAATCAGACACCAAAATGGATTCACATTTTGGAAGTCTTATGGGGGGAAAAAGTTCTCACTGGAGAAACAATTGAAGCTACAATAAGCACCCAGAAAAACTGTATATAACGTATGGACACGACTAAAGAATTATTTAAGCAAGTTTCCAGTACACTGCATACTGGAGAAGAATCAAAGAAGCATTTATACATTGCTTTCACAAAGTTCACATAACCTTCTGTCTCCAAACTAAAGAAATGTATACAATGTTAAAATAAAAAGTGGTAGTTGTCAAATGAACAGATGTTGCACCATTTTTTTCTCACAAGAAGCTTATGAGAAGCAGCCCACTACCATATGGCTACTTAACTCTGCATTTTGAGGCTCCCACTGTTAGTTTTTCATTTTTCTATTACTGCAGGAAAGGAAACAGAGAAGGGAAGATCACATCATGATGGATTTTTTTTAAAAAGAGGAAGAAGAAAAACATTTGTTTCCCGGATTTTCTATTGACAGCTTGCATAGAATTTTTAGGCTTGGTCTCCAGTCCCAAAATGTATGCTCATGAACCATCAAGATCAAAACATATGGCAACTGCTTATTTTAGGTCAATGAATGAATTCTAACATACAAGATGAGATCCCATTCTAGGCTAGTTTCAGATAAGAACTCATCTTCTCAAGTCATATGGCAACTATCTTTCCGATAATCTTTTTTTTAAAAGAGAGCTATCATCAATTCTGCCCAATCATCCCTGAACTAAAAAGATAGCAGCAGTTATATTTAAATCATATTTCTATCGTGTTACTCCAGTTGACAACAATCATGTTTTCGCAAACAAAATTTCAAATTGAAAAGTTTATTTACTATCTCTGTATATTAAAACTACATATAAACTAACATCTGCATTTATGAACTCTGCTTCAAAGCTTAAGCCAAGAGACTATTGTTTTGCCAAGTGCAGCATGACTTCCACCGAGATCTGAATTTAGATTACTATTATCAGCATGATCCTCTACAGAACTACACTAGCTGAATAGCATAAAAGAAAAGAGAAGAACAACCAGGAAGGAGGGAACATTCACAATGGAATTAATAATCCAGTCATTAAGTATAAAGTGCAAGATAAATTGGAGGAAGAGGCATTAACTAATATATAAGAAGCACATGTCTTCTTCACTCCAAAGTCAACATACTGGTTTCCTCCATGATACCAAGTTCCATTGCAAAGGTTACTGGGTGAACTAAACCTGCCCTTTAAAAAGGCAGGCTGCAAATTAGAAGCAGCCATTGATAACCTCCAGCAGCTATAGTCTGGATTGTGACAGTTTTTTCTATATCTTAGCTAGTGAAACTAGCAGTAATCTCAGGAAGACACCTGTAAGCTCTGTCTGTCATTTAAAATATAAAAGCCCTTCCTATAGCTCTTATTTTCTAGCAAAAATGCACTGTCTGCTTGTTCCCATAAGAAAAGATTTCAATTCTCACTTGGTAGGTTACAAGGCAACATGGTGGGGGAAGTTGTTAAAAGGAGACTACTACAACCAGATTTTTGCCTCCCATCTGTTTGAGAAATCAATGTAAGTAAATGTAGCTCAATTTAAATGTTCTGACTTTGGAAGCAACTTGTCAGTAAAAATCTAACATATTTGAGACACTTATTTTAATGAAGTCCTTGCTACTAAAACTATGAGCTTTAATTCTGTGTTCAAAGTGTAATTTCTACTCTGTCAGATAAAAAAAAATCTTTAAATAAATAATAGATCAAAAGAGTGCCATTCTGCTAGCATACGGATACCATGGATCTAGGCTAAGAGGAATAAATCTTCTACAGTTAAAGAATTCTGGGTAAAGAAAGTCGTGAATATTTAATCATGCTATTTAGATTTATCAGTGAGGGATTTTTAAACATTATAGAGATTCTGCCAACCAGAAAAACACTGAAAAACTCAGAATGAGATTGTTTCTAACATTTAAGATATTACTAATAATATTTAAAGAAAACACATATTATGATGATGTCAATGCCAAATTCAGCTCACTTTAATTACAACTAGATTTATGTTAGAAGAAAATATCTGTGGAACTAAAGTTTAAACCATGTTTCTACAGAAGCAGAAAATTGAAGTACAGGTTTAATATCCATTAAAGCAGAAAATTGAAGTACAGGTTTAATATCCCTTATCTAGAATGCTTGGGACTGGAAGAGTTCTGTATTTCAGATACTTTCTGATTTTGGAAGACTTACATATACATTATGGGATATCTTGGAGACAAGATCCATGTGTAAATGTGAAATTAATACACCTGATATATAGTCAGAATGCAATTTTATACACAATATTTGTAATAATTGTATGCATGAGACAAAATTTGTGTACAGCGAACCATCAAAATGTAAGGGTGTCACTATCTCTACCACCCATGTGGGTGGATTTTCGATTTTACAATTCTAGGTAAAATATTCTCAATCAGTACTAGCTTTCAATACCAAGTTATGTTGTTTTGAGATTAGGAGTCTTAAAATAGATTACAGGTAGCTCCAAAATAAAAAATAATAAAAAGCTACTTATTTTAAAATGCCAAGGTATCCACCAACTAAAACACATTTAGTTTGATAATATAAAAAGAGCGTTCAAAGTCAGGATCCCATAATACCAGCACCAGGAGTCATGCCTGCCCCGCCCTGCCGATATTAGCCCCATCTACACTGACCATTCAAACTAAGTTGGCCAGACAACAAACTCCCACAAAAGCATGCAAAAGAAAGTCCTTAATGTGGTTTGTGTAATCACCATCTGGACCTCAAACTGGTTCCAGAATTTCCTATGTAAAATTCTGCACAGTGAAACCACTTTCTTAAATCCCAGTTTGAAACTGCATTGAATGTTCAATGTAGATGAGCTTGTTTGTTTGTTTGTTTGTTTGTTTTATACCCCGCCTTTCTCTCCATGGAGACTCAAGGCAGCTAACAGTTGCAGCGTAGCTAGCAGAGCCAATTGGTAGGAAGGCTAGAAGTTGCAGTCCAACACAACTGCAAATCTAATTTATGGTATAAACTAAAAGATGTGTTCAGACATGACTTGATGGGAGTCCCTGAGTCAGAAACTTTAAAGTTACAATTCATAAGATGAATCACAGAACCACTGTGACTCATCTTATGAATTGTAACTTTTATCCACTAAGTGCAATATTGCAAAGAAACATATGTAAGAATTCCTGAAAATAGTTGTCCATATTAACTTACCTAAGCAAGTTAAATAAATATATTTATTTAATATATAATTTAATATAGCCAAAATCAGGAGGTAAGATAACAGATATCTTGCCCTGTCCCAAAATCTAAGCATTTGCAGCATACACATGTGTACCACCCAAGAGCTCATCTTTCTATACACAAAGATCTCAGGATAGCTTACAATAAGGCCCATTTAAAACAAATGCAAACAATAGCTTTAAGAGATTAAAATATAAAGAATAATTTATCAATTAACATCAGATTATTTATAACAATTTGAAAATAACACAAGACATGCACATTTTAGAGAAAATCAGTTTAACACAAAGACTCCCATAAAAAGTCAAATTTTGACTTGGCTACTAGCAGTAGTGTAGCATACAAAGGATCAGACTATCAAAATGCAATATAAATAAAACAAGCATCAACTGGGAAAGCAGTAGTTCCTACAGATACAGGATAAGGTCATGCTGATGTCATCTACAAAAACATTCAAGAACTTATTCCACACTAAATACAATGTGATCCTAGCTACAAAGCTCCAATATCAATAGACATATTTGAATCCCTATAGTTCAACTCAAATTTTGTGTTTGCTTTTGTTTCTGAATGTCAAAAAACACTATCAAAGCTATACTCAGACCATGCCAAAGGTCTAAGTCACAAACGGAAGTCTTCAGTAAAAAAAAATCAAACCACTTTGTATATTCTAACCATGTTTTTAAAATTAAAATTCAAGGCCTTTTCACAATGATCTTGTCTCTGCTTTTCTTTAATTCTGTTATATTCTTGGATTCCGCTGTTTCTTAACTTGGCTTATTTTCAACCCTTGATAGCTCTGCCCCTTTGTGAACATATGTTTTCGATTCTATCAGGCGTCGGCCTTAATGAAAAGAGTGCTCTTAAACAGATAAACATTTGTGAAGGAAGACTAGGGAAAAAGGTTTACAACATTCATTATAAATTCATTCTTACTTATCTTTCTTCCTATTTCCTTGGCCAAACAGAAATACTATACTTTATTGATTTATGCTAAAATAGTACCCAAAGCGTCTCTTTTCTACCTTTAACTCTATTTTAAAGTTTGAAATCATCTCTTCTACCTTTCCCTCCGTCATTCTCTGTTGACAATTTGGCAACTTTCTTTAATACTAAAACAAAAACTATCCATTCTAATCTTGCTGCTCCTACATCTTTTTCATTACAAACATATCCGTTTCTTTTAAATTTTCTACTTTCTCTGGAAATGCTGTCATCTTCAAAATTTCCTATCTGCTCTCTTGATACTTTTGCTTCTGAATGACTGTTGCCCCTCTCATTCTTCGTTCTCATCCCCATATTATTAATCTGTTCTTTTCTCTTGGTTCATTTCTTTCTGATTTAAACATTTTTCTAAAATTCTTAAGAAGCTTGCACTTGACCTATCTTCTCTTTCTAATGATCACATTTTCATTGTTGCCTTTCCTTTCAGAAGTTTCAAATGTGCTTTCTTGCATTTCTCTAACTGAACCTTTTCAATCTGGATTTAATCTTTTGCACTCTACAGACACAGCTCTTACAAATGTAACAGATGATCTTCATCAGACCAATTCAGTCCTTATTCTTGATTTCTCCACAATCGTTGACACAGTTGAGCAAAGTCCTACATAACCTGGCTCCCCAATATTTTTCTGCCCTTGTTGCTATTTACCAGTTTCTTCAAGATCTATGGAACTCTAGTTTTCTTACCCATGCAATAGTTTGGCCCATGCACTTCTTCGTGCTTTTTCACTTACTTCGCCATATTCTTGGATTTGCTATCCTGAATCTTTGTGGACTGCTTCTTCCCTCCTTATTTTAAAATCTCAATGAAAAACCTTGTTTTCGAAGTTTTCAGAATGTTAATGTAACATTGTTTTAGAATCTTGTATATTTTGATTGCACGTATTTGTCAGTTTGGTTTATATTATATTGTATTATTTATATTTTATCTGGATAATTTTTACAAGTATATTGTATAGTTTTATATTTTAATTGCTTCCTTCCCTCTGTATGTGTGTGTACACATATATTTAGATTGTACACCTTTGGCAGTACACACTGCTTTTGACTATAAAGCACCATATACTTCTACTGTGTGGAATATAGGTTAATGATAATATTAACAAAAATCAGCACTAGAATAAAAATAATTAAAACCTCTAGCCTTAGTGAATCCCCTTGTTGATTAAACATAACCTCACATAGACAAGAGGACACAGATAGCTGATTAATAAGTCACCGAAATACCATTGCTGATACAAAATTACTCCCAAATAAATACGTGGTGCCTTAGAACATCTTATTTATTTATTTATTTACATTATTTCTATCCCGCCCATTTCAGCCTGAAGGCGACTCAGGGCGGTATACACAGTCGGCACAATTCAATGCCGTAAAAATACATACATTGATAAAGCAAAAACATTAAGTGCAATTAAACATAAAAGACAGTGCATAATAACAATTTAAAAAAGAACTATGTCCTCTTGTTCAAATCCTCATCCGTTACATTGTCTTGGCCGTTCCTGGGTAAATTTCCAACTCCAGTTTGTCTGTTTATAACTACTCCCTCAATATATGCAGCCCTTAAAAAAAAACTAAAGAATTGTATAACTAACTTTGTTCAGTTTTGAATCAACTTTTGTTAATTATGCAGTCACTACTTTTGTGACAAAAGCTTTCTTTGTTTTACAATATCTTTTTATCTTGATCAAGTAAACTAATCACTGGATCTAGTAAATAGGTCTTCTGTGTAAATATGGTTTTTATTCTGGAAGGCGCTGTTATTCAGTATACTAATACAAAGTTCCCAAGAGTGTAGCGTTAACAGGCTTAAGAACTTTGACTCTCCAGTAAAAGGTGTGAAATAAACTCCAATTAAAGGCTGCACTTGCTGCTGCGTTAAATAAAGATTAGCTTCAGTGTAGGGTTTATTTAAAGTAAGATAGCACATATTTCCTTCACTCATTGACAAAAAAGGCACTTATGAATGATCTGAAATAATCTGTTTCCTTCGTCTGAGCCCTCCATGGAAACCAAAACAAGTTCTGGGCTGAATTCTAGTAGTCCTTGCTGAAATTAATTCCAGAAGAGAGAAACAAGACAGATTGTCTTGTTTTGTTATTAGGATGAAAAATTAAGTATTTATCGTAATTTAAAATCTATATGAAAGAGACACAAAAAAGCTTAACTAATGCAGTTTTGACACTTGTTTCTGTACTTAATATATTGTGTACCTCTTTTTATTCCTGCTTCACTTACAAAAGTTTTTAAGAAGTATTCCCCACCTCATAAAAATATATAATGAAAACAAGTCGCAGAAAATAATCCCAAACAACCCTTGGTTAGCATAGAAGATCAACATAAAAATTCACTACGTTGCAAACATAGAAATACTCAACAATAAGCAGATGATCAAAGTTTCCAAAATGTGCAGGAGATGGATTTTCAAAAAAAAAAAAAACAACTACAGATTTTGCAGTTTTTCATATCAAAGCATTGTAGACAATAAAAATGTTAACAGGTATTGGGACTGTGTATATAAAATACATTGTCTATTTTTTTCCTATTCTTTAGAAAAACATTAATGCAGGGGTCCTCAAACTAAGGCCCGGGGGCCGAATATGGCCCTCCAAGGTAATTTACCCGGCCCTCACTCAGGGTCAACCAAAGTCTGAAACTACTTGAAAGCACACAACAATAACAACAATCCTATCTCATCAGCCAAAAGCAGGACCACACTTCCCACTGAAATACTAGTAAGTTTATATTTGTTTAAATTGTTCTTTATTTTAATTATTGTATTGTTTTAAAGTTTTTGCATTACAAATAAGATAAGTGCAATTACTCATAGGAATTCATTCATTTTTTTCAAATTATAATCCGGCCCTCCAACAGTTTGAAGGACTGTTTCTAGCCCTCTGTTTAAAAAGTTTGAAGACCCCTGCATTAATGTATCTCCCGGGCTCAAAAACTTCCTGCTCCCCTTTTCTCTTCTTGCAGAGCCCTGAAGGCGTTTAAACACTTTCACTTTCAGTCAGCGATGGCTTGCAATGTTATCAAGAGCTGGACTGAAATGAATATTCGCCATGCTTAATATAAGAATTTATTTCAAAAAACAGTATTTGGTCAGCTTTTTAGAATCTAATCATCATTAACATTTGGGGCACAACTCATTCCAAACAAAAAGCTTCTAGAAGCCTTCCTGACTGGAATGAAAGGGGCAAGTAAGAAAGTATGGATGAACTCAGAGAAGGCTAAGCTCCTTTACAATCACATTAAAATGAACTTCGGCATGTTAGCCACAAACATTTGTTTTAAGTTTAGCAATATCTAATTACTGTTTTTAAAATAAAAAAAACAGTTACACTACCATTTATAATATACAATTTTATAAATAACATCTACAATAAACCATTAAACAAAAAGTCATATATCCTGCTTACAGCACTAAGTTGTCTTGGATACTCCCAAAACCCATAAATCCTACTTCTTGTGTTACAGAAAAAGTAGGTTCTGACAGACCACAAGATGCATTCAAGAAGCTTTAGAAGTTCTAAATCACTATTCATTTCCATATTACGACTTCATATGCATAGAAAAGAGATGCCATAGAAAAGCTTCTCCCAGCACTTATACAGTTTCCACAGCAGCTGTACCAGAACAGCACTTTACCACAGTGAATGAGCAAGGAAGAAAATATCTCTTTTTAGCACTGTGAGACTAGTACTGATTTATTTACATACTGATGCTGTGAAACAAACCATGTAATCAGGGTCACAGACAGCTGTATATTCAGACACATTTCAAATGAGGCAACATTCCAAGTTATTTTGGTTAATTTTTTCACTTGCTATAAAGATAAGTTCCATACTGCTGTTAAACATAAACCCTACTTTTGTAAATCAATATAAGGGAATACTTTAGGAGTTGATTTGACTGATAAGTTTTCCCACTAGCTATCTCTCTCAGAAATGTCTTCATTCGCTGATTATCTAAACTTCCTCAAAGGCAACATAATAATTAACAAATAATTCTAGAATGCCTAACAACAGCAATTTGACTGTATAATCTTTCCTGCAAAAAGTTAGCAGGAGAAATAATTGAGTCTGGAACAGAGATTCTATAATTTCTTGTGGATTTCCATTTCTAAAACAACCAGAACAACACCATTGTATAAATAAATTTTGTTGTGTATAATTTTCATAAATGTTGTCACTCTCATTTTTAGCTTCATTAAAAATGAAATGTCCCATGTGACACATGGTTAAGGAAATAGAACTTTAAATTCACTAATAGAACAAATCTGTACATGACACTTCCACATGAAGCAATCTCCATCCAGATACTTGCCAAGTAAATGTTAAGACCTCATTTTAATTAACTTAGAATTAATTCATTTTCAAAGAAGAAAAAGCAAATTATTTAAACCTAGTGATTTGGTGCCGTGTTAGCATGCAGTGTTGGCTACATTTATTGAGTGTTCAACACAAAATAAATTAATAGAATTCAACCAGGAATGTACAAGACCTACAGAAAAAGTGTGTAGAATCTAGTTGAACAGAACATGCAAATCTTTTCTTTCTCCCAAACAAAAACTGTAACTAGAGATCATTACCCTGTCTTTCATCCGCCAACTCTGAGCCAGTGATTTGGAGCCTTCAATCTTCTCACAGTGCCGCTTCTTCATGAAGGCCAAAGGCAGATTCCAGTCAGTCATGTCTGATTCATCTTCCTCCCCAAGCCCCAGTAGGGGAGACTGCAACATATCTGACTCCATGAGAGGAGAAAGAACCAAGGGAACCAATGATCAAAAGTCAAGGATCAACAAAGTATGAGCAAAAAAGCTATTAGGAGAGCAAGGGAACCTCTCAACTGCAGTTCCAGGTGACGCTTCAGGGAAAGGTGTCTTGTTCAAATGCTGTTGTTTGTTAAAGTGTGTAGAAATATTCTCTTTTCAGCAGCGGGGGGGGGGGGGGGGGCTTTCCAGTTTGGAAGAAGCAAGCTTGGTGAGTAATGCAATCACGATACAAGAGACAACTATCTTGCAGGAAATGGATGATCACTGTCTAGCTGAAGAATCAAGTCACAGATGTGCATGGAGGTTCTTTCTCCCACTCACTTTCTCAAATAGGGTGTGCAATTGCGAAATGCCTCTCAATCTAAACAAAACATAAAAGTCATTTCAAATCACGAAAACAATGTTCCACAATAGAGACTGCTTAGTTCATCAAGATGGGCCTACAAGTATTTTAGGCAGAAGAATGTGATTCTAGTAAAGAACTCCAACCACTGCAAGGAAGGAACAAAGTATAAAAGCAGGATGACAGCAGGTCAGGAGGAGTGACACTGGGAAATTGTGGCCAAGGGAGGACAGGTGAAGTGAGGATACTCAGCTGCAGAGTCACACCAGAAGCCTCCTTTCAAGTGAAAAGGGGAAGCTGTTGCTGGGAGCGTGTCCCTGTTAAGGGCCCTTTTGTGGGGTGCTCTTAGGGGGATGCTTGCAGAAACGGGTGGTGCTTCTGGGTCCAATGGGAAGGAGGTCCGGGGCGCCACAACCGGAGCGACGATGGGGGAACTGCAGAGACAGGCCCTGGCCAAAGGACGACGAGGAGCGGCAGAGCTGGCAGGGACCGGGGCTGCTTGGCGCCTCTGTGCTCCAGGCCTGGCTCGCTTCTCCTGGCTGAGAAGACCACGCCCACCCTCGACCAGGCCCAGTCCGGTCCAGGCGGCGGCGGGCAAGCTCTCCTTGCCGGGAGGCCTCTCTCTCTGGCGTGGGCCGGCGAGGGGAGCACGCTCCTACCCCCGAGGCGGTGCCTGCTCGCTGCCCGGCCGTTCCTCCTCCTGCTGCTGCTGCTCCTGCGATGGGGGTCCCGTCCGCCGCATCGCCATCCCCGCCGCGGGCAGGTGGCGGCTCCTCTCCCTGGACAAAAGCCCCGGGCTGCCGGGTGAGGAGAACGGGAGGGAAACGTCCCGGAGAGCCAAACTCGCCTCAGCAACTCAACAAGGAGGCAGCCATATTGCCGAGGCCCACAATGCATCACGGCGACGGGCCGCCGGCCGGCTCATGCTGAGTGAGATGCGTTCGGTACGGGCGAGTTCAAGGGAGGGAGGAGCAGCAGCAGCCGCCAGAGGGTTGCCGGGGCAACGCTCCAAGCATTCGCCTGGCCTTTCGGCTCCGGGAGGGAGGGAGGGAGGGAGGGGCTGCCCACTCGCCCACCCCCCCCCCCCCAAGGCCCAGGAAGGGACATGGATCCTCACGGCTGAGAGCTATGATGAGATTCTTATAAATAAGTAAACTTACGGTATCAGGCGGCCTGAGTGTTGGGTCACGGTGCAAGTTTGCTGTAGAATTACTGCGATTTGACACCACTTTAGTTGGTATGGTGTAATGTTATGGTCTCCTGGGAGTTGTAGTTTGCCAATGTCTTCAACCTTCTCTGCAAAGAGTGCTGGTGCCTCACTGTGCTCCAGATCCCATGGTGATGTAGCACTGAGCCATCAAAGACACCAGACCACCACCCCCAATCAGGCATGTAGCCGGGAGGGGGGGGGGCTTGGGGGGCTTCAGCCCCCCCCCCCCGAAATTCTCAGGGTGGTCCGCGAGAAGACCTTACTGGTACATTATTTAAACTGTTATGTTTATTCATATCATGATCTGATCACCATGCTCAATATATCCCATATGTATGGGGGTATTGGGGTAATGATACAAAAGGTTTGCTAGGGTAGGGCCTCTTTCACTCAGACTCACCCCCCCCCCCCCGAATCAAACTCACCCCCCCCCCCCCCCCGAAACAAAATCCTGGCTACAAGCCTGCCCCCAATAAAATATATACACAAATCAAACTCAAGGATTTATAGTTTTATCAAGGATGGAGGACCCACTGGGCTAAAAGCAGTCTCCATCCTCATAGTCATTCTGCAACAATACAGAATGAGGGATGTTTGGCTCGACATGTGAAAAAGATCTTGGAGTCCTCGTGGACAGGAAGGTGAACATGAGACCACAATGTCATGCGGCAGCTTAAAAGGCAATGGGATTTTTGCTTGCATAAATAGGAGTATAGTGTCTAGATCCAGGGAAGTCATGCTCCCCCTCTATTATGCCTTGGTCAGACCACACCTGAAATGTCCAATTCTGGGCACAGCGATTGAAGGGAGATGTTGACAAGCTGGACTGTGTGCAGAGTAGGGCGACTCAAATGATCAAGGGTTTGGAGAACAAGCCCTATGAGGAGTGGCTTAAGGAGCTGGGCATGTTTATTTATTTATTTATTTATTTACAGTATTTATATTCCGCCCTTCTCACCCCACAGGGGACTCAGGGCGGATTACAGTGTACACATATATGGCAAACATTCAATGCCAATTTGACATGCAACATATACAGACATACACAGAGGCTATTTACCTTTTTCTGGCTGCCAGGGGAGCTGTCGCTTTCATCGTCCTTCTGCGACACTGATGAAGTACTTCCGCATTCCTCGCATGCTTTTGCTGGAGTGCTTTGCTGGAGTCTTTTTTAAGGCCTCATAAATTGGTTAATTTAGCCTCCCCACACAAGGTGGTACCTAATTTTCCTACTTGACAGATGCAACTGTCTTTCGGGTTGCAAAGGTCGACAACAGGCTACACAATTGGTTGGAAGCCCACTCCAACCCGGGCTGGCTTCAAACTCATGACCTTTTGGTCAGAGTGCTCTTAATGCAGCTGACAGCCAGCTGTGCCACAATCCCTTCAGTCTTCTCTCAATTTCTTTGTGCTACTGAAACAGAGTCCCACGGAGGCTATCACATGACACCAGGCCACTTCCAATGGTTGCCTGTAGGACTCTTTTGTGACAACACAGAGAAACAGGGGGAAGACTGTAAAATGACAGATAAGAGAGAGAAAAGAATAACGATAAGTAGCATAGATTAGGTACGCTCAATAGTTTATGGTAGAGGAGTAGTACCATTAAAATAATTCTTAACCACCTTTAGTCTCCTTCACCGTAAAGCTGCCAGCATCCCAGTGGCCTTAATCCAGGATATACCTTTTGTTCAAGTAGTACAGGTTGATTAAATTTATCTATTTCTAGATATGTTTAAATTGGCAATTGTAAAACTAAGAGCTCCTCTCAACCTGTTTTCTAAATGGATATATATTATTAAGAATATTGTATCTTGAACCCATTTTTCATAAAAAGCATAATTGTGTGTGTGTGTGTGTGTAACCATCCATTTTCAAGGCACTTTACAAGAAAACACCCCCAAATGGAGGGTTCTGTCAGTGGCTTACAATCTCAAATATGCAAATGTAAAGGGATGACAAGAATCATAAAACTTTACAATCTAATTGTAAAACAAATTATCTGAATAAAATACAAAATATAATATTAAACTAACATGTCACTCAAGCATCAGATTTTCTAAAGCAACAATTTTTTATATCCTTTGTGTTATTTGATACACATCAGTCTTTCTCTGTTAAAACATATAGTTCATGTCAGATAGCGGTAATTTGGGGTATGACCTGTTGAATTATCACATCTGAAGGCATATCATTTCAAATATATGGCACGAGGCCTAAAAGCTTTTAAATGTATTTTTTCACATTGGAAAAAGCTCAGATAACATGCCTTAAAAAGCTTAGAAAATGTAAACGACTTTAAAATAAAGACATAGCTGGCACTTCACTGTGCCTCCAAAAATTGTTGGTTTTATATATGTGTGTATTTATTTAAAACAGTTATACCCCGTCCTTCTCAACCTCCGAAGAGGGACTCAGGATGGCTTTCAACAGGCAACCATTCAGTGCCAACACAATATAAAACATATCATAAAATACAACCATATACATTAAAACGGTTATAAATATACATTAAAAGTGGTTCGCCAAGTTAAATTCGTCATCCAAATGCAAATTAAAAGAAAAACTTATAAATGGGGTTGACTTACATATGAGCTTGACTATACCGTAGTTGATCACTTATGAGTCTATATTTGAGTCTAAACAGTAAATCTAATGTAGGGAAACATTTCCCTTTCATATGTTTTAGCCTTCCATCCACCCCACCCAGCGTCACCAATGGTAATAAACCTTGGGAACTATATGTCAAAAGATTTAGGTGACCAAAGGTTCCCTTACCACTGGCTTGTTTATAGCAATATCTTTCTAAGCTCTGACACTTCAGCCCTGACTTATGACTCAAATTCTGCTTCTTCCTTGACAGGTTTCAGTTCTTTATTTTTATTCCCAAAGGTGTGTTTCAGACTTACAGGTCACCTTAGTTGGCTGCCTACAGGTCAGTTCTCATAAGGCTTCTGTGTGCAGAAGAACTGTTTTGATGAATCAGACCAAGTTTCATCTACTCCAACATTCAAACAATCACCTGCCAGGTGCGCTAGAGGTTCATAAGAAGGGCAGGAAGGCAAAGGTCCCAATCTGTTGTTTATTCAGAGCATCTGGTACTCAGATGTTTACAACTACTGGTCATGGAAGGTTAAGTCTCATGACTTAAAAGTGTTGATCACTGCAACCTCCAATAATCTGTCTAGGCCTTTAAAAACCCATCTAATTTAGCAACCATAACCACAATTTGCAGTAATTACCTTGACAGGTGTGAAATACTTTATTTTGTTTGTCCTGAACTTGATGTCAATAACTTTATTGGATCAGCTTGTGTGAGAGAATACTCACCACCCGCTGCCAACCCCCCCCCCCCCCCCCCGGCATCTTTTTGATGAACCAGAAAGCCCCAAGCTCTTGTGAGTTGTAAGAAGCATTCATGAATATTCTGCCCTGAATCAGCATAACACCAGAAACAACCTTGAAGTAGCTTGAATTGTAGGGCACTGAAGTGGAGTTTGTTTTTGCAATGCAGTATTCAAACTACTAGTTTTATCAGGAGTTCATTTGAATTCTCAGCAATGATCTTCCTTGGGGGGAAAAATCTTGGGGTGTGCCTTCAGGTGATAATGGGGTGAAACAATGAGCATTTTGCTAGGTCATATGTTATTTAATTAACATGGTAATATTAGAATGTCAGAAACTTGCACTGAATGACAAGGCACAAAGAATATATCATATATGTTTTCTTTTGTCTAGTAAACATTTGGTGCCTGAAATGTTAGACCTGTTTCTGGGTATTTTTGACCTGCTACTGTAACCTCCCAAGAAGTGAGAGATTCTGCGTCTGGGGAGAACAAACAGTGGAAGACATTGAACATTTCTTAATTGACTGTCCAGCATACACTGAACTGCAAGACAGATATTTACATCCAATATTATCCAACTGCAGGTCCCCCAACAGAAATGATATTCTGACATCCCTCTTGCAAGGGCAGGAAAGATCCAGCATAATCAGAGTAAGCCTTTTTATTCTGAAAGCTACTAAGAAAAGAGCAGATTTCCTGAAAGAAGAACCAGGAAAATAAGATTCTGACTTATCACCTTGTTGCCTTGTTTGTTACTCATGTTCTATTTTGAAATGGTCATATGACTGATCAAATAAATAAATATTATTATTATTATTACCTGCTGATTCCAAAAATAGCACTGGCTTTTGCCTATCAGCTGTAGTTTTTAAGATACACAACATATGCCATATAAAGTATCTGTCTTCGTCTAGTCAGCCATAGGAAATCATTATAACCATATCTAAGGAACTACAGCTGATGAAATCTTGCCAATGCAATTTTCTAAATCAGCGTCCCAAATAACCCCAGGATCAGGCCTAAAAACCAAGATACCCAAGAGGATTTTTTGTTGGTGTTATCAAACATAATCACCCCTCCCCCCTAAATAAAAAGAGTCATAGTTCAGTCCCCAGTAAGTTATATTTTCCCAAGGATGGAGGGCCAAATTAGTGGCAATGGCCACTATCCCTGCAGCCTCATTCGAGCCTCCTAGGACCACCAGCAACCCTAACTCCATTGCCCCCAAATCCCCACACCTCAGTTCTGCTTTTCAGTCTTAGCTGGAGATCACCTCATACCTCCCTTTCTCCCAACTAAGTTGCAACTCAAACTGCTATAATATATCGGGCACCTCCAATTCCGGACCCTCTACTACAAAGTATCTTTCTATACTTGTGCTATTGATATTTGATATTGGAACGGCCTTGGACTATGTTTTTTGGATTATGTGATTTCGATGTTTATAATAATATGTTTTTAACTCTACGTTTTAATGTCTAAATGTTGTTGTTTTATGATTTTATATAAGAAAATAAATAAATATTTTTCTCTTTTTTCCTATGGGAATATGCGCATGAGCGCAGAGGAATGAATTGAATAAGGGAAATACCCTTTCCACCCTACACACAGCAAAGGAGGGACCCCCTCTCTTCACCGTCTTTCCTCTAGAAACCTATATCAAAAAACTAATTATATATATATATATTTATTTTTATTTCTGTTATTACTGGGCTATATGAAATAGAAGGCAAATGTACATGAACCCATGAACTGCAGTAACCTTTTGAACAACCTCTTGAGCAATTCCAGATACTCCTTCCATGCTCTGTGTGAAAACCTGCGATTGGACATAATCTGTGGAACAAAGAATCTTCCAGCATATCAGCGGATGGCCATCTGCCTGCCACCCGAAACTTTCCTTTTGGAGATCTCAGCTACACATGGGACAAAAGTCCAGGAAGAAACTTTGGTTGCAGTCACCAATCACCAATCACCAATACACATTTCTGGGACCCTTTCTTTGGTTTCCCAGCATGGAGATACAACACTCATTGTCTTGCAGCCAGTACCCAGTATCTGCCTAATCCTATCAGTCATCTTTTTGGACTTTCTTTGTCTCCAGCATTCTATTGCTACACACCCAGGGGTTGGCACAGCCCCTGGAGATCTCCCTGCCTCCAGGA
Organism: Anolis sagrei; assembly: GCF_037176765.1. Taxonomy (NCBI): domain Eukaryota; kingdom Metazoa; phylum Chordata; class Lepidosauria; order Squamata; family Anolidae; genus Anolis; species Anolis sagrei. The sequence goes on along the minus strand of NC_090022.1, from coordinate 130,445,700 downwards.
CCATCTCCACTGGCTCATTGGAAGCCCCAGGGCCTCCCAACCCAGCTGAGATGAAATCCTGGCCACGTCATTACCACCTCCATCAATCAGGTTGTGCACCTGCTGAGGCCCGCAATACACCAATCAGAGGTCTGGAAAATGCTGGCCAGCTTCTCGGAGCTGGCCAATCAGGGGGAAGGGAGGGAGGTTCAAAATATTAATGCATGAAAACTCTTGTGTATAAAAATGCCTGCTTTATGATTATGCTTTGTGTTTATGCTTGTACCCTTTGAGCACCTATTGCTGTACAAATGTCCCTTTTGTGCAGATTGAGTAAACACCTCTGTCTTTTGTCTTCAACCTGGTGAGATTCCCGAATTCCATTCTGAAAGTTAGTGAAGCTTGCCAGGCGACTCTCGGTATCTGCAAGGCTTTGAAAAATCTCAAATTTCTGGCATCATTGGGATGTGATATTTTTATCTTGCCTTTCCATTGCATATAATCCTAACTATCCAAACAAAAACAACAAATATAAAATCCAGAGATGTTGTCAAGAATGATATTCAACTGGATGTTTTTAGACAAAGCAGAAGAGAACCAGTGTGGTTTAGTGGTTGTGTTGGACTAAGTTACTAGGAGTCTGGGATTCAATATCCTACATGTCCATGGAAATCTCCTGGGTGACCTTGAACCAATCACATGTTCTCATTCTCAAGGGAAGGCAGTGGCAAACCCTCTGTGAACAAATCTTGCAAAGAGTTACCTTAGGCAGTGGCATCACTTGGTGAAACTTAGTGCAGTAAGCCCCTCTTGGGTCTCCTATACCACTATATTGTAGCTAAAATAGAAGAATATGTCAAAATCAGATATTTTTTAGCAGCAACAAAATGAACAGCACAAAACCATTTGATTTGAGGCATCGTAATTAGATAATGATGACAGTTCTGACTGGAGTACATGTACATCATTAGAAATTTCAAAAATTAGATTATCACAGAGTTTTATTTTGTAGATACAATGATGCAGTACATGTGCACTAGGCTTACAAAATGTTTTTTGTGGTTATATCTACCTACAGGGATTTTTAGAATTTTTTTTTTTCTGAAACACTGCAAAAAATATACAGAAAGACAGTAGTTTTGGTGTCATCCCTTTTGATGATGTCACTTGGTTCATACACACTGTATCCCATTAATGACACCATTTTCTTTAGGATCATAATAATTGAGAAATTACTTTAACTGTTCATAACAGCTGCAAAATAAAATACATGGTAAATTATTAATTGGTCTAGGCCTAATTACCATGAAGTCACCATGTCCTATCTGAAATGGGAAGCTAAGCAGGATCTGATTCAATTAGTGCTTGGACGGGAGACCTCCAATGGAAACCGGATTTTATAGGTTACATTTCAGAGGATGGAACTTGCAAAACCTCCCCTTGAACTCTCCCTTGCCTAAGAAAACCCTTTGAAATACATGGAGTCACCATAAGCCAAAATTCAACTTTAAGGGAGATATACAACTTGTTCCAATAAAATCTCTAATAAATAAAGGAACACACATCTTGCCACAAACTTGCTATATAAAATGGCTTTTCTAGAGCATACTATTGGTCAAATTCACTCAAGCTGTCACTGGAGCCTCTAGGTCACAAAGCAATGTGAAGCACATATACCTGAAAGAAAATTACATCAGCGTCAGCAGTCCAATTAACTACTCATAGTGTTATGGCTTATGAGTCTGATATTTATAACTGTAAAAACAAAACAGACTTTTTGTTTTGACAACAGTCAATACCATTATTTTCACTGTACAGATAACTCATCCGCTTCTTTGCTTCAGTACTGTGAATACATATTTCGGTATGGAACATTATAGGGTATGCAGATATTTATCCATTAAATGTATGATTTAAGCAGATTTAATCTTTGGCTATATGTTTGAGGCTTCCTCAGAATAAGCAAATAGTGCATGTATCACTTGAAATTGAAATTATACCTCTCTACAGCAGGTGTTTTTATAAGATTTTAGTATTTTTCCCCCAGATTACCATTTTGCTTAGACAAATAAGAGCTAAAATCAAATAGCTGTTGTTTCAAGTTACCTTTTATTTATTTTTTATTTATATAACCCAGTACTTCATATATATGAAAGGAAAAGAGGGGTGAGAAAAGGTGAACATTCAGAAGAACACACACAATTGGTTAAGCAGTCTTCAAATAACTTTTAATTGGTTTTCCTTCTCTGTGTTTGCCATATCTCCCTTCAAAGCATCACCTTTCCAAAGTGTTTTTCTTTCTGTTTGAAAAAGTTCAAGCCCTTTGTCTTATTGGTTTGGCTAGAGCTGACACTCAAATAGCTGCTGTTTAAATTTACCCATTTATTTATTTATTATTCATTTATATAACCCCCTGTTTCATTCTGCAGTGTCATCTTTGTGTAAAATGTAGGTCTTTGATTGAAAGTTGACTGAAATCCCAGTGAGCATAAAGAGAATGAAATCTCCATTAAAGATAGTATATTAGTTTAGGATGGTTTAACACAATCCTCCCACACAGACTGGTGTCTAAACGTATGGATCTTTTATTGTCATATTCAGTCTGTTCTTGGATTATGGACTTCTTGTCTAGACATTCCCAGAGGATTGGATTAGGTAATAATCATACCTCATCAGCGATCACCCTCAACACTGGGATGCCACAGGACTGTGTGCTGAGTCCTTTGCTTTATACCCTTTACACATATGATTGCACTACACCATAGCAATATCATTATTAAATTTGCAGACGATGCAACAGTGGTGGGGCTTATATCTGAAGGGAATGGGTTTGCCTATCAGGATGAGGTGGACTGGCTGCTCTCATGGTACAGAGACAATAATCTGGTTTTTAAGCTCAATCAAACCAAGGAGTTTATAGTGGACTACAGAAAGAAAAGACCAGACATCCAGCCCTTGAACATAAATGGAGACTAAGTGAAATGGGTGGCCAGTTTTAAGTTCTTGGGTGTCACAGTTAATGAGGATCTGACCTGGGGCACCCATATGGCAGTGTTGGTTAAGAGGGCCCAGCAGAGACCTTACTACCTGAGATTCCTAAGGACCACCAATTGAATGAAAAACTGCAGTGACTTTCCATTGCTGTGCTATAGAGTGTCCTAACTTACTGCATCTGTGCATGGTTTGGTAACTGCACAATGGCAGATAGGAAGGCACTCCAAAGGGTCACCACTACTACCCAGAAAATTATTGGTTGCCCTTCTTGGATTATAGATTATAGGGACCTTTATAGATCCCGCAGCCTTAAGAAAGCTCAGAGTATTCTTGGGGATCCATCTCACCCAGCATATTCTTTTTTTACATTATCACCATCTGGCAGACGGTACAGGGTGACAAAGGCAAACACAAGCAGACTGAGAGACAGCTTTTATCCTAGAGCTGTAACTATACTGAACTCCATGGCTTTGCATTGATGGGCCATTGGGGATTATGTGGTGGTGGGTGGGGTGCGGAGGGATGGGTATGTTGTGTTTTGTGATATGTGCTGGGGGAAAGCATTCAGTTTTGTGGTCCAATAATACAATGGCAATAAAACTATTCTATTCTATTATCCAGTTTACTCTCATGAAGATCCTGTGCCCCTAACCCCTGTGAATGGATAGAGATTATTTTAATTTCCAAAATGTTACAGTAGATTTAGACATGTTGGCAAAGGTCATTAATTCTACAGTATAGATATACCCTTAATGATGAATTAATGATTCATAAACAAGGATTCTTCCCTAGAAAGAAATCTGAAGTACTGGCAGAAGAGATAAATGAAGGGTTGTTAACTTACACTCTTTGTGTTTGCCTGCATCACATTCAGGTTATTATTACAGATCTTCAGTAGCAGGGACACAGTGCAAACAGTGGCTTGGCTGCACATAGAAAATCTGATATACAATAGTAAACTATGCTGTATCACCCACATTATCAGACCTATTACCTACATTACCAGTTACACCAAAATGATTAGGATTGAGTGGGGAAAAACCCTTAGTAAATGAAGGGCTCATACATCCCAACACCGTTTTTTCCCCTTGGTGTCAGTCCTAGATTTGCCCCTAAATAATGTAAATAAATTTAACTCTGAAGTTCTGCAAGACAACTAATGAAAATCGGTACTGTTCTATTATCTGGGTTTGAGGCCAAAAGGGGGCACTACACAGAGAAGGATAGTCCATTTTACAGGAGGGGGGGGGAGTTAAAGGAAGAAACCAATTTCCTGTGTTTTCACTGTTTATTCCCCTTCTCCACTTCCCATTTCATAAACAAGGGTTGTTTCCATGATGGCGATATGAGATGGGGAATAACAGGAAAGCAGGGGGAAATGGTTTTACTCCTTCAACTCCCTCCAGCCTCGTGTAAAATGGACTACCCTTTTCTCTATAGTACCCCCTTTTAGCCTCCACCTGGATAATGGAACAGTACCTGAAAATCATATTGCGATAATCCACTTAGAGTTGTATATGCAATTATTTTTTTTCAATCTATACTTCTCAAATACTGCTTTCACTTCCCCATTCCTTTGTTATATAATAAAGTTAAATAACTCTGAGCACTGCTTGTGTTTTTCTCTGTCCTTGGCTCATGCAGTGGCTACAATTGTAATGAAAAGATATTCTGCTTATTATTTTATTAATGTATACACACATTTCATGAACTCAAGCACAACTATGTTTAGAAGTTATTTTCTACTGTAAACATAATTTTATGATCTAGCATAAAAATTGCCAAGTTTAGCCTGGCTTGAGTTCATTTTAAATTAAATCAAGATTGTTCCAGAGCAAGAATATAATTTGGGGCAATGGCAGATGTTTCCAAGATAGATGCCATTAAATATGTAAGTTATCAGGGTATAATAAGGGTTAAACCAATTACAGGACGTCTCCAGGTTACAGACAAGATAGGCTCTGTAAGTTTGTTCTTAAGCTGAATTTGTATGCAAGTCGGAACACGTACATTTTTAATGGGTAACTCCAGCCAAATATATCGGCTTTGGATAGCATAGGGAAAGGTTAACACCACTGTGGTATTTGTTTTGCTGTCTGTGCCCCTGTTCAGAAGACTTCATTTCACTTTCTGGTCCTGTGATAATTAGATTTTGAAAAATTCGACAAAGATTGGTGATAAAGTTAAATTGGAGACTGCTTTTCCCCATGATAACTCTTCCAGGAGTGAATTTCCCTTCTGAGGGGTAGATTTGTCTCCCTTCCTATTGTCTCACCCCAGTTCTTAACTATAAGTCATTTGCAAGTCAGATGTTTGTAACTCAAAGATTACTTGTTTTTGGAAGACTCAAGAAGTGTGTAAAAGAGATTTTTAATATGCAAATAATATAGTAAATTAAACTGCAAATTATTTATAACTGCTAGAATAGCATATTGAGATTTTGTTTAATTGTGAGAATGTATTGCATATGACAAATGAAAAGGAGAAAGATTGTTAAAAACAGAAAATTGCTAATAGTATCAATTTATTTTATGACTCATATGCTTCCTCTTGCCTCAGTCTGCCAATTTGCTCAGCTGAAAAGTACTTCATTGGTTGTCACTGCAGTAAATTCTTGAACAAACATAGAAACTGCATGATTTAGATTTCAATCCAATACATTTATTTAACAGTAAGCATCACTGAACTCAGTCAGACTTATGTATGAGCTGGTATACACAGAGTTGTGTTGTTGAGTTCCATGTGCCATTGGAGGACTGCTTTGTCTTTTCTGCTCCAAAAAATGTTCCCCGACTATGAGTTTTTTAAAAAAGTACTAAAAGAGTTTAAATCAATGAAAGACAGATTTGTCAACACAGCTTAGAAAAGTTGCTTTTTCAGTCTAAAACTGACCATGCTGGCTAAGCAATTTGAGGGGTTGTTGTCTGACAGAGTGACTTTTCCAGAATCTACCTCCTAGAATCTATTGACCAAGACATCAAGATGAGACATTTATGTTCCTGCATTATATGGCAGTGTAGGTAGGAGCTGAGTAGCATAGTGCTTCTTCTGTGGCTGTTGTGACCATAGCTTTCTCTCTCTCATGGCAGTCACCCGAATCTGTTAGCAACAACATGTGGTGTTCACAATGGACTCTGTAGAAAATATTTCATCTGTATTTCATATAAAGGAAAATCACCCTGTGGAAGGAAGAAATCATGAAAATGAACAAAATCTGGTTACCAGTATTTAAAAACTCTAAAATCATAACAGTAAATAAAGACAGGGGAGCTCCAGACAAGCAACAATCAGGAACAGCTAATCACTTCTCAACAAAGGATGCCCCCAAGCAGTAAGAAGCCACACTTTGAAAACTGCTAGGTCATTAAATGCTAATCAAGGTGGCTAATTGAAACATGCATACCTATTTCCAACAGACAAGAGTTCTTTCTCCCGCCCTGGACATTCCACAGACATATAAACCCCATTTTCCAACAGACCTCACAACCTCTGAGGATGCCTGCCATACATGCAGGTGAAATGTCAGGAGATAATGTTTCTGGAACAATGCCATACAGCCTGAAAAACTTACAGCAACCCTGTGATTCCGGTCATGAAAGCCTTTGACAACACATCAAAAATCACCCTGTTTAGCAAGCCTTATTTACCAATAAATGTTTGATTTTATAGCCACAACTATATACCCAAGGACATATAAACATTTCTCCAGTAGAAAGGGGTTCTGAGTGGAAGCAGGCTCAACCCATCTCGGGAACAGGGTTCAACACCATGGACAGCTTTCTTAACATCAAAAGTAAAGTCCAGAGTGAATTCCACAGAGATTGTAGTAACAAGTTTCCACTGAGTTTAGAGAGGAAAATATAAAGAGTGATAACCATGAGGGGCAAGTAGAGTGGTAATGACATTTTAAAAACTAGTGTCAGACTTCATTAAAGGCTATTAAAGAGCTATTGATAGGAGTACCACTAATTGCTGAGAGCACAATCAGAAGAATATTGCTAAGTTAATTAACAGTGCAGTTGTACACATGTATATACAGAACTAAGTCCAAATAAGAAAAATTAACTTTCTCCCAAGGAAGTGTGTGTGAGATTGCAGACTAAAACTTGTCATGGGAGAGGAAGCTAATGCCTTAGTCATAACGCAAAATCATAGAATCCAATATCTTGATGAGGCTACCACTGTGGTGAAAATTATTAGGATATTGTCTGCAGTGAGGCTGCTAAAAAGAAAAAAGAAAAAGAAAGAACAAAGGGAGAAACCACTGAATGCAGTGCAATCTGTTCACTGTTCTTAAATGCATTCAATTTATTTTGAAGAGAACGAAGTATGTAAGAATATAACCCTCCAAATCAGGAGGCTAGATCAAGACCTAGGCCTGCTTATCCTTTGAATTCAACAAAGACCATCAGTAATCATGATTAGGGAGCATCCATGTTGTAGAATCAATGCATTTGACACCACTTTAACTACCATGGTTGAATGCTATGGAATTATGGGAGCTGTAGTTTTACAAAGTCTTTAGGTTTGGATAGAAACTCAAGATCAAGTAGGATCAGAGCAAAAACTCTTTGAGGGCCAGAGAAGACCACTAGACAACAATATCCCATATTCTGGGTGTTGCATCCAAGAAGCTGCTTTCCTCAATTCTTTTCAGCTGTGCATCTGATAGTGATGGGTGGCGTGGGTTTGGCCCACCTGAATGGATGGGTAGAATCACGTAGAAAGAGCCTTTTTCTTTCAGTAACCTGATCCTGATCAGAAGATGGCTTTAAGAGTAAAAATCTGCATTTTTAACTGAGCCCATAAACCAATCAATGCCCACTGATATAAAAGAGGTGGCACAGCCTTTAATAAACTAAAGCAACCTGGAATGCCGCCATAAGCATATGTTAGATCCTCCCATCTTGTTTTTGAGAGAATCCTAGACTCTAGGCTCCACATGTTGTGAATCTACAATGAGAGAGGTCAACTCAAGTCAGCCCTTGCTAATGTCATGAGTGGTGCTGACTTGTTAAATTGGTGCCTAGTATTCCCATAACAAATTTTCCCCTTGAGTTGCTAGGTCATGTAAATCAGGATCCATGCTATGCAATAATAGAGCTGTTGCCTCTTCTCATGCTCCAAAAGGCTGCAGTAGACTTGCATAATATCTAATCTTCACAACACTGTACAGCCTTCTAAATCTACATGCAGCATATGGTGATGGTTACATCTTTTCTTCTACAAAAAAATAATTCTTGTTCTTTTGTTTATATGGTACATTTGTGGAAACATCAATCTTACTTAAGAGTCAATTCTCAGGATTAATTACCTCTCCATATATGGGTTTTGTAAAAACAAAGACAAAGTAACACTAGATTTACTATGCTCATTCTATCTGCAGGTTGGCTAGCTTACTCCAGGAAACCTAGAACAGCAGTAAGAAAATTGCAGGCAAAATAAGAAGAAAACACAGTGTTAAATTACAATACAATGCTTTTAAAAATCAGAAAAACAAGAAACTGGCCTTTAAAATCAAGTGAGTGAGGGCTTATGAGCACAGGTAAGTGCCAGACTGACTGTCAACAACTTTCTTTTACATATCTTAGCTAATGCATCACAATTCTGACCAATGGCACTTCCTTCTAGTTGAGATATCTGCTTCTCAGGCAATTTGGCAATATTCCACCGCCTTGAAGATGAGAAGTGCTCTGTTTTGCCAGTGTAACTTAATCTTCTTTGCAGTAATGCCTTGGACTGCACACCATCCCAACCCCACCCACCCTCCCCCCAGCAGCAGACATTTTCATCAAAGTATGCCTCGGTATTCTGGTCTAAACTCTCCATAACAGTCAGAGAAGATAGCATTTAGCTGCAACCCTGAAAAGAATGCACAGAACTAATGAACAAAAAGGTATGCGTCACTAGACGATCCAAGGCTGCGTGTCCATTGTAGAATGAATGCAGTTTGGCACCTTTTTAACTTTGATGGTTCAAAATGATAGAATCATGGGTACTGTAGTTTGGCGAAGCACCGGCACTCTTTGACAGAGAAGACTGAAGACCTTGTAGAAGTCCAGCTCCCATCATTCCATAATATTGTGCCATGGCAGTTAAGGTGATGTCAAACTGCATTTATTCTGCAGTGAAGGTGCATCCCAAATCTCCTCCATCCATCTAGGGGGCAGATACACTTATAACTATATCCTGTCAATTGGAGAAAGTTATATGATTGCATATCAACTATTCTTTCTTGAAAAAGTAAATTTACAGTGGTCACATGGGATTTTGTCTTGTTTTCAAGTTTTTAGAATGAAAAGTCTATTGTACTTTAGGGTTGTCAGGTGGGGCTTTTATACCTTTAATAGTTCTCAGGAGGTTTCAATGGGATTTTCAACAGATATTTACTCATCTGCACAATATATGTTTACTCATCTACACAACCATTAAAGGGACCCCTTATTTCATCTCTCAATCTTTCTTTAAGGAGATCCAACAAAGGTGTGTATATGTACATGAGTTCATGCACAGAAGTATAAACATGTAATTGCCTCTACTTGATGCTATTAAAAGAGACAAATTAAGATAGCATAACTGACATTTTCAAGTTCTGACAGAATGAACACATCACCTGATCTTGATCTGAACTGTAACACAGCCATCATCACAGGATTCTTTATGAAGCTCTCATACATGTCCAGGATATTATATTTAAAAAATCTAAGCAGGCCCAGCTCATAAAGTTACAACATAAAGAATTACTTGACATTGCACAGTGGTTTTATGTATTTGATAGATTTCTATCCTGCCATTTAAGCCCTGCTGTCACCCAAGGAAGCTTACCAATCAATTGGGGATACAAGAATAGAATACGATTATAAACAATTAAAATAATTCTTGTTGATGTTATTGAATAATGCCTGGTAAAAACAGCCTTTGCAAGAACTCAGCCGTCTTGTTAGTTCATTGACATTACATTTGCATTTTCTGGAACTACTAAATGTTAAAATGCACGGCTTGAGATTAATCCACATATGCAAATTAAAAATCACTTCCTTTCAAAAGGTGATAACCTTGTGATTACTGTCCAGCCGGTCTGAAACGCATCGGTTTGTCAGCATAGCAATCCACCAGCTCTTCAGGCACAAGAACTAATGGTACAGTGCTTTCTCATCAAAAATGGAATAAAAACAAGAAATAAGGTAAAACACCAGTCTTACCAGAAAACATTACTGTTCCTAAAGAAAAGGAAACAATGGAAAACAGCAAGGCAATCCTTTTCACACTATGCATTTATATATGATTCACTTACTTATTCATCCAGTCTAATGGTCCAAGCAATGCAAGAAGATTGGCTATTATGGGACCAACTTCACCAGGCGGCATTTTTATTCATCCTTGTAATGGGGCATGCCTTCTAGCCTTTGACAGATGAATATTGGTACATTTGTTTCACATTAGGCCAGCAAGTTGTTCATAGTACACAAGGGAACAAAAGAAACGTATAGGCGAGTTCCTCGTCCTTCCAAAATGTCAGACTGTTCATTCCTACAGAGAATTTTTTGAATTGAAATTCCTGTGCAGCTTTGGAAGCATCTGCTGAGCTATTTTGATATTACAGATTCCCTTGTTTTTAATTGTCAATCACACAAAATACCACTCTGAAATGTCAAATTGTTTAGAATTTCAGGCATAGCCGATCAAATATTGATTGCACAAAAACTTGTACGTTTCAATGGATATTTGTCAGAGATAGTTGTATCCCAGTGATTACAGCCTTTCAAATGCTGAAAAATAATACCAGCAGAGACTAGAGAGGAAAGACTAAGAGAGTCAGTGCTTGTTCGTTGTGTGGAGGTCTCTAACATTAATCACAAAGGCAGCACATAACAATTGATACACTTCACCAGAATAAGCTCAGACTTTCTGTCAGAGAACAGAACAATGGTTTATTCTACTGCAGCAATGCTTCAGTAAAATATGTTGCTGCAGCACTGTTCAAGCTGCAGGGGGAAACTAGTATTGGATGAGAAGGAGGAAAATAGAGGGCTCAAATTATACCACAATTTCCACTACCGGCTATTCCGGCCATTCAGAGAGGGCAGTAATCCTATGTAAAATGTGGACTGCTAAGCAACATACAAACTTCTCTTC